>NC_042623.1:222264449-222600969 GCF_901001135.1 Rhinatrema bivittatum
GCGCTCGAGGGGTGCACCCGCTGCCTCTCAGCCACGCCCGAGGATTGGGGGCTAGGTCCTCGCCACGATTTGGCCGCCGGACCGAGGCTCACCTCCGAGGGACCACAGAAATCACCTCGGGAAGGGACCCAAGCGTATCACCGCAGGAGAGTGGGCTTGTGTTCAGGTAGGTTTCTCCTTTAAATTTCGATTTTCTTCTATGAATTTGGTTTTCAAACTCTGTGATAGCGTGCAGATAGTCCCTAACTGCTATGAGATGGAAAATACTGAAGAGCTGCACTTCCTGCAGGGGTATATGTACTAGGGGCTGACGTCAGATTGAAATCTGATCCGTCTCCAACTGCTAACAGGAGTACACTATACCCATTGGTCCTGAGTCCATCCGCTATACGCTAGGAAAAAAGAGAGAGAGAGAGAGAGAAGAGAGAGAGACTGACTTCCTATTTTATCCTTAGTATGCTATTTTATTTTATTTATTTATTTATTTATTTATTTGAGGCTTTTATATACCGACTTTCTTGATACAAATCAAATCTACTCGGTTTACATCTAACAAAGCGGTTAACCGTAACCAATTAACAAGAGACATAGATTGAAGAAGCAAAAGTTACATTATAACAGGGGCGCAAAAAACTGGGGATAGGAAATAAAGGGGGGAGAGCAAAGATGAGATAATTAACTTTTTACAGAAGATGGTGTGGGGGGAGGCACAAGGAGCCCACCACAATATAATGTATATGAGAACTTAGTGTTTGTTGAATCACAGTAGAGTTAGAATTGTTCCTAAGTCCAGCTGTTGGCTTAGGAACAGGAAAGGCTTGACAGAAAAGCCATGTTCTTGAGTTTCTTTTTTAAAAGTTATAAGACAGGTTTCCTGCCTGAGGTCCGGTGGCATGGTGTTCCAGATGGAGGGACCTATTGTAGAGAATACCCGGTCTCTGATGTTTGATTGGTGCACCACTTTGATTGGAGGGACGTGTAAGGATCCTATGTAAAGCTTTCCCTTAAAGGTCTGGTCGTGGGAGTGAAGTTTGAGAGGGTGTAGCAGGTCAAGAGGGGCCTGTGGCGTGCAACTTGTGAATAATTGTAAGTGATATTATGGAGAATCCTAAAGTTTACTGGAGCCAATGAAGATCTTTTAGTATAGAGAGATTGTTCTCTCCGATTGGTATTCGTCAGGATTCTCGCAGCCGCGTTTTGAAGCAGCTGGAGGGGTTTTGTTGTAGAAGCAGGAAGACCTTGCAAGATGGAGTTGCAGTAATCGACCTTGGAGAACAGGATGGCTTGGAGGACCAATCTGAAATCATTATGGAAAAGAGCGGCTTGAGTTTTTTGAGTACTTGCAGCTTGTAGAAGGCATTCCTTCGTAGTTTGGTTTATGAATTTCTTTAGACTCAGATGACTGTCTATAATGACTCAAGGTCTCTTGCATGGGAGATTGTGTGTTAGTGTGCAGCTGTTGATGAAATGGACTGCCTTCTGGGGTGAGGAGGAGTTCTGTCTTGGTAGTGTTAAGCACCAGGTTAAGGCTTGCGAGGTGGAGGTTGATTGTATGCAGATGTGAATCCCACAGTTTGAGAACAGAATCCAGAGAATTAGATATGGGAATTAAGATTTGAACATCGTCTGCATATATGTAAAATTTCAGATTTAATTTTGAGAGAAAATGGCAGAGGGGGAGAAGGTAAATATTGAACAGGGTAGGCGATAATGAAGAGCCTGGGGTACCTCCAAATGGGAGTTAGTGCGAGGGGATTCTTTGTTATTGATTTTAACCTTGTAGGGTCTTTTATTAAGAAAAGAGTCGAACCATCTGAGGGCGGGTCCTGCAATTCCAATGTCTGATAACCGGTTTATAAGGGTAGTATGATTTACGGTGTCGAAGCCGCAGAGATATCGGGAAGTGCTAGGAGGAAGGACTGTCCTTTGCCAATGCCAATGTATACCTGATCTAGGAGTGAGATGAGGAGAGTTTCTGTGGTTGTGTTCTTTTCGGAATCCATATTGAGAGGGGTGTAGAATATTATATTCCTCCAGGTAATTCGAAAGTTGATTATTTACGATTTTTTCGAAAGTTGATTTTTTCGATTTTTTTCGAAAGTTGATTATTTAATGTCTGCAGCTGACTTTCATGTTTCTCTCAGGCCGATGCAAAAAACAGCGCGGAAAGCGGGTGCTGAAAAGTCAGCGCCTGCTTTCTTAATGTGCGCATGGGGGGGCCATGCTATAAGCAAATTAGGGGGGTCGCGCTAGCAAGGAGGCGCTAGGGTCGCGACCTTAGCGCCTCCTTGCTAACGTGACCCCCGCCATGGCTGCCGGTTACAAAAAACGACGCCGGTAAACTCGGCATTGGTTTTCATAACCAGCCGTCTGCCAGTAATGAAAATGGACGTCGATAAACTCAGCGTCAGTCTTCATAACTCAGCGGTCTGCAGAGGTATTTTTTTTTCTTTCTTTTTTTTTTTTTACATGCGCTCAGCTATTAACGCCTGCTCCACACTTTTTTTTTTTTTTTAATGCGGAGTGAATGAGTAATAGCCTCATTCACATGCATTTGCATGTGATGAGCTCTATCGCATTCACGCCGCGTCGGACACGCATTAAATAGGCGCTAATGGAGAAATTACTTACCTGATAATTTCGTTTTCCTTAGTGTAGACAGATGGACTCAGAACCAATGGGGTATAGTATACTCGTGCTAGCAGTTGGAGACGGATCAGATTTCAATCTGACGTCAGCCCCTAGTACATATACCCCTGCAGGAAGTGCAGATCCTCAGTATTCTTCGTTGCAAAGCATTGTGGATATATGTTTGACTGACCGATTGGTTAATTTGATTAACTTGTATAACTTCGTAACTATATAAACGTTATAACTTGATTAACTGGAATAATTTGAACTGGTCGATTGAGTATAGCTGGAGACCGCCAGGGAGCTCAACCGGAAAGCGTCGACACCCAGCCGGGTGGAGACCTAGGTAAACGAAAGGAGGCTTACCTTGAATCATTTGCAATACCATGTGTGATGGCAGCCAAGGGCGGGCTGCTGAGCCCATCTGTTTACACTAAGGAAAACGAAATTATCAGGTAAGTAATTCTCCATTTCCTAGCGATGTCGTAGTAGCAGATGGACTCAGAACCAATTGGATGTATAAAAGCTACTTTCCGAACCGGGTGGGAGGCTGCCTGTGACCCACTTAGTATTGCCCTTGCGAATGCCATGTCCTCCCGCGCCTGAACATCCAGACGTGTAGAATCTGGAGAAGGTATGGATGGAGGACCATGTCGCCACCCTGCAGAACTCGGCAGGCGACATCATTCTTGTTTCTCTGCCCAGGACGCTGGCCTGGGCTCTGGTTGAATGGGCCTTGACCTGTAGAGGTGGAGATTTCCCTGCTTCTACATAGGCCGCCTTGATAACTCCTTGATCCAGCGGCTATGGTAGTCTTTTCCCGCTGTGAAGGACGAAAAGGGTGGTCCGTCTTCCGTATGGGTTCTGACATTTCCTGGTATCTGAAGAGGATTTTGCCAACGTTGAGGTGACACGGGTTACAGATTCTTTCTTCCGAATTCTCCAGGGCTCCCGCCGAGGGGAGCGATATGGTCTGGTTCAAGATGGAAGTGGAGAGACCACTTTGGAAGGAATGAAGGTACCGTGCGCAGCTGGATGGATCCTGGGGGTGAACCTAAGGAAGGTCTCATGGCAAGACAGTGCTTGTAGTTCAGAGATGCATCGCGCTGAGCAAACTGCCAGGAGGAAGACAATCTTCAGGGTCAGCTGACGGAGTGTTAGGCCTCAAAGAGGTCTGAAGGTGGATCCAGATAGGAAGTTCAGGACGAGGTTGAGGTTCCACAGAGGCACCGGCCACTTCAGCGGTGGACGAATGTGTTTGACTCCTCTCAGGAAACGTGACACATCCGGGTGAGAGGCTAGGCTATCACTGTTGTCCCTGGTGCTGAAGCATGCCAGTGCTGCCACCTGTACCTTAATGGAATTGAGGGACAGTCCTTTCTGAAGTCCGCTCTGTAGGAACTCCAGCATCACGGGAACTTTAAGTGAGCATGCCTTGATGTCGTGATCTTCACACCAGGCCTCAAATATTCTCCAGATCCTTATGTATGTTAGCGATGTGGAGAACTTGCGTGCTCGGAGGAGGGTGTCTATTACAGCCCCCGAGTATCCGCTCTTCTTCAGGCGAGCCCTCTCAATGGCCAGACCATAAGAGAGAATTGAGTCGGGTCCTCGTGGATGATCGGACCTTGTTGAAGCAGGTCTCTGAGAGAGGGCAGGGCTAGAGGGTTCCCTGCCAGCAGTCTTCTCATGTCTGCATATCACGGTCTTCTTGGCCAATCCGGGGCCACAAGAAGAACTAGTCCCTTGTGTAGCTGTATCTTGTGAATCATTGTGCCCAAAAGGGGCCACAGCGGGAAGGCGTATAGTAGGGTGCCCTGTGGCCAGGTTTGCACCAGGGCATCGATCCCTTGGGATTGTAGATCCCGCTTGCGGCTGAAGTATCTGGGTACTTGGGCGTTGGTTCTGTTCGCCAGGAGGTCCATTTCCCATGTTCCCCACTGGTTTACTATCATCCGGAGGCGGCGGGAGAAAGCTTCCATTCTCCTGGACTAGACTTTCTCTGCTGAGGAAGTCCGCTGTGATGTTGTCCTTTCCGGCGATGTGGCGGCAGGAATCCTCCTGTAGATTTGCTTCCGCCATGCCATCAGTGGGTTTTCTCCAGTGATAACTGTTGGGCTTCTGGTTCCCCCCTTGCCTGTTGAAGGAGGCAACCGTTGTGTGTTGTCGGACATCACTCTGGACCGCTTTGCCTCGGAGTCTTTGAGGCGAACCACAGGCAGGCGAGGTCTGACTTGCCCGCGCTCTAGGGCGATTGATTTCCTCGTCCTCTTCTTCTGCGTTCCACTGCCCTGGGCGGTTAGTTTCCTCGCAGTGTGCTCCCCATCCCCCTAGACTGGCGTCTGTCGTTAGCAGAGTCCAGGTTGGGGATGACAGTCTTGAGCCTCTGTTCATGTGGCTGGGCTGCAGCCACCAGCGTAGTTTGGTCCGGACTGTACCAGGGAGAGGTAAGCGTATGGTGTAATTGTGTGACCGTGGGTTCCAACGGGACAGCAGTGAGTGTTGTTGAGGCCTCATGTGGGCCCTCGCCCAGGGGACCACTTCCAGTGTGGATGCCATCAGCCCTAGGGCCTGCAGGTAATCCCATGCCGAGGGGCGAGGATCGCTCATCAAGGATTGCAACCGGTTCCACAGTTTGATCTCCTTGTGGGAGTCAGGCTGACTTTGTCTTCCTTGGTGTCGAAGTGGACCCCCAGGTACTCCAACGATTGCGAGAGCTGCAGGGAACTCTTGTTCGTGTTGACCACCCATCTGAGGCTCTCCAATAGAGACTTGACTCTGTTGGTTGATTGGATGCTTTCATCTGGTGACTTTGCCCTGATCAGCCAGTCGTCCAAGTAAGGGTGTACGAGGACTCCTTCCTTCTGCAGTATTGCCGCCACTACCACTATCACCTTGGTGAATGTCCGTGGTGCTGTGGCTAGCCCGAAGGGTAGGGCCCGGAACTTTAGGTGATTGGCCCAGGATCTTGAAACGTAGGGTAACGCTGGTGTTCCTGATGAATTGGGATGTGCAGGTACGCCTCTGACAGGTCCAGGGAGGTGAGGAACTCTCCCAGCTGTATTGCCTTTATTACGGATCTCAGGGTTTCCATGCGGAAGCAGGGGACCTTCAGGTATCGGTTTACGGATTTGAGGTCCAGAATTGGTCGGAATGTTCCCTCTTTCTTGGGAACGAGAAAATATATGGAATAATGACCAGAGTTTATCTCCTGAGGAGGTACCGGAGTTATGGCCTCGAGGTTCAGTAGCCTGGTCAGTGTAACTTCCACTGCCGCCTTTTTGGTGGGGTCGTGGCAGGGAGACTCCACAAACTTGTCCGGGGGGGGTGCGTATGAAGTCCAGGTAGTACCCTTCCCGGATGATGGCTAGGACCCACTTGTCCGAGTTCTCTCGACCCATCTTTGGTAGAATAGGGCCTGTCTGCCCCCTATGGCTTCCCTTGGATGGGTCGGCTGATTCTCATTGCGGAGCGTGGCCGGGCCCTGAGCCCGAGCTGTTTCCCCTCTTGTTGTGCTTGCTCCGAAAGGACTGGTTCCTGCCCGGAGGGCGGGGTGCCTGGTAGCTGCTCCTGTATGGGTTGAAGCGCTGTGAGCTTCTGCCCCTGGAGGTCCTGGAAGGCTGTCGCTGGACTCTCCTTGACTTGTCTTCCGGAAGGCGCGGTACTGGGGATTCGCCCCACTTGCCCGCCACCTTTTCTAAATCGCTGCCAAACAGAAGTGATCCTTTGAATGGCATTCTTGTGAGGCGTGTTTTGGAAGATGGGTCGGCCGACCAGCTTCTGAGCCAGAGCTGTCTCCTGGCCGCCACTGCCGATGATACTCCTCTGGCCGCTGTGCGTACGAGGTCTGAGGCTGCGTCCGTTAGAAAGGATAGCGCTGGGTCAAGGATATCTCCCGGGTGTGCCATTCCTGGCCTGAGATAAGCAGGCACGTGTCACCAAGGTGCAGCAGGCCGCAATCTGAAGAGAAATAGAGGCCATGTCGAATGACTGCTTAAGCATAGCTTCCAGCCGTCGGTCATGCGTGTCCTTGAGGGCTGCTCCTCCTTCCACCGGGTGGTGGTGCGCTTGGAGACTGCGCAGACCATGGCGTCCACTCTTGGGCAAGCGAGCATGTCTTTGGTTGCTGGGTCCAGGGGGTACAAACTGGCCAAGGCCCTTCCCCCTTTAAAGGCAGCCTCTGGGGTGTTCCATTCCAAGTCAATAAGTTGTTGCGCGGCTCGCAAGAGCGGGAAATGACGGGAGGTCTGTCGAAGGCCTTCCAGAAATGGGTTCTCCTCGGGATCCCCCTGGGTTTCTGAAACCGGGATTGCTAGTTCTGCCAGGCATTGGGAGACCAGGTCCGGGAGCTCCTCCCTTGTGAAGAACCGCCTCATGGTTCGGTGGGGTTCTGTCCCCGGGGGGAGTTCTCCTTCTTCTAGAGGTTCGGCTTCGTCTTCTGAGAAGTCCATGCCCTCGAAGGTAGGACTACTTGGCGGTAATGGGCTATGCCTGGGTCTTGAGGGGCCTGGGGCATAGGGGTCCTCCTGCGACGTATGTGGTTGGTCCGCCCGGGAGTCCGTTTGCATCCGGATAAAGGCGTGAATCCCCTTGAAGAGTTCCACCCAAGAAATAGACGAGGGGTCCACATTGAGTGGCGCTGTTTCCCTGGGAGCCTCCGGCTGGGAGGGGGTCCCGCTGGGGGTTGCTAGCTCCAGGGAGCCCCCTGAAGAGCTAGTCCTCGGCCCTGGGCGAGTCTGAGCTTGTGGTGGCTCTCCCAGGGCCTCCTCGCATTGGGTGCATAGAGCGTTGGCTTCCTGGCTCTGGGCGGCCCTGAGGTGGCATGATGAGCAGAGGCCCAGGGATTTTACTTCAGATCTTGGCGGCGGCGAAGTTGCCTGCGCGTACATGTTACACTCCGGAGCGCCTGGTCACGTGTGTGGACTTGAGCGCATATTAGTGCGCTTAAATCGGGTTGTGCGCCTATCTGTGCGCTTAGCCCCGGACGTGCGCGCCGGTAGTCGAGTGCGCGTAGTCCGTGCAACTGGACTTGTGCGTGCCGCTTATGCGTCTGAGTGTTCTTGTGCGTGTAACTTAGGCGCAGGAGTAGGTTTGTGCGCACAGGTAATTTTTTGTGCGCTCGGCCGGCGGTTGATGAAAACGGCGATATTAGCCAAGATGGCGACGGCGACCATGCGGCAAGAGGCGACTACCTCGGAGGGTCTCCATGTGGGAAGCCCTTGAAATGCCGGGTCTGGCCTGCTAGGTGGATCAACCCGTGGCGCTGGCTTCGGCCGATGGCCTGCGCTCGTCCTCAATCCTCGGAGACCGGCACAAGTAAAGATTTCTACCTTACCTTATCTTTGGCGCTTTCCGGTCTCGTCCTGGGCGGTCTCCGGCTGCGGAGGGAGAGGGCAACTACCTTCACCGCTGCTTTTGAGGGTGCACCCGCTGCCTCTAAGCCGCGCCCGAATCGTCTCGCTCGGGGGCTAAGTCCTCGCCGCTAACGGCTCCGGACCGAGGCTGCCTCTATGCCGCGCCCGAGCCCTTCTCACTCGGGGGCTAGGTCCCTGCCGCGATTCGGCCACCGGACCGAGGCTCTTACCTCCAAGGGACCACAGAAATCACCTCGGGAAACTCAACTGGGGGAGGGACCCGAGGGTATCACCGCAGGAGTGCGGGGCTCGTCTTCAGGTAGGAAATTTTCTTTAAAATTTGGTAGAACGCTCAGCGAGCGTGAGATAGCTCCTAACTGCTTTGGAGACGGAAAATACTGAGGATCTGCACTTCCTGCAGGGGTATATGTACTAGGGGCTGACGTCAGATTGAAATCTGATCCGTCTCCAACTGCTAGCACGAGTACACTATACCCATTGGTTCTGAGTCCATCTGCTACACGCTAGGAAATCCCCCTATTGCATTAGGGGTAGGATTAGCGCCTATTTAACCCGCGTCCAAATGTGGGTTATACAATGCGCTCGGCTGAGCACACTGTATTGCATCGGTCGCTCTGTGTGGCTGAGACAGGCTGCCTGCAATTAGGCAGAGCAGGAAGTACACTGGCAAGTTAGGGGAGGGACGGAGCAAGGGGAACAGAGTCTTCAATATATTCATCATTTACATGGTTAAACAGTTAAATTTCAGTAATTTAAATGGTTACCATTAATGATTATCCTTAGTAAGAGGGTGATAAGAGATAGAGAGAAATGTGAGGGTATAGACAGGGTCAGAGAGAAAGGGGGGTGCAAACTGGATCAGACGGCGAGCTCAGAAGCAGTGATAATTTAGGATTGTCATTTGGAGCTTCTTAGAAGCTTAATTTTGATGACATAATAAAATCAGACATTTTCAATTTAAATTTCACTGTGATCTAAGGCAGTGGTTCTCAACCTTTTCTCTGTCGGGACACACCTGATGTGGGACACACTGAACACATGACAGTCGAAAGGCTAAATGTAAATGTACACTTTGCATCCACAGGAACACCGCCCTCCCCCCCAAACCCTCAGCAATAGGTATAAGGCAGAACATTTCCCGTACAACTCACCTTACAGAAAGATATTCTAGTTTTATTTCAATAACTCCCTCTACTACCAGGCGCAACAGCCCTACTTATAAAAAGACAGCAGTTCACCACCAATGCATGACCTATTGAGAAAACACAACAAATAAGGTGAGGTATTTTACTAGCCAACATGCTAGTTAAATACCTCACCTTAGTCATACACACAAGAACGACCTTCACCAAGTATAGAAAGACTACAATTACAAATATGAAGACAGAAACTGGAGTGGAAACCCCAAATAGTCACTCTGCATATAGTACAATACAGGAGAAATGGAAACAGAAATAGGGCACCTAACCTCTTTAGTCTTTCCTTATAGGGGAGCTGTTCCATTCCCCTTATTTTGGTAGCCCTTCTCTGTACCTTCTCCATCGCCAGTCCAGAGATGGCAGATACTTGAGACGAGTCCACTGAGCTCATGGCCTCAGCAAACTGAAGAGTAGTGAACATATGAGCAGTGTAGTTGATGCAGCTTCGAGGGTGAACTCACAAGGCCTATACTGGCAGCTGGCGAACACTCCCAGTAGCAGGACAGTCTAGAGTTTCACCTTTACCAGCCACCTCCCCCCTCAGGTTGCGCCCACGGGTTCTGGCAGCTGACAAGACTTAGCATATAGAAAGACATGATTTAATGGAACATAGTCAACATGGATTTACCCAAGGGAAGTCTTGCCTAACAAATCTGCTTCATTTTTTTGAAGGGATTAATAAACATGTGGATAAAGGTGAACCAGTAGATGTAGTGTATTTGGATTTTCAGAAGGCATTTGACAAAGTCCCTCATGAGAGGGTTCTACAAAAACTAAAAAGTCATGGGATAGGAGGCGATGTCCAGGCGATGGATTACAAGCTGGTTAAAAGACAGGAAACAGAGAGTAGGATTAAATGGTCAATTTTCTCAGTGGAAAAGGGTAAACAGTGGAGTGCCTCAGGGATCTGTACTTGGAGCGGTGCTTTTCAATATATATATATATATATAAATGATCTGGAAAGGAATACGAGTGAGGTTATCAAATCTGCGGATGATACAAAATTATTCAGAGTAGTTAAATCACAAGCAGACTGTGATACATTATAGGAGGACCTTGCAAGACTGGAAGATTGGGCATCCAAATGGCAGATGAAATTTAATGTAGACAAGTGCAAGGTGTTGAATATAGGGAAAAATAACCATTTCTGTAGTTACACGATGCTAGGTTCCATATTAGGAGCTACCACCCAGGAAAAAGTTCTAGGCATCATAGTGGATAATACCTTAAAATCGTCAGCTCAGTGTGCTGCAGCAGTCAAAAAAGCAAATAGAATGTTAGGAATTATTAGGAAGGGAATGGTTAATAGAACGGAAAATGAAATAATGCCTCTATATTGCTCCATGGGGAGACCACACCTTGAATACTGTGTACAATTCTGGTCGCTGCACCTCAAAAAAGATATAGTTGCGATGGAGAAGGTACAGAGAAGGGCAACCAAAATGATAAAGGGGATGGAACAGCTTCCCTTTGAGGAAAGGCTGAAGAGGTTAGGGCTGTTCAGCTTGGAGAAGAGACGGCTGAGGGGGAATATGATAGAGGTCTTTAAGATCATGAGAGGTCTTGAACGAGTAGATGTGACTCGGTTATTTTCACTTTCGAATAATAGAAAGACTAGGGGGCATTCCATGAAGTTAGCAAGTAGCACATTTAAGACTAATCGGAGAAAATTCTCTCTCACTCAACGCACAATTAAACTCTGGAATTTGTTGCCAGAGGATGTGGTTAGTGCAGTTAGTGTAGCTGGGTTCAAAAAAGGTTTGGATAAGTTCTTGGAAGAGAAGTCCATTAATGGCTATTAATCAATTTTACTTAGGGAATAGCCACTGCTATTAATTGCATTAGTAGCATGGGATCTTCTTAGTGTTTGGGTAATTGCCAGGTTCTTGTGGCCTGGTTTTGGCCTCTGTTGGAAACAGGATGCTGGGCTTGATGGACCCTTGGTCTGACCCAGCATGGCAATTTCTTATGTTCTTAAGATAATTAAAGTCCGACGGTACAAAAGGTTCAGGGCAGGCAACAAACTAACAAAGTCAGAGAATAGGCCAAGGTCAGGGCAGGCAGCTAACAAAAATGGTCAGGTTCAGGTGGCAGGCAATCATAGAAACATAGAAATGACGGCAGAAGAAGACCAAACGGCCCATCCAGTCTGCCAGCAAGTTTCGCACTTTTTTTTTCTCATACTTATCTCTTACTCTTGGCTCTTAGTAACCTTTGGTTCTATTTCCCTTCTACCCCCACCATTAATGTAGAGAGCAGTGTTGGAACTGCATCTAAGTGAAATATCTAGCTTAATTAGTTAGGGGTAGTAACTGCCGCAATAAGCAAGCTACACCCATGCTTATTTGTTTACCCAGACTTTGTAATTCAGTCCTTGTTGGTTGTTGTCTGTATATAGATCCACTTTTCTTCATTCCCCCTGCCGTTGAAGCAGAGAGCTATGCTGAATATGCATTGAAAGTGAAGTATCAGTCTTTCTCTCCTGCTGTTGAAGCAGAGAGTTATGCTGGATATGCATTGAAAGTGAAGTATCAGACTTTCTCCCCTGCCATTGAAGCAGAGAGCTATGCTGGATAGGCGTGAAGTATCAGTCTTTCTCCCCTGCCGTTGAAGCCGAGAGCTATGCTGGATATGCATTGAAAGTGAAGTATCAGGCTTATTTGGTTTGGGGTAGTAACCACCCTAACAAGCTGCTTTTTTGTGAATGCAAATCCTTTTTTCCACATTTCCTCTTGCTGTTGAAGCTTAGAGCAATGTTGGAGTCGCATTAACCGTGTGTATGTTTATTGAATAAGGGTATTATCTCCAGGTAGTAGCCGTCATTCCCGCGAGCCACCCACTCTTCATTCATGTCCTCTAGACATTATGGATCCACAGTGTTTATCCCACGCCCCTTTGAAGTCATGGTCAGGTTCAAGCAAGAGGTCAAGATCCGAAGAGTCAGGCCAAGGGAGACACTGGATGAGGGGAGACACTGGATGAGACAGACAGGACAGAACAAAGCAGGACGAGGCTAGGCTGGTGGACAAGGCCAGGCTGGCGGGCAAGGAAGAACTAGACAAGGCTAGAAGACAAGGCACAGGAATACAGGAATCAGGAATGCTGACAACACGCACTGCAATGCAGGAGACCTAGTGATGAGGTGAGGCAGGGGGGTCCAGTGGAGCCCTTATATAGGGCAGAACTGCTGATGTCATCCTAGGGCACTAGGGCCATTTCCGACCATGGACTCTTTTTTTTTTTTTTTTTTTAAATCTTTATTTTCAGTTTTCCAATATTAAATACACAATCAAAAATATTAACTTCCAATTTACATTTACAATTTCTGAAATCACATTCGATATACAATTTCTATACGGAAATAACTAATCCATAAATTGTCATAGCTGACATATTTAAACTTAAAATTTTTTTGCATATTCAAATATTCAAATATAGAAAGGAAAAAGGACAAAAAAAAAGTATCCTCTAATCTTTCTCTGTTAGAGGAAAAACATTGAGGCTATATGAGGAATCTAAAATAGAGGAGATTAATAAGAAACAAAAAACATTATCGATAGCTATTCATATTTACCAGCTGATTTACTTATTACTCATGCCATTTCACACACTTAATTGTACCCCCAGATTTGGTGTCTCATTGGGCAATGGTGTAGATGCTATAGGCTGTTGTTGAGCTTCAAGAAAACTATGTAATTGTTCTAACTGGAAAAACACATATTCAGCTTCCCCTTTCTTTAACTCACATTTACACGGGTATCTTAGAAAGAAAGAAAAACCCAAGGTAATAGCTTTCTGACGCAATTTCAAAAATTCTTTCCGTTTCAACCTCGTGATAGGAGCCAAGTCAGGGTATATTTTTACTATTTGGCCGTGAAAACTGGTTGGAAATTTTTGGAAATATTTTTTCATTAGGGTACTGATATCTTTCTTTAGAACAAAAGAAACTATCAGGGTATTTCTATGCATTACTTCTAAGGAAGAATCCTCCAAAAAGTTTGATAAATTTGAAGGTACTGGGGATCTTGTGGACACAAAGTAACACGTGTTAATGGATGGCAAATCATTCTCAGAAAATAATAAGACTTCCTTTAAATACTTCTTTAACGAAATATAAGGCAATTCCCCTAATACCTGAGGAAAGTTAGTAATACGTATGTTTAAATGCCTAGCCTTATTCTCTATCATTTCTAAACGATGTGAAATACCAGTTTGTTCTTTTACTACCATGACATTCAACTTATGTATTATTTTTAATTCTTCCTCATTTTTGTTAACTTTTTTAGATACCTCTGATATATTAATATTCATTTGTTGTATCTTACCCTGATTTTCAAGAGACAGTGAGTCCATCTTTGTTTCCAATCTGTTTACAGCTCCATTTAAACTTTTTACAGCATCCCAAATCGCTTCAAGAGTCACCTTTTCTGGCCTGACAATTTCCTGCATCAAAATTGAAGATGAGGCTCCCTCTTGCTCATTTGTTCTATCCCCAGTTGGGGCAGGCAGATGAGCAGCCTGTTCCTCATATGCACGTTGTACCGGTGGTGTTCTGGCATCCGGACTTAAGGACGCCTCTTCACGGGAAATCCCCATTTCTCCTCCTTGGGGATTTCCAACGGCTTCATCAGCTCCTTGCTTACTCAGCTGGGTCAAGAATTGTTGTATTTCTAACTGCGTGGAGGTGGATAGGGTTGGTTCCGGAGGGAAGATCCGCACCCTACCCTTTCTCTTCGCCGGCATAGATTTAAATTACTTCGACTGCAAAATCAATTCTTGCTTATGTAGCACTTTCCTCTATCCAATGTAACAAAGTTATCTCCACAAATCGGGCGAAGTCGGGCAAAGTCGCGCGCGCCCCTTGGACGCGCGCGGCTTCGACGACGCGCCGATTCGACGACGCGCCGAGAGGGAGGTGCCTTTTCACAGGTCTTCCGGCGCCGCCCTCTGACGTCGGTCAAGCCGGCGTCCTTTCCTCCCTCAGCCCGCAGGTCAGGAACAGCTCCGAACTCACCGCAGTGAAGGCAAGTTGGAATAGCCTCAGGGGAACTCTCTCGGGAGGCGCCTTTTCACAGGTCTTCCGGCGCCGCCCTCTGACGTCGGTCAAGCCGGCGTCCTTTCCTCCCTCAGCCCGCAGGTCAGGAAACAGCTCCGAACTCACCGCAGTGAAGGCAAGTTGGAATAGCCTCAGGGGAACTCTCTCGGGAGGCGCCTTTTCACAGGTCTTCCGGCGCCGCCCTCTGACGTCGGTCAAGCCGGCGTCCTTTCCTCCCTCAGCCCGCAGGTCAGGAACAGCTCCGAACTCACCGCAGTGAAGGCAAGTTGGAATAGCCTCAGGGGAACTCTCTCGGGAGGCGCCTTTTCACAGGTCTTCCGGCGCCGCCCTCTGACGTCGGTCAAGCCGGCGTCCTTTCCTCCCTCAGCCCGCAGGTCAGGAACAGCTCCGAACTCACCGCAGTGAAGGCAAGTTGGAATAGCCTCCATGGACTCTTAAAGATGCACTGCAGGGAGGAGCAGAAGCATGGCGTCGGGGAGTGGCATCGGAGCCACCAGCAGGGCTGGAGCCTGCATGGTCCAAGCAGTGTCAGGTGTAGGTGCAGCGGCTCACGGGACTGATCCACAAGCTGCGAATCTTGACACTAGGTCTTTGAAAATTTACCTCTATGTTTATTCTTTGGCAATTTGTGTTCACATTGTCATACCAATTTTCTGAGTCTGAGCTAGAGTCTGAGAGGAAGTAAGAGTCGGAGAGAAAGGGAGAAAGAATGTTGCAAAAGTCAGTAGAAAAGGCAACTGGAGATTAATTCTTAAATGACTGTCAACTTAGGTCTTATGTTCAAGATCTCTCTGGAAAGAAGGCCATTGCAGTAGCATGGTCGACAGTCTCATTATTTCTGATGAGAGATAAAGTACATGCACTATGAAAAGTGTGGTATTCAGGCTATGCTATGACCTACCATCTTCCAGAGGTGTCTGGAACTCCACAGCAAGGCTGTATTTGCCATAGCCGGCCACAGTACGAGCCCGCACTTGTACAACGTACAAAGCATTGGGCAGCAGTCCTTCCAGCCGTACCATGTTCTTCTGGCTGGTCACACTGTTTGCAATTCCCTCGCTCTGACCTTGCTGAAGAAAGAAAGTTGGGGATGGGGGAAACAGAAACAAGGTAACAGCTTGTCACTAGCATACATCCATATTCCACACATTACAAAAAGTTCAGCATATTACCCACCAAGATCTATTTATTTTATCTAATAAAACATATTCCACAACTTACAATGACTATTGCTCAATGCAAATTACAAATCTGGATCTTCTACTAAAGAACGAGCCCTATCCTTGGCAGGCCTGTCCCTCTGGAATTCCATGCCCCCCGATCTCCGCTTAGAGCCATGTTCTCAAAAATTTAAGAAAAAGCTTAAGACATGGCTTTTCAAACAGGCATACCCTGAATAGAGTCCATTTCCCCCCCTTCCTTCCCTCTATTCTTCTTGCTTCCTCTCCCACCTTCCCCATGGGACCCCTTTACTTCCGATCCTCGTCCCCATTATTTCACTGTATTCAAATTTTATATAGTTGTATTTGTCATATTTTATATAGTTTCTGTATTCATCTTATATCATCCAGTGTTAGTCCTGTAAATTCTCTCTCATGTATTTCAGTTTATCTTTTGCCTTTTTTACTAGATTCACCTTATTTTATATTATCCATTTTTAGTCCTGTACTTTATTCCCCCTGTATTTCAGTATATTTTATACCTTGAATTTCAGTATATTTTACATCTTGTATTTCAGTATTTCTTACGCCTTGTACTCAGTATATTTTGGTCCCGTTTTTCAGTATTTTCTATGCCTTGTTACCCCTGTACCATCTAACTGTTATTTATTAGTTATGCCACTTTTTGTCTGAATCCTCTTCCCCTGTGTATTTTAGTACCCTTTTTCCCGTGTTACCTTCCCCTAGCTTCGTCGTTCATATTAGTTTCTCCTATTATTCCATTTTACCCCTCCTCACCCCCTTTGTTCTTTGGTTCCTCTATCGTTCTCTTGTTTCCCCTACCTTTGTTCCCTGTAATACGTTAAATTATCTGTAAACCGATATGATATACCCACAAATACCGGTATAGAAAAGTTCTTAAATAAATAAACAGACAAACATAACACAACACATAAAACACAATTCAAAAACATACAGTAAGATATATCATTTGATTGCTTGATTAAAAAGCAAGGCCTAAAGATTTTTTTTAAAAATTTTAAATAGTCTGTTTCACAACACAGCTCATATGGCACAGAGTTCCATAGCATTAGACCTGTAATCAAAAAGGTTCTCTATCCCGCATTTTGGAGTCGACATTGCCTAATAGTAAGCAAATCCAACAAAAGTATGGTTTGGTGCATATCTCTTAATTTTATCAGAAAAATATTGCAGAATATCATTTAACTTCTCTAGTTTCCCAGAAACTGGGATCCGCTTAGGTGAGGTCCTGTATATGGCCATTCTTCCTGAATGTCTTCTGTCTCGCTGCAAGGAGTGCTAGGAGAAGCATTCTCATTCCGCTCCATTTTATTTATTTATTTTTATTTATAGTTTAGAATGAACCATTACAATGTTATTAACCTCAAGCAAGAATTATACACAAAAATTTTAAACATCTGCACAGGGTTCAATACAGTTGTAATTCAACCATTTCCTCCCACCCCCCACCATTAGACTCTTTTACAATGGTTAACATGGGTATCAACTAGTAATAGATATTCCAATAAAATCAATGGCAGGTTATAAAATGACTAGGACTCAATCAATTACAACCAGATATCCAAGCCTCATATGGTGCCCATAACGTTTGTAAATTACTCATGGTATCATTTCACATTGCTGTAAATCTACCCATATAATAAACATTAGATAGTCTTCACTGAAATGAGTTCAAGGTTGGAATATCAGCAGCTATTTCACATCTGGCTGCTAGAATTATCTGTATCATTGAGTTCAACTTTTTGGGGGCCATTCATTTGGGAATATGGATAGTATGAATATCCTGGGATCATTAACCATGTTCATTGTAAACCGCTAACTTGAAGCGATAGTTACTGTTCATTGTAAACCGGGGTGATATGTATATTATACAGGAACCTCCGGTATATAAATCCTTAAATAAATAAATAAATAAATAAATAAATAAATAAAATCAAGTGGAACAGTGACACTTGCATCATTTAGTATTTTCATTACCATTTTCCAGAAATTCTGGATTTTCCCACAGCCCTACCAGAATATTTCTAGCACCGAAGAATATATTTTATGTAGCTTACTGAGTGTTAGGTACCAATAATACAAAATCTTGTATCCATTTTCTACTATCAATACTAATATTCAGCTCCTGGTAGTTTATCTTCTAATTCTACTCCCAAATCCTTTTCCCATTCACTAATATGTTTGGGTCTGGTTATTGGATATGGGCCAGTTTTGAACAAACTTTCAAAAGGCAATAATGATCTTGCTACCCCTGCTGTTATTAATTTATCAGCTAAAAAATGTTTAACCTGAAGGTCTTCTCTGTCAGTCCAAATAGACCTATTAGATCCTCAAAAGGAAGAATATTTCCTTGACAATATAGCTGACCCAATCTCTCCAGTCCCATTTTGGCCCAGGGCTTCCATTTCATAAACAGATCATCTGTTAGCCTGACACACAGACTGACCCCAATGGTGTTAAAGGAGAGAAATCCCTAAGTCCAGTTAATAAAGTTTTATATATTTCACAAAGCTTACACAGGTAGACTATGACTGGATTAGTTATCCTTCTCCAGCACCCTCTGTCTAGGATACCACAAGAGAAAAGCCAGTGGACAAGATTTATTTATTTATTTAATAGATTTTTAATATACCGACATTCGTAGGACACATCACGCCGGTTTACAAATAACTCAGAGTAGGAGGAATTAAGATCCCATAATATTCTGCTCCATGGTACTCCACTTCTTAGTTTCCCCCTTGTGATGTCACCCCAAACCCCTTTTATCTGAGCAGCTACATAATAATGTTTAAATTTAGGGACCATAAGGCCCCCTTAATCCTTCCATCTATATAACATCCCCCTTGCTACTCTGTGAGGACACTGCTTCCAGATGAAACCAAATATCTTCTGTTGCAACATGGCTACAGGCAATGTTTGGAAGAGATTATTGCCAAGATGGAATTAAGTCATTTTCATCATGGCTATCCTCCCAAACCAGGAGATTCAGAACCATAGTTCTGAATCTCATACTGTTCTATCCATCAATGGGATATAATTATCCTTAAACAATGAGTACCAATCAGGACCTACATGAACTCCCAAGTTTTTAATATGATCTCGAGCCCATTAAAAGGGGGAAGGCAGATTTCATTCGCCCCCGACTGGTCTGGTGAGAGATTAATATTCAAGATTTCAGATTTCCCCTTGTTTATTTATTTTATTTATTTGGAGATTTTTTATATACCGCGGCACGTGCAGCACATCACCTCAGTTTACAGCAAACAGTAATGCAGCAACAGGCTTTACAATCAAATATTAAACGGAGCAAAATAATAAAAGAAAAAAAAAAAAAAGAACAAACAGCAAGCCTGACCCCGCCCCGCCCCCGTCCCTTTTAGTAAAGCCCCGGGTCTTACACGCATCCCAGGGATTTACGCACGTCGCCGGGTCTTTTGAAAATAGGCCCAGCGCACGTAACCTTTTGAAAATCTGGCCCTTAGTGTATGTCCTTGAAGGCTTATTGGAACTTGGCTAGCTATTGGTGGAAAAGAAAAAAATAATTAAATCCCCCTACTCTATCTAGACCACAGAGGAATTTAAGAACCTGGTGTGAAAGGAAATACAAAAACCTCTCCCCTACACACTTGCCTTCCTGGTCACAAGTATTTACTTTACTTTGCCTACCAAAGTGGATATTATAGGAAGTCACTTGAAATAGGTAAGTGTTCCATGTGGATGCTCTGTCACCAACTCCCTTATGCTGGAGTTTCAAGCTCAGCCAGTATTCTATTTCTCTTCTCTACCAACTGAACAGTGTATCTGATGGGGGGCAGAATATAATTTTTTGTTTCATCAAGGATTTTTTTTTTCTTAGATTAATTAGGATTCTCAGTTTCACACAGTAACTTATTACTCTGGAGTATTTTAAGTAAGGTAATCCTAAAAGATAATTATTCCTGACATAGATTTAATCTGACAAGCTATGCAGGTTACTTTCAAGGTGAAGTCACCCTTTTGGTTTAAAACCCAACGGGCAGATTTAAAATGCCCGGTTCACGTAAATTCTGGTCTTTATGCATGTGGCCAGGCCTTGCGCGCACCAGGAGAATTTTCCATGAGGACCGGCCATGCACCTAAAAGCTGGTACGTGCTCAAGTGATGGGCCTCTTGAAAGGGGGCGGGCAGAGGAATGGGCTGGGACAGCGCCATTGCTCACTGTCCAGGCTGCCGGTGCACATGTTTTATGTTTTTAATATTTATTGGTTTAATACTTATAGCTTCACACATTATTTTATTAAGATATCTTTTATTCCTACTTGTTAAATTTTATCTTCTATTATTATTATTGTTTGTAATTATCTTTTATTGTATTTTTGCTATGTTAACCGCTGTGAAGGCTACGCCGAGACAACGGTATATAAACACAAATAAACCTTAAACCTTAAACTTACTTCAGCTCAGGAGCTGAAGTAAGTTGCCAACAAAGGTAAAAAAGCTTGCATTTAGGGGGTGGGGAAGAGAGGGAAAGGGTAGGGAAAGGGTAGGGAAGGTGAGGTCGGGGAAGTTCCCGCCCAGTCTGCTCAATTGGAGTGGACTGGGAGAGAATTGAGGAAGGCCGGGATGCGTTGCCGCGCAGGAATTGCCTAAGACCTCCCCCTTCGCGTGCGCCGCCTGCACATGCGCGTGCGGATTATGAAATCAGGCGCACATATGCACGTGTCCCCCAGATTTTATAACATGCACGCCGGGGTAGCACGCGCATATGTATGCACTTGTGCACCTTTTAAAATCTATCCCCAAGGTTGACATATTATTAAAATGTCACGATATTATTAATATGTCACTTTCAATACATATCCAGCATAGCTCTCTGCTTCAACATCAGGGGAGAAGAAAAACTAAAACTTCAAGCATATCCAGCATAGCTCTCTGCTTCAACGGCAGGGGAGAAGAAAAACAACCAATAAGGGCTGAATAACATAGTCTGGGTAAAAAAATAAGCATGGGTGTAGCTTGCTTATTGCGGCGGTTACTACCCCTAACTAATCAAGCTTGATATTTCACTCGGATGCAGCTCCATCACTGCTTTCTGCATTAATGGTGGGGGTGAAAGGGAAATAGAACCAAAGGTTACTAGGAGCCAAGAGAAACATAAGTATGAGAAAAAAAGAAGTGTGAAGCTTGCTGGGCAGACTGGATGGGCCGATTGGTCTTCTTCTGCGGTCATTTCTATGTGTCTATGTTTAATATCCTAGAATTGGTAATATCAGAGCACAATTAACCATCAGAAATCAATTTGATTATCTCTTTACTTGGGCTAAGGAATTAATTATTTGTAAAATGTGTTTACATTCACAGACAATATTTTTTTTTTATTTAATATATTTTTTTTTCCATTAAAAAAAAGTTCCTTCACCCTTACAGCTGTCATGTATTTAAATCAGGATTACTTCTCAGTTTCACCCTAGTGAGAATGGGAGTTTAGTGAATGTGGCACATTTAACTCATTTTCTCCCACTTAGTCTCAATTCTGAAAAGGTTAACATATATTCATGTGGGTCAACCAACATTTAGAAATAAACTGTCCTATCCTAAGCATAAAATTTACCTTTAGTTTAAATCTCCTCATAGGGAAGCTGTTCCATCCCCTTTATCATTTTGGTCACCCTTCTCTGTACCTTCTCCATCGTAACCATATCTTTTTTGAGATGCGGCGACCAGAATTGTACACAGTATTCAAGGTGCGGTCTCACCATGGAGCGATACAGAGGCATTATGACATTTTCCATTTTATTCACTATTCCCTTTCTGTTTGCTTTTTTGACTGCCGCAGCACACTGAACAGAGGATTTCAAGTATTATCAACTATGACACCAAGATCTCTTTCATGGGTTGTAGCTCCTAATATGGAACCTAACATTATGTAACTATAGTATGGGTTATTTTTCCCTATATGCATCACCTTGCACTTATCCACATTAAATTTCATCTGCCATGTGGATGCCCAATTTTCCAATCTCACAAGGTCTTCCTGCAATTTATCACACTCCGCTTGTGATTTAACTACTCTGAATATATTTTGTATCATATACAAATTTGATTACCTTACTCGTCGTATTCCTTTCCAGATCAATCTACCTTATAAATGGGCTCTGACCGACGGCCCGCAAATGCGCAGTAGAGCACAGCTCTACTGCGCATGTGCGGGCAAGGACGTCGGTCTTAGCCAGCGTAAAAAAACAAAAAACATGGCGGTGTCGGGTGGCAGCGGCGATGGCGGCGGGTGGCAGCGGCGGCGGCGGCGGGTGGCAGCGGCGATGGCGGCGGGTGGCAGCGGCGTCGGGTGGCAGCGGCAGCGGCGATGGCGATGGCGGCGTCGGGTGGCAGCGGCAGCGGGTGGCAGCGGCAGCGGGTGGCAGCGGCGATGACGGCGGGTGGCAGCGGCGATGGCGGCGGGTGGCGACGGCGGGTGGCAGCGGCGATGGCGGCGGGTGGCAGCGGCGGCGGCAGCGACGGCAGCGAATGACGAGGAGCAGCGGCGGCCAGTAGCGAGGGAGGGAGGAGAGAGAGGGAGGGACTGAGTGAGAGGGAGGGAGGGAGGGAGGGAGAGGGAGGGAGGGGGAGGGACTGAGTGGGAGGGAGGGACTGAGGGAGAGGGAGGGACTGAGGGAGGGGGAGGGAGGAACTGAGTGAGAGGGAGGGAGGGAGGGATTGAGTGGGGGGGACTGAGGGGGAGGGACTGAGTGGGAGGGAGGGAGGGACTGAGGGAGGGAGGGGGAGGGACTGAGAGGAGGGAGGGGGTGGGGAAGAGTGAGGAGAGAGGGAGAATGAGGGAGAGGTGAGAGACAGGGATGTGAGTAAGTGGAAGGGTAAGAAGTTGTGGAGCAGAGAAAAAGGGAGTGGAGGAGGGCTGAGGGAGAGGGGGATGGGATTGAGACAGGGTGGGGAGTGACTGAGGGAAGGGGAGAGAGGTGGGAGTGACTGAGGGAAGGGTGAGGGAGGTGAGAGTGAGGGAAGGAGGCAGTGGGAGACAGAGTGAGTAAGACTGAGGGGAAGGGGGAATGAGGGAGAAAAAGTGTAGGAGGGTGCTGTTTTCGAAAATGGACCGAAAACAAAAATGTAATGTAGCCCGTTGTGACGGGCTTAACGGCTTGTTATAAATATATTGAAAAGCACGGTTCCCAGTACAGATCCCTGAGGCACTCCACTGCCCACTCCCCTCCACTGAGAAAATTGTCCATTTAATCCTACTCTCTGCTTCCTGTCTTTTAACCAGTTTGTAATCCATGAAAGCACATCGCCACCTATCCCATGACTTTTTACTTTTCCTAGAAGCCTCTCATGAGGAACTTTGTCAAATGCCTTCTAAAAATCCAAATACTCTACATCTACCGGTTCACCTTTATCTACATGTTTATTAACCCCTTCAAAATTGTGAAGCAGATTTGTGAGGCAAGACTTGCCTTGGGTAACGCCATGCTTAGGGGTAGATTTTAAAAAATTGCGCGATCGCGTACTTTTGTTCGCGCACCAGGCGCGAACAAAAGAACGCTGGATTTTTATAAGATACGCGCGTAGCCACGCGTATCTTATAAAATCCGGGGTCGGCGCGCAGAAGGGGGTGCACATTTGTGCAACCTGCGCGCGCCGAGCCCAGCGCGCGCTGCCTGTTCCCTCCAAGGCCGCTCTAATTTCGGAGCGGCCTCGGAGGGAACAGGCAGCGCGCGCTGGGCTCGGCGCGCGCAGGTTGCACAAATGTGCAACCTGCGCGCGCCGAGGCCAGCTCCAATTTCGGAGCGGCCTCGGAGGCCTCGGCGCCGAGCGCTGAGGCCGCTCTAATTTCGGAGCGGCCTCGGAGGGAACTTTCCTTCGCCCTCCCCCCACCTTCCCCTCCCTTCCCCACCCCCCTGGCCCTATCTAAACCCCCCCCCCCTTACCTTTGTTAGCAGATTTATGCCTGCTAAAAGCAGACGTACATCTGCGCGCACCAGCGGGCTGCTGGCGCGCCGTCACCCAACCCGGGGCCTGGTCCGGAGGCCTCGACCACGCCCCCGGGCCGGCGCCACGCCCCCGGGCCCGCCCCCGAAACGTCACGTCATTTCGGGAACGCCCCAGACATGCCCCCTCCCCACCTCTTTTACAAAGACCCGGGACTTACGCGCATCCCGGGCTCTGCGCACGCCAGCAGCCTATGCAAAATAGGCGCGCCGGCGCTCAGGGCTTTTAAAATCCGCCCCTTACTTTGTTCCATTAAACCATGTCTTTCTATATGTTCTGTGATTTTGATATTTAGAACATTTTCCACTATTTTTCCTGGCACTGAAGTCAGGCTAACTGGTCTGTAGTTTCCCGAATCGCCCCGGAGCCCTTTTTAAATATTGGGGTTACATTAGCTACCCTCCAGTCTTCAGAAACAATGGTGATTTTTATGATAGGTTACACATTTTTACTAATAGATCTGAAATTTCATTTTTGAGTTCCTTCAGAACCCTGGGGTGTATACCATCCGGTCCAGGTGATTTACTACTCTTCAGTTTGTCAATCAGGCCTACCACATCTTCTAGGTTCATGTTGATTTGGCTCCGTCCATCTGAAACATTACCCATGAAAACCTTCTCCGGAACGGGTATCTCCCCAACATCCTCTTCAGTAAACACTGAAGCAAAGAAATCGTTTAATCTTTCCGTGATGGCCTTATGTTCTCTAAGTGCCCCTTTAACCCCTTGATCATCTAAAGGTCCAATTGACTCCCTCACCAATCAGATACAAATACTGGCCATTTTAATAAGTCTGGACACCCATTTAAAATGGGGTATACTGGGGCCAATTTGGGACTCCAAACCACCAGTGGCTGCCAGAGGAATTTCCCCTCACATGTTCCCAATCTTTGTTTTTGCACAATTTTAATTTTTAAGGGAGATTCAGGACCTTTTGCATCTCAGATGGGGTGACCTCCACCTGGAGTATTCAAAATTTTATGTGGGCATTAACTGAGCTCCCCACTCAGAATCAGCAATTATTTTTTAATTTCATTCTCCATTTTATTTAAATTTAATTAAAAAATCGCTCCAATTCAGTCGTGAACCAGAAGTGACTCTCCTGGTCACTTCCGGTGTGGCCAACGTGTGTTACCGACGCCAGGGACTTTCTCAACTGTCCCCACCTAGGGTTGCTAATTGCCCGGTTTTGGACCAGACAGCCAGGTTTTCAGCTGTGCCGTACAGTGTCCAGTCAAGTACTGACCGGACACTAAAAATCCAAATTATGCAAGAGGATCCTCTTTCCCACAGCTTCCTAGCCGCAGGGAAAGACAGAACCGAGAGATGCACCATGTCCCTGCCCTCTTGCCTCTTTTCCTGTGTTTTGATTGTATAGGATGGGGAGAGGAGGCAGAGCATAGCAACAGCTCTCAGTAGCTCCACAAACCTCTGTAGAAATGCCCTCTTGGTCCCTCCCTCTCCCTCACTGAATGCTGGGCCAAGACCTGAGAGAGGGCTGCAGCAAACAAGCCGAGGGATACAGAAAAAGGAGGGGGAAGGTTAGTCTCTGTATCGCTCCATGGTGAGACCGCACCTTGAATACTGTGTACAATTCTGGTTGCCGCATCTCAAAAAAGATATAGTTGCGATGGAGAAGTTAGAGAAGGGCGACAAAAATGATAAAGGGAATGGAACAGCTCCCCTATGAGGAAAGACTAAAGAGGTTAGGACTTTTCAGCTTGGAGAAGAGACGGCTGAGAGGGGATATGATAGAGGTGTTTAAAATCATGAGAGGTCTAGAATGGGTTAATGTGAACCAGTTATTTACTCTTTCGGATAATAGAAAGACTAGGGGGCACTCCATGAAGTTAGCATGTGGCACATTTAAAACTAATCGGAGAAAGTTCTTTTTCACGCAACGCACAATTAAACTCTGGAATTTGTTGCCAGAGAATGTGGTTAGTGCAGTTAGTGTAGCTGTGTTTAAAAAAGGATTAGATAAGTTCTTGGAGGAGAAGTCCATTACCTGCTATTAAGTTGACTTAGAAAATAGCCACTGCTATTACTAGCAACAGTAGTATGGAATAGACTTAGTTTTTGGGTACTTGCCAGGTTCTTATGGCCTGGATTGGCCACTGTTAGAAACAGGATGCAGGGCTTGATGGACCTTTGGTCTGACCAGTATGGCATGTTTTTAGTCCTAGGGGAATTCTGCACTACTGCGGAATGCAGAATTTGTGCAGAAATCTCCCTTCCTGCAGATTTCCTCCCTTGCCTCGCAGAATCGAAAATTTCCTCCCTCGCCTAGCATAGCCATCTCAGCTACACTGCTGCTGAAACTGCTATGCTAGTATGCTCGCCTGCTGGAAGCATTACCGGAAGCTCGTGGAGGCATTGCGGCACTGGCGAGGTTAGCATGGAGGCATCACAGCACGGGCAAGGTTCGCACGGAGGCATTGTGGCACGGGCAAGGTTCGCACGGGGAGCAGAGGCAGTGCAGCACGGGCGAGGTTAGCAAGCTCCACCACGTGAAGGCCAGGACCATACAATTGGGGAGCGAGGAGAGGGAGGGGTGAGGGAGGGGGAGAGTGTCTAGTGGGGACTCGAGGTATGGGGGAAAGCAGGTGAATGGGGACAGGGGCAGAGGTCAAGGGGGGATTCATATTTCCATTTGTCCTGGGCCAGAGGTCTGAAGCCTTTGACATGTGTGCTCTGGCACTGGACAGCTGAGCTGACTGACTTCCTCCACAGAGGTTGCATTTAACCAAAACTCTCCTGCTGCGCAAGATCAGCCCCACAGCAGGTGGAAATGTAGAGATTACTTACCTGATAATCTCGTTTTCCTTAGTGTATGCAGATGGACTCAAAACAAGTGGGTATAGTGTGCTCGTGCTAGCAGTTGGAGACGGATCTGACGTCAGCACGGGTACATATACCCCCGCAGGAAGTGCAGCAATTCAGTAATCTTCCTTGCAAAAGCTTTATGGATATATGTGTAACTGACCGATCGATTAAATGAACAGGATTACCCTGACCGATTGATAGTAGCTGGAGACCACCATTGTTCTCAACTGGAAGGCGTCGACACCCGGCAGGGTGGATGCCCTATATAAGAAAACATGGCTTACCGTGAGTCGGTGAATCCCCATGTATACTGGCAGCCGGGCGGGATGCTGAGTCCATCTGCATACACTAAGGAAAACGAGATTATCAGGTAAGTAATCTCTACATTTCCTAGCGTGTAGCAGATGGACTCAAAACAAGTGGGATGTACAAAAGCTACTCCCAGACTGGGTGGGAGGCTGCCCGAGGTCCATTCAGGATTGCCCTCGCAAATGCTGTGTCCTCCCTGGCCTGGACGTCCAGACGGTAGAATCTGGAGAAGGTATGGAGGGAGGACCACGTCACCACTTTGCATATCTCTGCAGATGACAGCATCCTAATTTCTGCCCAAGAGGCCGCTTGAGCTCTGGTAGAGTGAGCCTTGACCCGTAAAGGTGGTGGTTTTCCCGCTTCTACGTAGGCTGCCTTGATAACTTCTTTGATCCAGCGGGCGATGGTTGCCCGTGAGGCCGCTTCCCCTTGCTTCTTCCCGCTGTGAAGGACGAACAGGTGGTCCATCTTTCGTACTGCTTCTGACATTTCCAGGTATCTGGACAGCAGCCTGCCGATATCGAGATGGCGTAGTATTCGACCTTCTTCCGACTTCTTCAAACCTTCCGTGGTAGGCAAGGATATGGTTTGGTTGAGGTGGAAGTGTGAGACTATTTTGGGTAAGAAGGAAGGAACCGTGCGAAGATGGATAGCCTCTGGAGTGATTCTGAGAAACGGATCACGGCAGGACAAAGCTTGTAGCTCCGAGATGCGGCGTGCTGAGCATACGGCCAGCAGGAACACTATCTTCAAGGTTAACAAACGGAGGGACAGGCCTCGAAGGGGTCTGAAGGCGGGTCCCGCTAGAAATTCCAAAACTAGGTTGAGGTTCCACAGGAGCACTGGCCACTTCAGTGGCGGGCGAATGTGTTTGACTCCTTTCAGGAAACGTGAAACGTCTGGGTGTGTGGCAATGCTGTTGCCTTCACTCCGGGGACTGTAGCAGGATAGCGCTGCCACCTGAACCTTGATGGAATTGAGGGACAGACCCTTCTGAAGTCCATCTTGCAGGAAATCCAAAATGATAGGGATCTTAGCGGCATGTGGATTGGTGCCGTGAGTTTTGCACCAGGCTTCAAATACTCTCCAGATCTTTATATATGTTAGTGATGTGGAGAACTTGCGTGCTCGGAGGAGTGTATCTATTACCGGCCCCGAGTATCCTCTTTTCTTCAGTCTAGCCCTCTCAATGGCCAGACCGTAATAGAGAATAGAGCTGGATCCTCGTGGAGGATGGGACCTTGCCGCAGCAGGTCCCTGTGTGGAGGCAGGGGAAATGGATTCCCTGCCAGTAGTCTCATGTCCGCGTACCAGGGTCTTCTTGGCCAGTCCGGGGCCACTAGAAGAACTAGGCCTCTGTGCCGCTGAATCTTGTGTATAATGGTGCCCAGCAGGGGCCATGGAGGAAAGGCATACAGCAGGATCCCCTGAGGCCATGGCTGGACCAGGGCATCGATTCCCTGGGATAGAGGATCCCGCCTGCGGCTGAAATATCTGGGTACTTGAGCGTTGGACCTGTCCGCTAGTAGGTCCATGCCCGGTGTCCCCCACTGATCCACAATCATCTGGAAAGCTGTGGGCGACAGCTGCCATTCCCCTGGATTTAGTCTTTCTCTGCTGAGGAAGTCTGCCGTGGTGTTGTCCTTCCTGGCGATGTGGACGGCGGAGATGTCCTGCAGATTTGCTTCCGCCCAAGACATCAGGGGGGCTATTTCTAGGGATACCTGTCGGCTTCTGGTTCCGCCCTATCGGTTGATGTATGCCACTGTGGTGGCGTTGTCCAACATCACTCTGACCGGAGGCTGCGTCAGTGAGAAACGAGAGAGCTGATTCCATCTCTTCTCCCGGGGTGTTGTTCCTAGCCTGTGATAAACAGGAACGCGTCACCACAGTGCAGCAGGTCGCAATTCGTAGGGACATGGCTGCCACCTCAAAGGCTTGTTTCAGAATGGCGTCCATGCGCCGGTCATGTGTATCCTTGAGGGCCGCCCCCCCCCCCCCCCCTCCACCGGAATGGAGGTGTGCTTCACAATTGCGCTAACTATGGCGTCTACCTTGGGGCACGCCAGCAGCTCCTTGGTTGCCGGGTCTAAGGGGTACATGCCAGACAAGGCCCGACCCCCTTTGAATGAGGCCTCCAGCGTGCTGCTTGTAGGAGGGGAAAATGGTGAGCCGTTTGGCGCAGGCCCTCTAACAGGGGATTCATTCTAGGTTCCCCTGGGGTGTCATGGCCCGGGATATCCAGTTCCAACAGGCATTGAGAGACCAGGCCTGGGAGATCCTCCTTCAGAAAGAAGCGCCTCATGGTCCGATATGGTTCAATCCACGTGGGCAGTTCTCCCTCCTCGGGGAGCTCATCGTCTTCCTCAGAACAATCTGAATCCCCAAAAGTGGGGCTTCCGGGTGGCGAGTGGCCGTGCCTAGGCCTTGAGGGTCCAGGGACCGGGTCATCCGGTACGTATGGACCCGTTCAGGGAGCAGACTACATTGAGACAAAGGCATGAATCCCCTTGAACAATTCCACCCAGGAGAGCGAAACAGGATCTGGCCTTAGGGGCACCAGGTCTCTCGGGTTCCCTGGCTGCTCACCGTGGCCTGCTAGGTCCGGGGTGTTCCCTGAGGAACTGGCAAGTACGCTGGGCTGCGACCGGTCCTGGCCTGGAACTCCCAGGGCCTCTTCACATTGGGCACATAGGGAGTCTGCTTCCTCGCTCTGTGTAGCTCTAAGGTTGCATGCTGAGCAGAGGCTTAGAGCTCTTATGCCTGAGTCTGGAGGTGCCGGCTCTGCTGACGCATGGGCTCTCTTATGCTCCATCTAGTCTGTTATCTCCCCCCAGCTGGCGTCTGCGCTTTGTAATATGCACGAAAGATGTGCGCCTACCAATATGCGCTTATCCACATGCGCGTATCAACGTGCTCTTATCGGCTGGCGCCTATGAACGTGCGCCTATGAACAGGTGCTTAGCAACGGGTGCCTATCAGCATGCGCTTAGCAACGGGCGCCTAACAGTGTGCGACTATAAACGGGCGCCTAACAGTGTGCGCCTATCAACAGGCGCCTATCAACGTGCGCCTATCAACTTGCGTGCGCTGTTCAACATGAATCAAGATGACTTCAATGCATGCCTCTATCGAATATGCGCCCAAGTATTTTCGGGCGCCTAACATATACGCCCTTCGCCTGTGCGCTCAGTCTGGCCTGAGCGCTAGAGCGCGGCGACAAACCAGGGCAAAAGGCGACGGCGAGCAGGCAGGCAAAATGGCGACCTCCTTCGCGGGTTGCCACGTAGGCAGACTTCGCTAATCCTCGCTTCCTCAGAGACCAACAAGTAAAGATGTACGCCTTACCTTGTCTTCGGCGCTTCCCGGCTGCGACCCGGGCGGTCTCCAGCTGCAGGGGGAGAGGGTGATTACCCCTCACCGCCTCGCTCGAGGAAGTGCATCCGCTGCCTCTAGGCCGCGCCCGAACTCGTCTCGCTCGGGGGCCAAGTCCGCGCCGGGACCGAGGCTGCCTCTAAGCTGCGCCCGAGCCCTTCTCACTCAGAGGCTAGGTCCCTGCCGCGAGCCGGCCACCGGACCGAGGCTCTTACCTCCATGGAAATCGCCTCGGGAAACTCAACTGGGGGAGGGACCAAATGGTATCACCGCAGGAGTGCGGGGCTCGTCTTCAGGTAGGTTTCTTCTATGAATTTAGTCGTTAGAATTTGGAAAAACGCTCAGCGAGCGTGAGGTAGCTCCAAACTGCTTTGGAGACGGAAATTACTGAATTGCTGCACTTCCTGCGGGGGTATATGTACCCGTGCTGACGTCAGATCCATCTCCAACTGCTAGCACGAGCACACTATACCCACTTGTTTTGAGTCCATCTGCTACACGCTAGGAAATGTTTGGTTAAATGCAATGCCTGCTGCTGCATGAGGCTTGGAGCTAGCTTCCTGATTCAGTAGCAGCGGAGGTCATTGTCTGCTCAGCTGTCCAATGCCATGTCATGCCATGGTTTGCTACCCCTGGCCTAGAGCAGTTGGAGATGTGAATCCTTCTTTGACCTCTGCTTCTGTTCCTGTTTACCTCCTCTCACATCACCCCCACCGTGATGAAAGAGAGAGAGGACACAGGGGCTGCCAGCGGACCTCATCCCACTGACACCTGAAAAAGTGGCCCAGACCTAGGCCCTGAGAGTGTATGTGTAAGCCCATGTGTTTGTTGTAAACTGGTGTGGGTGGGTAGGTGTCTGCCTGGGAGTCTATGTATATCTGTGTGTAGGGGCGAGAGATTGTGTGTGAGAGAGTTGTATGTTGGGAGACAGAACATGTGTGTGACAGATGGTATGTGAAAGAAAGCATTAAACTGATAATTTGCAAAAAATATTGTATTATTTTGACAAATGTGCAGAATTTTGCAGAATTTAGAAAATGTATGCACAGAACTACAAATGTTTTAGTGCAGAATTCCCCCAGAAGTAGAAGGTGGAGAAAGCAACAGTCAGACTCACAGGGTGGGGAAAGAGGAGAGACAGAAGGGACACAGAGAAAAGGGGAGGGAAAGAATGATAGACACATGGGGAGCAAGGGAGGAGGGGCTATGGAAGGAACGTCACAGGGAAAAGGGGAGAGGCACAACTGAAGAATGAGGGAAGGCAGGAGACAGATGGGGAAAGGAAGCAAGAGACAGAAGAGGCACAAAAAAGACAAGAGGACACATGAGGAAAGGAGAAAGAGGAAGAGGTAGACACTGGTGAGGAGAGGGAGACAGGAGAGAAGGAGGGAGAGAAAGACGAGCATGGGGAGGGAGGAGGAACTCAGATAGGAAAGCAGCACAAGAGGGGAGTGCACAGAGGAGGGAGAAGACATATCAAAAGACAGGTGGCACGGGGGGGGGGGGGGGGGGAGTGACATCACGCTGCGAGATGGCAGCATAATCTGGGAGCTCCCGCTGACCTCCAACTAATCTACAGCAATCCGCGTCCTATTCACCCGAATAAAATGAATTTCGAGTCAGAGGGCTTGCTCTATAGTTAAGGAATGGCAAGCAAAAAGAAAAATCCTGACCTCCAGCGATTTTCCTATCAAAAGGAGGGGACCAGAGACCAGGTCGGCATTTCTGAGCGCACAGACGGTGATCAAGATGGCGTCGGGTCGCACGCTGCAACCCCCGAACCCTGCTCTCTGCCCCTCGTACCGGTTGATGAACCTCTCTCCGTTCACCCGACTCGAGATGAATTTAGAGACTGGTTTGCCGGCATAAGAGCAGATATCAAAGCGTACCGGCAGGAGCTAATGGCGCATGTAGAAGAACTGCGAGAAGATCTCTCGTCCCTAGGGCATCGGGTAGACGATATGGGCGTGTGTCTCGAAGGTCAGACGGTACAAATTACTTCTAATAAGAATATCTGCGATGCTCTAAGATCCGACAATGCTCAACTTTCTGCCAAGCTCGCAGATCTGGAAAATAGAACACGCAGGAACAATCTTCGCTTTCGGGGCTTTCCTGAAACGCAGGCGCCCGAAGATTGTCATTCGCTGATTCGCAACTTCTGTCTCTCTATACTACAGGAGTCTCACAAAGCCGATGGGTATGTTCCCCCAGAAATTCACTTTGACCGGGCACACAGGGCCTTGCGATCTCCACTGCCCTCTCGCCCCCGGGACATACTAGTCTGCTTTACAGATTTTAAAATCAAAGATCTGATAGCAACTGCGGCACGAGAGAAAAATGCCTGGCCCTGGGACAATAGCAACATTGCTGGTTTTCCAGACCTTTCCTTAGCAACCTTGCAGAGCAGGCAGTCCTTTCGAGAAATTACTTCCTTTCTTCGCAGCAAGTCCATAAAATATTGATGGGTGCACCCATTTGGTCTGTCTTTCTTCCTCGATGGCGTCACTCATAAATACTTGACTCCAGATGAGGCTGCCCCTGGCCTTGCATCTCTGGGCTTTTCGGTGACGCAACCTTCTCAGAAACCCCCCGGATCTACTAACGCCCGTCCTTTCCATCCAACGTGGCAGTGGGTGGGAAAGCGCAGCAGCCGCCTACGAAAGCAATCCGGGGGCTCTACATCCAGCCAAGGCCCTTCCTGAAACAATACTCGGTTTGTAGTATACCTGGGGGCAAGGAACACTGACCCTTATGGCAGCAAGCCTTCTTTGGTTCCAGGATGAATCAGTTGTTATAACTATTACTGTGTTCTCATTGTAGTTTGACGCGGTTATGCAGTTTATTTCAGACAAGCCGTAAAGCCCGTTAAAACGGGCTACATCCCTCTGTCTCTCACCTCCCCCTCATTCTCTCTCCCCTCACTCTTCACCACCCCCCTCCCCCACTCCTCCCCACCCTCCCTCTCCTCTCACTCAGTCCCCCCTCTCCCTCACTCCCTCCCACTCAGTCCCCCCTCTCCCTCCCTCCCACTCACTCAGTCCCCCTCTCCCTCCCTCCCACTCACTCAGTCCCCCTCTCCCTCCCTCCCACTCAGTCCCTCCCTTCACCCACCTCCATTTCCTCCCGGCGCCGTAAGCGCGACTTCCCACAACCCTCACCCGGCTCCATTAACTCCTCCCGCTCCTGCCGGCAGATCTCGGGGGGGGGGGGGGGTTCACTCCCGCGCGCGCGGCAGTGACCCCCCCGAGATCTGCCGGCAGATCTGGGGAGAAGTAGCGGCACCGAGCGCGCGCGGTGCCGCTACTTCTCCTCCCGCTCCTGCCGGCAGATCTCGGGGGGGGGGGGCGCGGGCGTGACCCCCCCCCGAGATCTGCCGGCAGATCTGGGGAGGAGAAGTAGCGGTGCTACTTCTCCTCCCGCTCCTGCCGGTGCCGCTACTTCTCCTCCCCAGATCTGCCGGCAGATCTGGGGAGGAGAAGTAGCGGCACCGCGCGCGCGCGGCGCCGCTGCTTCTCCTCCCGCTCCTGCGGCCCCACCGCCATTTTTTTTTTCTGACCAACGTCCTTGCCCGCACATGCTCAGTAGAGCTGTGCTCTACTGCGCATTTGCGGGCCGTCGGTCACAGGCCATTTATAAGGTAGATTCCCTTATATTGCTGTGGGTTGGGAGGGGTTGACGGAGCACTAACCCTCTCCTTTGTGACAACACTCGCTCCCCCACGTTGGGATGGGAGTAGGTCTGCTTGGAGGTTGTTGCAGGCTTTATCAAAAGGAGTTACAGGACTGGTATAGTCCTTATAGGGTTCATGCTATTGCCATGATGGTCCTTGCTGTACTTGATCTCCACGCAGCATTTTTTTTGCTAGTGGTAGGTCCTTTTTTCTCTCTCTTCTCATATCTCTACTAATTTATCTCACAGGTTTATGCTCCAGGATTTTTGATTATTTTTCCCCTCTTGAGTTTACCATAGCTGGTACTGTCTGCCTAACCTATGGCACAGATTCCATTTCTGCCCTTCCCATTTTCCACTATTATATGTTAATATGGCCATGCTAAAAATATTATCTATAAATACCAAAGGTCTTAATGTCCCTCAAAAGCGTTCCCTCTTTTCTAGGGCATTGGCGGTAGCTGTTCCTGATATAGTATTTGTGCAGGAGACTCATTTAACTCATAGACATGAATCTCTCATGAAATCACCCAAGTATAATTTCCAATTTTACTCTGCTGCTAATAAGACTGCCAAATATGCAGGCATAGGTATCTTGTTTGCTTCACACTTGGTATTTGAATGTAAGAAGTGTATTGCAGACCCCTTGGGTCGATATTTACGGCTTTGTATTACTATGTATGATTTTGATTTTACTTTTCTTGCTGTGTACGCCCCCAATAGAGAACAGGCCGTTTTCTTCAGACATCTTCAGGGTATTATACTCCAACACACTACCGGTCATTTATTACTGGGGGGTGACTTCAATGTAACTTTGTCACCTTCTTTAGATACCTCTAAGGGACAATCCCATACGGCTCTGGTTCATTCTAGAGCTCTTAAGGACTTGTTAACCGAACATAATTTAGTAGACTCGTGGCGGACTACTTTTCCCCACTCAAGGTCCTATTCCTTTTATTTTAAACCGCACGATTCCTACTCGAGAATTGACTACTTGATGGTAGACAAAAATCTTTTTCATATGGTACGCTCACCTGAGGTGGGGATAGTTTCCTGGTCTGACCACGCGCCCATATCCCTGACACTCCAATTACCCCAGAGGGATCATGGTTGCAAATACTGGAGGCTCAATGATTCTTTGCTAAAAGATTCCTCATTTGTTCAGTGCACTACACGTGCTATACGGGACTTTTTCATCACTAATGATGGATCAGTTCACTCTCCTATAATGTTGTGGGATAGCTTTAAATCATACATCCGGGGTCACTTTATATCCCACACTGTCCATATTAAGAAGAAGAGAGAGGCGGCCTGTTCTCATTTGAGAGCTAAGATAACGGATCTTACGCAACAACATGTTAAAACAGGCTCCCCGCGGATCTTAGCTCAGCTTACTAAAGCTAGAGATGACTTACATAGGCTGGACTTGCACCAAATCGCCCATGTATTGAATTTAACCAAGCAGGTCCATTTTGAGGGGGGCAATAGAGCTGGTAGGATTTTAGCCCATCAATTAAAAAAGATGACCTTCCAGAACCATATTCTCAAAATTAAAAACGAGAAGGGACAAGTCGAATCCACTAATTCAGCCATCACCAAACAATTTCTTAAATTCTATGAAGAATTATACACTGCAGAATCACATATTCAACTCTCTGATATAACCAAATATCTCCATTCCCTCGGTTTACCTCGTCTCACGTCCGAGATGCAGATGCGCTTAAATGCAGAAATCACAACTGTGGAAATCTTTGCGGCCATTAAAAATTTAAACGTGGGAAAGGCGCCGGGGCCTGATGGCCTAACAGCCAAATTTTATAAATCCTTTAGCCCTAACCTAATTATGCACTTACGGAATCATTTCAATTTTCTACGAGGAGGGGGGTGCCTTGAACCCAGATTCTAACACAGCCGGTATCACCATTATAGCTAAGCCAGGCAGAGATCCCACGCTTTGCACCTCATACCACCCAATCTCATTAATAAACTTAGATCTTAAAATATTAGCCAAAATTCTGGCGGACAGGCTGAATAGCTTCATTGCACAAATCATACACCCTGATCAGGCTGGTTTTATACCTGGCCGTATGGCTAGTGATAATGTCCGTAAACTCATTAATATTATATGGGGCACCACCCGTCAGGTTAAGGCGCATTTGCTACTAGCTATAGACGCGGAAAAAGCGTTCGATATGGTCCATTGGCCTTTCTTATTTCAGTCGAAGATCATAACCTAGTCTTATAATTAGCAACTGTTTATTTAACCTACATTAGGCACTGTATCTTTTACTTTTACCTACATTAGGCAATGTATCTTTACTGGTTAACCCCATATTTACTTATCCAAGTTATATCGACCTGTTCTTTGTAAGACATTTACTTGTCAATGTTATTGTTCTGTTAAAATGTAAACCGAATTGATCAGTAATTCTGTTATTGGAAAGTCGGTATATAAAAATGCTAAATAAATAAATAAATAAACAAACAAACAAACACTACAAACAATGGAATTCGAACCCTTTTTTCAAAACTGGATTCAGGCTCTCTATAATTCACCATCGGCCAGCTTAAAAATCAATGGTCGTTACACAACTTCTTTCCCAGTGAGACGGGGTACGAGACAGGGCTGCCCTCTCTCTCCTCTATTTGCAATTTTTCTGGAACCATTAGCCATTTCTATTAGATCCAACCCAAATATCCAAGGCTTTTCTTTAAACTCATTTCAATCTAAATTGTCCCTTTTCGCAGACGATATTATTTTTACGGTAAGCAATCCCCTTACATCCTTATCAGCGCTTGAAGCTGATTTGGCGCATTTTAGTGCCATCTCGGGCTTTAAGATTAACTGGGACAAGTCGGAGATTTTGAATATCTCATGCCCACCGGATATGGTTCTTACCCTTCAACAGTCGCACGTTTTCAAGTGGGTGGCCTCCAAACTTAAGTATCTTGGGGTATACATTAGTAATAATATCTCAGATCTCTATCAGCTCAATTATGCCCCTCTAGTTAGGAAAGTGGATATTGATATTGATAAATGGTACTCTCTGCCTCTCTCGTGGATGGGTCGACTGGCAACTATCAAAATGAACATTCTCCCTAGGTTCCTTTATCTATTTCAAACATTACCTGTTTCTGTCAGCAAAACAACACTGATTCAATGGCAAAGGAAATTGCTTTGCTTTCTTTGGCGGCGTCGACCACCAAGAGTGGCACAAAAGATTCTCTATCAACATAAGTCTACGGGAGGGCTGGGCTTACCTAATTTGACATGGTACTACACTGCTGCTCAACTTTGGCCCTTAATTGAATGGCACCGTATTGAAGCGCCCAAGCCATGGATGTCCTTGGAACAGGAGTGGGCGAATCCGATGCCTTTGGCCTCGCTTCTTTGGCAACCTAGCAAGACTTGGCGGGCCAATATATCTTTGCTACCATGCACACGTCAAACTCTTAACGTATGGTCCAAATGGAAATTTAAGCTGACAGGGAAATTTGACTATTTTACCTTGACTTCTCTATTCCACAATACATCATTTCCCACCGGCTTACCTCAAACGGTGTATGCCCTGTGGAAATCAAGAGGTATCAGTTGCGTTTCCCACATTCTGCAACAAGGCTCTTTACTCTCTTTCTCCACATTACAAGCGACCTACTAACTACCGCCTTCAGAATTTCTCCCATATATGCAGCTACGGCATTTTATCCTCCATCTTCAATCTAAAGGTCTTTTGGCTCCCTCCCGATCACTTTTTGAAGGTTATTGTGCAACTCCTAAAGTTCTTGGAGGTATTATTTCTAAAATCTACAAACTGCTGTTATCTCATCCGTTTACTAAATATGCTCACATGCTTGCTTGGGAACATGATTTTCAACGATATATTTCAGAAGAGGGAATGGTCTACTATTTTTTCAAGAGCCTTGCGTGGAATAATCTCAACTCGGATCAGTGAAGCTAATTATAAAATACTGTATCGTTGGCATCTGACACCTGCTAGACTACATCGTTGCTACTCCCGAGTTGATCCTCTCTGCTGGCGTACTTGTGGACAGCTTGGAACTTACCTACACATGTGGTGGGAATGCGCTTTTATCAAGCCGGTTTGGTCATTTGTTTTTTCATTAATATCGGATCTACTTCACACTCCCTGTACTATATCCAAAGAACAGGCGCTTCTCTTCCTATTCGATGACGCCCTTGAAGAGCCTACTCAAACCCTGATACAACAAATTTGCATGGCTACTAAGATGGAGATAGCATATACATGGAAAAGACCTCATCCACCTACAGCAGATGAAATCCTACGTCGTCTCGATCAGAACTGCAAGCTGTATCGTTTAACAGCGCTGAAATATCATAGACTTTCCAAATTCAACTTGGTTTGGCAACCTTATATTTCCTGGAGACACCTGATCTTTACTTTGGTATAATAGTGAGACTTTACATACTATGGACCTTTCTCTCTATGCCTTTGCCAGCTGGAGTGTAGGTCAATGGACTTCATTCAAAATCATCATAATTAGCATGAAGGGGGGGGGGGGGTTCTCCAATTGTTTCATTCTTAAATTGTTGTTGATGTTGAATTTTATGCTTATTGTATACTTTACACACCATTGTATGACCTTGACAGCAATAAAAAATTACCAATGGAAAAAAAAAAGACAGGTGGCACAAGGGAGACAGATGAAAAGCTGGGAAGGTTTTAAGGAAAGGGAGAGTGAACCACCCATGTCAGGGAGGAGGCTGTGTATCTGGAAATGTGCGCGTGTGTATGCCTCTGACAGAGGCGGCTGTGTGTATGACAGGAGATTGTACATTTGGGAGTGTGCATGTGTGGATGAGAGAGGTGGCTGTGTGTTTGGGAGTATGTGTCTGAGAAAGGAGGCTATGTGTTTGAAAGTGTGTGTGTGTGTATGAGAGAGAAGGCTGTATGTTTGGAAATATATGTGTGTTTGGCAATGCGAAGAAATATTTCCTGATATTGGTTCTGAGTCTTCCACCCTGGAGTTTCATTTCGTGACCTCTAGTTCTACTGATTTCTTTCCAATGGAAAAGGTTTGTTGTTGATCATACATCATTAAAACCTTTCAGGTATCTGAAGGTCTGTATCATATCTCCCCTGCACCTCTTTTCTTCCAGGGTATACATATTTAGGTCCTTCAACGTCTCCTCATAAGTCATTTGATGGAGTCCACCCACTCTTTTGGTCACCTGCCTCCATCCTGTCTCTTGAGATACGGTCTCCAGAATTGAACACAGTACTCCAGGTGAGGCCTCACCATAGACCTGTACAAGGGGATTATCACCTCCTTTTTCTTACTGGTAATTCCTCTTTCTGTGCTGCCCAGCAATCTTCTGGCTTTAGCTATCGTCTTGTTACACTGATTCACCATCTTCAGATCGCTAGACACTTATCACCCCAATGTCCCTCTCATGCTCCATGCACATTAGTCCTTCACCCCCCATCACATGCATCTCTTTTGGATTACCACACCCCAGATCCATTACTCTGCACTTCTTGGCACTGAATCCCAGCTGCCATATTTTCGACCACTGTTCAAGCTTCCTTAAATCAAGTCTCATTCTCTCTACTCCTTCCAGCGTGTCCACTCTGTTGCAGATCCCAGTATCATCCGCAAATAGACAAACTTTACCTTCTAGCCCTTCCGCAATGTCGCTCACAAAGATACTGGACAGAACTGGTCCCAACACTGATCCTTGTGGCACTCCACTTGGCTTTACCATCACATGTTGTCTTCTATCCGTCAACTAGTCCGTGATCCATGCCACCACCTTGGCACTCACTCCCAAGCTTCTCATTTTATTCACAAGCTTCCTATGCAGAACCATATAAAAAGCTTTGCTGAAATCCAAGTCGATCACATTGAGCCCTCTTCCTTAATCCAATTCTTTAGTTACCCAATCAAAAAAATCAATCAGGTTTCTCTGACAAGACCTTCCTCTGGTGAATCCATGTTGCCTCAGGTCCAGCAATCCTCCTGACTGTCGATAGTTCACTATTCTTTCCTTCAGCAGAGTCTTTCCTTCAGCACTGGAATGGTCCGATTTCCCTAAGAAGACTGCATTGCCATAATTACAAGAAAAAGTCGCCAGAACATTCAGCTGGAGAAATGGATCAGTCTGCTCCCAACTGATTTTTCTTTTGCTCTGCTTTAACATATGGTCTGCGTGGATTGTGCTTTAAATTCCTACTGAGATTCTATTTTCTGGTTTTTCTTTTTTTGCTCTCTCTGTCCTGCTTTTTCTTTTTATCTGTATTTCTTGTGCTTTCTAATTCAGATGTGATTTTGGCTACAGATTTGTGATGGGCCAAATCTACTGTCCGAGCTTTCTTTTCTCGGATGGAGGCCTCCTGAATACCGATGGTTATATTTCTCTGTTTTATTGGCAGGTAAACCTTTGGTTGCTTTGAATATTTTGTATTTTTCTTTTCATTCATCCCTACTTTACGTGGAATCTGTGTGCAATATTCAACTAAGTTGCTTTGTTATCTTCTTTTACTTTCTCTGTTTAGTATTGTTTCTTTGGTTATTTTCAGTGGGTTGATCAATGTGGGGTAGAATTCTGTGGTTATTCTTCCTCTTTCCCTGTTCATTTTGTTCCCCTTCTTTCATTGACTTCTCTTTGTCTCTCCCTCTCTTTCTTGAACTTGTCACTATCTGAATACTGAACTTTGGCAAGGGATGGGTTTGGGTTGGAATGATCTTTTTTTCTCCTTGGCTTCAGGTTTCAGTCTGGCATAGTAAGACCGGTTCAACATGTCGGGCTTGTTTCCATGGGTATTTGGGTGTGTTGGGAGATGTTTGGTTAGGATTCTCCGAGTATTTTACTCATTTCTTCTTCTTAGATTTTTTCTGTGATGTCTAACCATCATTTCCAGCAATTTCTTCATATTTTTTAATATGCCTACTCATCTTGATTTTTCTTGTTCACTGAATGTAAAGGGACTGAATTCACTAGGTAAGCAAAATATGTTTCTCAGAGAAACACTTAGAAATAAGATTTTGGTTTACTTTATACAGGTGATTCACTTTAAAGTTGATAGGATGTTTTCTATTAAACGTAAGCATATTGCCAAACACTTTCCTATTATTGTTGGTAAAATAAAGAGATCCAAACAGGCGTTATATTTTTGTGAAAGATAAAGTGGCTCGATGTCCCATCACCTTACATATCAATTTAAATCTCTGGATTCTAATCAATTTATTTATTTCCTATCACCCAGACAGATGAATTCAGAACCAGTGGGTTATACACCTCTACCAGTAGATGGAAACTGAGCACAACTGACGTCACAGTATATTTACCCCTGCAGTGACATCAGCCTGTCTGTATTTTCCAACTCCAGCAGATGGTGGACCTGCATCCCCCTACTAGAGATTGCTTCAGATTTTAGGAAGAGAAATAAAAGGAAAATTAATTCACCCTGCTCTCCTTTGGTGATATCAAATGGTCCCTCCTCCAACTGAGAATTCCTGAGGTGATTTCCAAGGTCCCTCAGATGAGTGCCTTGGTCCGATAGCTGGTTTTTTAGCGGGCAGCTGTTTAAACAGCTGAAAGGCAGAGGGGGAAGGAAACAAAGCGCAGCGGTGATGGTATATGCCCTCTCCCCCCGCAGCCAGAGACCATCTCTGTACTCAGCCAGGAAGAGCTGAGCTCAGGTAAGATTTTAAGAAAAAGGAAGAAAAAAATACAGAGACAAAGAAGGTGGGATTTGGTAGGGCTTCCTCCTTACTATGGTATCCATGTTCAGCACACTGTTCTGTTGTCTGTCCCACCTCAACAGAGGCTAAGAGATGTGGGCATCCTGGCGGGTTGAGTAGCCTCTATCGGCTGGGCCCAGCTCTGAGACTTTTTCACTGTGAGCTGCATGGTAGGCTTTTGCCTGCATGTTAGGCTACCCTCTTCAGAACAGTTGGTTTGGATAGTGCATCTGGCTGTGCGTCCAAGTTGTATGCCCAGTTTTTGGACACTTAGGCCTGGATTTATCAAAATGCGATAAGTATCGCATGCGATAGCAAAAGGGTCGTGTTTTATGCTAATATACAGTTTATCACAATTTGCACTAATCAGCTATGCGAAGAGCTAAGTAAGCGCAAATGCGATAATATTTTCAGACTTTGCGATAAGTGCCATACCTGTTGTATGTCCTGCATTCAACCACTGGAGGGAAGGGGGGGGGGGGGGGGAAGAGAGAGAGAGAACCTAGCCTTAATGTCCTCTCCCTAGATAGGTATTTGTATCCCTATGGGAGGCCCACCTAGTAACTGGAGGTGAGGTTTAGGTATTAGTGTAGGGGGTTAGGGACATTCAGCGTGAGACGTACGAACAGAACAGTGGTCTCTTGTGAAGATTTGATGACCTTCGGAGTGAGGAAACTCACCCAAAGATGAGATTTGTGCAATGTTCTCTCGACCTAGCTTGATGTTACCCAGGTAGAGTGTCCATCAAGTTAGATCGAGAGAACCTTGCACAAATCTCATCTTTGGGTGAGTTTCCTCACTCCGTAGGTCATCAAATCTTCACAAGAGACCACTGTTCTGTTCATCCGTCTCACGTTGAATGTCCAAGTGGCCCCTAACCCCCTACACTAATACCTAAACCTCACCTCCAGTTACTAGGTGGGCCTCCCATAGGGATACAAATACCTATCTAGGGAGAGGACATTATGGCTAGGCTCTCGCTTGCGCTCTCTCTCTCTCATGGCTCAGCTGGTGCTTCAAACCTACTAAAACAGGCCTTTCAGGAGACATCACGAAATTCACTAACACCTTGCTGCCCCGTAACGCAAGCTATCGCACGGCTTAACGCTACTGAAAAAGGTGTAGTTAAAATCGGCATTAAGTCTGTGCGATAGTACTTCACAGATTGGCAAACCCAGCCCACTCCCAACCCTAACTCCTCCTCATTTTCAGATTTGCATCGCACCATAGGATATGGTGCTATCGCATGCGTTAACGGGGCTTTTCGCATGCGATAAGCCCTTAACGCATGCGAAAATGCCTTACTGCATTTTGATAAATGACCCCCTTAGTCAGGTGTCTGACCATCCAGGTGATAGCGGCGTCCGGGTTAGGCGTGTACTTACCTGTGTGCACAAATTGGGCGCGCTGGTTGTGCGCTTAAATTTAGGATGCCTAGCCTTGTGGTGCCTGTCTTAGGGACGCCTACGTTTTGGATGCCTAAAATTTGGATGTCTTCATTTCACAGCAAGAATTCAGCTGGATGCACATATTCATTCGCCCGTCAAGTGTACTGACGGACTAATGGCACCTATAGCTAAGAAATCTAAGCGCCTTTCCCTCTGCACTGCCTGTCATATTCGGGCATCTCAGTCTGGCGTGCCCTCTAACTTGTGCCAGCACTGTTTGGAGACTCAAGAGAGAATTATCTTCCTCTGATTTTACTAAGCTTGGTTCTTCCCAGCTTGATGAGGGTCTGGGTAAAAACGTGTTAGGAGGGGTGCCTGATCGTGGAACTTCCTTAACTGATTCATCATCGGGAGAATGTAGCTCAGTGGTTTTGGCATGGATCCTTTTGCCTTTTCTTGGGTATAATTTGTTCAAGAATTACAATCCTTTCTTCAGGCGCAGTCCTCAGCCCTGTCCAATCCTGCCAGGGAAGAGTCGTAGCTCGGTACTGCTCTTAAGCGACGAAGTACACCTGGATCGGCAGCAGGTCTTCCCGATAAGGATCCAGATGGCATAGATGATACCGACCCGGACTCTCTGGAGGATGGGGAAATTCCTCCGGGACTAAAACCATGTTGTGGTTCTTTCATAAAGATGAGCTGCTGACTCTGATTTCTCAGACTTTGAAAATGCTGGGAGTGCCTGGGGCAGATTCCATGTCTAAGCCAAAAAAAAATCCCATTTTGGTTTCCTTGCATAAAACCTCTTGATTTTTCCCTGTGATGGAGGCCATTCAAGAATTGATTGATTTTGATTTGATTTGATTTGAGTAGGGCATCCCAGAGGCTAAATTTCAAAGGGGATCAAGTTTTGGAAGGCCTGTACCCTCTGGATCCAGTGGTGAGAAAGTATTTGCGTTTTCCAAAAGTGGATGCACTTGTCTGTGCAGTCTCCAAGCAGATAACTATCCCCATGGAGGGAGGAGTGGCTTTGAAGAATGTGCACAATAGAAGGATTGAGGCCATCCTTAAGCAAGCATTTGAAGCAGTGGCAATGACTGCAGATAGCTTCTTGTTGTTCCCTGGTGGCTCGCTCTTGTTTGCTTCTCTCTCAGGAGGTGGATGGCTATGGAGCAAATTCCTGGGCAGTTATGAAGCCAGCAGCTGACTTTTTTGCAGCTGCAGGTTGGATTTGGTCCGCATCTCAGCTAGAGGGATGACTTTGGTAATACCGGCCAGACCCCAGTTGTGACGGAGAAATTGGTCGGCTGATGCGACCTCCAAGGCTAACCTTACGAAACTGCCCTTTTAAGGCTTGCTCTTGCTTGGGAGAGAGTTGGAGAAACTGGCCAGTAAGTGGGGCAAATCACCAGTTCCTTGGTTACTGGAGGATAAGAAGCAGAAGCCACACTTCTTTAGCATGAGAGGTCATGCCAGGTTTTCCAAGCATTTTCAATCCTATAGAGGAGCGACTTATCAGAGGTCTCTGCCTTTCATCCCAGACAGCCCAGATGGGGCACTGGCTCAGGTAGTAGACCTCCCAAGCCTCCCAATGAAGATTTGCCAATCCACCCCTGGGAACAGGAGATAGGGGGACGCATCTCTTTTTTCTAGAGGTGAGTCGAAATCACAATGGACCAGTGGGTCCTGGAGGTGATACAAGAAGGATATGTGCTGGAGTTTCGCAGTGTTCCTCGGGACGAGTTCATGATGTCTCCTGCCATTCCCCACAGAAGAAACAGGCAGTGGAGTATTTATTTATTTATTTAAAAACTTTTCTATACCGTCGTTAAGTGATATACCATCACAACGGTTTAGTGTACATTATCAAGGCTCCTTAGACTAAGGGCTGTGGTTTCAGTGCCCATGCCTGAAGAAAAAATAGGTTGATATTCCATTTTTCGTTGTGTCCTTTTGTCCCATCATGGACCTCAAAGGGGGCAACCGTCATTTGCGGGTGACTCATTTTTGCATTCAGACACTGCGCTCAGTAATAATGGTCATGCAGTCGTGGAATTTCTGACCTTCCTGGACCTGTCCAAGGCATATCTACCTATTCCCATCTGACTAAAAAGCACCGTTTTCTGCAATTCGCACTTTTGGGACACCATTCGGGCGCTGCCTTTTGGTCTGGTCACTGCTCCCAGACCTTTTCCAAGGTGATGGTGGTGGTTGTGGCAGAGTTGAGAAAAGATGTGATCCTAGTACACCCATATTTGGACGATTGGCTGATTCAGGCCAAGTCTCTGAAAGAGAGCTTTCAGGTGACCCGCAAGGCGATCTCCCTATTTCAGAAGCTCACCTGGGGGTGACCCTGGCCAAGAGTAGTCTTCAGCCTGTTTAGTCGCTAGAATATCCCGGGATTCAGTCCGACACGAAGAAGGGCAAGGTTTTCCTGCTAAAAGCTCATATTCAGAAGTTGATGGCTCAGCTGTGTCTGACGATGGACACTATTCGCCCAACCATGTGGTCCTATCTACAAGTACTTGTATTAATGACGGCAACCCTGGAAGTGGTGCCATGGTTGAGGGTGCATATGCATCCTCTCCAATGCTCCCTGTCTCAGTGGAGTCTGCAGTCTCAGGACTATTCGATTTGACTCCACCTGCCGATGGAGGGCTCCTCCCAACTGAAGGGGTGGCTACAAGTGGATCATCTAAGGAAGGGAGCTTCCGTAACATCACCGGACTAGCTAGAACTCACAACAGAGGTGAGCCTCCACGGTTGGGGAGCTCATTGTCAGGAGCTGACAGTGCAAGGGCACTGCAGAAGAGTCTCTCTGAATCATCAATTGACTGGAAGGCAGAGCAGTCCAGTTGGCATGTTCGCAGTTCAGCGGCAGATTATCCAGACCCTTCAACCCTGCAATGTCAGACAATGCAAAAACAATGGCTTACATCAATTGGCAGGGAGGACCAAGAGCTAGCAAGTGTCACAAGAGATAAATCAACTTATGGAATGGGCGGAAGTCCATCTTCAGGTGATCTCAGCCTCACAAATAGCAGGAAAAGACAATGAGAGAGCAGACTTTTTCAGCAGGGAGAGTCTGGATACAGAAGAATGGGTATTGTCAGATGAGGCATTTCAGCTCATAGTGGATCACTGGGGTCTTCCGTTTCTAAACCTGCTGTTCAGCTTGGAGAAGAGACAGCTGAGGGGGGATATGATAGAGGTCTTTAAGATAATGAGAGGTCTTGAACGAGTAGATGTGACACGGTTATTTACACTTTCGAATAATAGAAGGACTAGGGGGCATTCCATGAAGTTAGCAAGTAGCACATTTAAGACTAATCGGAGAAAATTCTTTTTCACTCAACGCACAATAAAGCTCTGGAATTTGTTGCCGGAGAATGTGGTTAGTGCAGTTAGTGAAGCTGGGTTCAAAAAAGGTTTGGATAAGGTCTTGGAGGAGAAGTCCATTAATGGCTATTAATTAAGTTTACTTAGGGAATAGCCACTGCTATTAATTGCATCAGTAGCATGGGATCTTCTTAGTGTTTGGGTACTTGCCAGGTTCTTGTGGTCTGGTTTTGGCCTCTGTTGGAAATAGGATGTTGGGCTTGATGGACCCTTGGTCTGATCCAGCATGGCAATTTTTTATGTTCTTATGCTGGTGACTTCTCACAATGCGAAAGTTCCTCAATTCTTCAGTCGCATGATAGATCCAAAGTCATCGGGTATTGATGCTCTCGTGCAGGAATGGCTGGAAGACAAGTTGCTGTATGCCCTTTCTCCGTGGCCCATGTTGGGCAGAATGATGATTCGGAAGGTCGAGTATCACAGAGGGATGGTGTTCTTGGCTGCACCATATTGGCCCAGGAAACCATGGTATGCGGATCTATGGCAGCTCCTGGTAGATTTCCCACTCTGACTTCCAGTGCACAGGAATCTGTTTCAGCAGGGACCTGTTCTTTATGAAGATCCGACTTAATTTTGTCTTACTGTATGGCCCTTGAAAGTGCTCGCTTGCTGAAGCGTCGATACTCTACTGCAGTGATTTCCACTTTGCTAAGAGCAAGAAGTTCTCAACTTCATTAGCCTATGTGTGGGTTTGGCAAGAGTGTGAGGCCTGGTGTGAAGATCAATGTGTTCTTCCTCGTTTGGCTAAGATCCCGCTTGTTTTGGAATTTTTGCAGGATGGATTGACTAAAGGGTTGGCCCTTAATTCCTTAAGAGTGCAAGTAGTGGCTCTTGCTTGCTTCAGGGGTCAGGTGAATGGTGATCCCGTTTCTTGAAAGGAGTGAAACATCTTCATCCTCCCTTGCAGTTACCGGTGCCCTTGTGGAGTCTTAATTTGGTATTGGATGTCTTAGCAAGCCCTACATTTAGGCCAATGCGTAACCTTCCCTTGCAGTTAATGACTTCGAAAATGGTGTTTCTTGTGGCAATTTGTTCTACACGTAGAATTTCCGAGCTGCAGTCCTTGTCTTATAGAAACATAGAAATGACAGCAGAAGAAGACCAAACGGCCCATCCAATCTGCCCAGCAAGCTTTCACACTTATTTTTTTTCTCATACTTATCTGTTACTCTTAGCCCTTATTAGTAACTTTTTGGTTCTAGTTACCTTCCACCCCTGCCACTGATGTAGAGAGCAGTGCTGGAGCTGCATCTAAGTGAAGTATCTAGCTTAATTGGTTAGGGGTAGTAACTGCCGCAATTAGCAAGCTACTCCTATGCTTATTTGTTTACCCAGCCTGTGCACTTCAGTCCTTGTTGGTTGTCTGAATATAAATCCTCTTTTCTTTATTCCCCCCTGCAGTTGAAGCAGTGAGCTGTGCTGCATATGTATTCCAAGTGAAGTATGAAGCTTAATTGATTTGGGGTAGAAACCGCTGTAACAAGCAAGCTATACCCATGCTTGTTTACCCAGACTATGTAATTCAGTCCTTGTTGGTTGTTGCCTGAATATAAATCCTCTTTTCCTCTTTCCCCCCGCTGAAGCAGAGAGCTATGCTGGATATGCATTGAAAGTGAAGTATCAGACTTATTTGTTTTGGGGTAGTAATCGCCACAACAAGCAAGCTACTCCCCCACTTTTTTGTGAATGCAAATCCTTTTTTCCACATTTCCTCTTGCCGTTGAAGCATAGAGCAATGTTGGAGTCGCATTAACAGTGAGTATGTTTATTGAATAAGGGTATTAATCTCCAGGTAGTAGCTGTCATTCCCACAAGCCACCTCATGCCTCTTCTCTTCATTCACATCCTCTAGACTTTATGGATCCACAGTATATATCCCATGCCCCTTTGAAATCCTTCACGGTTTTGGTCTTCATCACTTCCTCCAGAACAGCGTTCCAGGGTCTCCGTGAAGAAATACTTCCTGACATTGGTTCTGAGTCTTCCTCCCTGGAGCTTCAAATCGTGACCTCTGGTTCTGCTGATTTTTTTCCAGCGGAAAGGGTTTGTCATTGTTTTTGGATCATTAAACCCTTTCAAGTATCTGAAAGTCTGTATCATATCACCTCTGCTCCTCCTTTCCTCCAGGGTGTACATATTTAGATTCTTCAATCTCTCCTTATAAGTCATTCGATGAAGACCATCCACCTTTTTGGTCACCCTTCTCTGGACTGCCTCCATCCTGTCTCTGTCCATTTAGAGCTACGGTCTCCAGAACTGAGCACAGTACTTCAGGTGAGGCCTCAGCAAGGACCTGTACAAGGGGATAATCACTTCCCTTTTCTTACTCGATATTCCTCTCTCTATACAGCCCATTATTCTTCTGGTTTTACCTATCACCTTGTCACATTGTTTCGCCCACTTCAGATTGCTAGACACTATCACCCCAAGGTCTCTCTCCTGCTCCGTGCACATCAGCCCTTCAACCCCCCCATCATTCCTCACAGTGACCCCAGGGCCATTATAGCTATGTACTGTTCCTTCCTTTTTGCCAAAAGTGGTCACTGATTTTCATTTGAACCAGTCCATTTCCCTGCCATCCCTGGATGGGGAAAGAGATGCGGAGGAATATCACCTGAGGTATCTGGAGATTTTTAAGCCTTTCCGGAAGACAGTTGGCTTTTGAAGTGAATACTGGCAGGCTAATGTCACTGCAGGAGTATATATACTTTGATGTCAGCTTTGCTCAGACTCCATCTGCTGGTAGAGGTCATAACCCACTAGCTCTGAATTCATCTGTCTGGGCTAAGGAAAAGGAAATTATCAGATAAGTAGTAATTTTTCATTGTTTCTCTGATCTTCTGGTCTATGCTGAGGGTAAAATGATTATAGGTGGGTTTTTAACTTGATTCTGTCCCCCACATTATATAAAGACCCAAGACATAATGCACTTCTTTTTTACCAGTTGTCCAATGCTGGGTTTGTGGATCCCTGGAAATATCTTTACAACTGTAAAAAAAAGACTTCTCATTTTATTCTCCACTACATATTCTCTTATTATAGAAGAGGCTTCATTTTTATGGATAATGATTTGGATGCTGTAAAGATGGTGGAAACTGTCATCACTGAATGGTTAGACCATACTTCCATTGTACTTAAATGTGATCTGGGTATTCAGATTCAGAATTCCAGAGTTTGGAGACTAGACAATTGCTTGTTATGGAATGAGGGTATCTGTTCTGCCACAGAAGTAGCCACTGAAGAATATTTGAGCTCAATGACAATGAAGAAGTCTCTGGGGATATTCTTTAGGAGCAGCTAAAACCATCTGGAGAGAGAAATTGATTGCTTTAAATGCATTCAAATCACATGAAGCTAGGGTATTTGAAGAGAAATTGAGAAATGAATTACATAAAGCTGAAGCGTTGAATATGAGAGGTGGTGCTGCATAAGAGAGCTATCTTTAAATCTATTATCACTCAAAAAGTGAGGAAAAATATTTTCAGTATTAAGCACCATTTTTATGACAAAGGAAATAAAGTGAACAAGTTGTTGACCCATAAACTGAAGATCTCTACTTCTTCCAAACTTGTTTCTGCTATTAAAGCTCTCCTGGAGGTGAGGGTGGTGCCTCCTTGCGATGCTGGAAAAATTTGTCAAGATTTTAGAACCTATTAGTCTTCTTTGTACCCATCTGAACTAGCAGCTGATGAGGATGAGATTAATGCTTATTTAGGTGATGCTGCTCTTTCCGGTACTGTCCTGGTGAGCCTTGAGTTTCTATTTCTATTACTGAAGACCAAAATGCTAATCAGGCTCTGAGTAATAAGTTCCGGGAGAGGATGGTTCTCCTCATTCTTCTACGAGCCACCTCCAGGCATGCATCTTTATACAATGGTGTTTTGCCTGGAGGATCTCTCCGTCACTCTTCCCTGCTGGCATCTACCTCGGTTATAACCAAGAAGGGGGAAGGACCCTGTGCCGCTGAATGCAACTCTTATAGGTCTCTCTTCTCAATTATGCTAATAAGATCTTAGCAAAAGTTTTGCCATGTTGGGTAGAATGTGTGTTACCCTTGCTTGTGCACAGAGGTTAAACTGTCTTTATAAAAGGCAAGTAAGGAATGGATAATATTCAATGTACAGTGGACTTGCTGCACTATGTGAAAGTAGATGAGACTGAAGCATTATTAATTTCACTGGATGCGGAGAAAGCATTAGACAGGGTGGAATGAATGTATCTCTTGCCATCTAACTTTCAAGAAAAACCTAAAAAAACGTGGCTCTTCCAGCAAGCCTTTCCGGAATCGCAGGAACACTCCGACACCGGTCAAAGAGCAAAATAGCTCAATATAAAGTCCACGACCGCCCATATACCCTCAGCGCCCGAACACGCCTTATCTGGACAGTCCACTTGTTATGAAAGACCCCTTTGTTGATGCATTAGCTCACTAGCTCATGCTCTTCCCATGTTTATGCCCTTCAACAGTGCTCACTGTCACCTGTATACCCCAACCAGTACATTCCAACCTTACCTACCAATTATTTGTAGCTAATCTTATCATTTATTCATGTTATTTGACGAATTATTGTTGTCTATTTTATATTTAATATTTAATGATTTACGTTCTTTTGTTCAAAACTGTTTAATGTAACGCCTTACCCGCGACAGTTTTGTTCTATGGAAACCGACCTGATTTGATATTTATATCGAGAATGTCGGTATACAAAAACCCTAAATAAATAAATAAATAAATAAATAAATAAATCTCTATCTAACACTCCGTAAATTTGAGTTTGTGGGTAACTTTCTAAATTGGGTCTAAAGTCTCTAATCCTTTGGTGCAAACTACACTGAATGGTATAGTCTTTTGTAAATCTCCATATTTTGAGGTACAAGACAGGGTTGTCCATTATTATGATTGTTATTCGAGTTAGCAATGGAATCTCTAGTGGCCCTGTTTCAGCAACATCCTGTCTAATTCAAGTATTAAGGGAGATGATGGAGGTGATAATGGGATCACAAAATTAAAAGGTGACAAAGTAGTTCACTATATTATATAAAATAACAAAAGAAGTGAACAAATCACCAATGACATATTATGAAAAAGATGGTATCATTTTTGCAATCAAAAACTAAGGAGCCCACGAGTTGCCTAGGAGAACGATGTCAGACAACCAAAAATGGACAGAGTATTAATATAATGGAAACTGCTAACAGAGCAAAAAAGTAATGCCAATTGGTATCACTAATACAGGTAACAGCAAGACAGGGAAGAAGTGTACGACCTCTCAAAAGAGATATATCGTAGTCCTCTCAATCATATAACAATTCTAGAACAAAAACTATTTTTAGAGAAATTTTTGTTGCATTTAAAAGTTAGTTCAGAAAAATGTTTTCGCAAACGATTGTAGTCAATACACATGAATGCACCAATGTCAGCAGACTTTTCGTAAAGTCTGCATCAGGGGGAACTTATCTTTGTGAAGTGGGCACAGAGTGGGGAACCAGGACACCAAAGTCCAAATCCTGCTTCTGCCACTAACACTTGCTGTGATTTTGAACAAGTCACTTTTGCTCTCGTTACCTCAAATACTCACAGAAAGAATAAGTTTCAAACTATGCGCAGCGGCAAATACACAAGTTTTGGGCCGCAAGTACATCTATCCTAGTATTTTTAACCCGCATGTATCAGATTTGCATGCAAATATATGCAATGCACTGAAACAGCATCATTGAACGCGTGTGCTTTACCCACCCTTTTAAAAAATATTTGCATATATTTTACACATGAAATTAAAGTAGGACTGATTCACATAAATCTGGATTTATGTGCTTAAATGTGTATTTTCAGAACTGCACATGGTAAAACTTATCAGATGCGCATGCAGATAGCATTTATGCAAAATGTGTGCTATTTTATAAACCTCAAACATTGACATGCAAGTAATGATCCGCAAATGAATCTGCTAGTATAAAAAAGTGTGAGACTAACATTTATGTGTATAAGTTGCTATTTTATAACCTGCAAAAGCAACTCACGTACATATGTCACCTATGCATATTTACACCTGCTAATTATTTGATGCAAGTGAATAAAATTCTTTATAGTCAAATACTGACTGGGTGAGGGGATCAGGGTAAATTGGGAGAAGTTCAGGCTGAAGAACCAGGAGGGCCTTGATGACCTAGAGATAGACATGGGAAACTGGTCATTTTCATCTCCCGCACCATACAAAACTTGATGACTTACATGCGTTAAAGCAGACAAATGCTAAGGAAAACTCGCAAGTTAAACCTCCATATGTAAATGATTAGAATATGGAAAAAATTCTCACGTATAGGAGATTTGTGCCCTTATCTGGAAAAATGTTGACTTCTTCGTGTAAGTGGCGACTTTGCTGACACTCAACTGGATAAGCATCAAAAACCACTACTTGTGCTAAAACACTACTTATTCATTTATTTGATTGATATATATTCCACTTTTCAAGCCCTTCAAAGCGGAATACATGCAGGTATTGTAGGTATTTTCCCGTCCCCAGAAGGCTCACAATCTAAGTTTTTTGTACTTGAGGCAATGGAGGGTGAAGTGACTTGCCCCAAGTCACTTATCTGGCTATGTTGAAAATACATGCCGCGAGCAGGCTGTTGGATAGATTTAAGTGTATTTTATATAGTATGCAAACATTTACATGCACAATATAAAATACATAAGCATGGGTGTGTGTGTGCATGCATGCTTTAAAGTTATCCTCCCTAGTTGGTGTACTGAAAAACATGCGTGCACGAGTGACATTACCAGTTTTACCACTTAGTCCACTAATTTGCCCAGTCCTTCGCTGGGTCATCAAGATCCTCCTAGTACTTTTAATATCACTTATGCCAGATCATCAGCAGGTGTAAAAATACTTAAGTTGGGAAATGTATGTATGTAATTGTCTTTTGAAATAGCAATTTACATGTGTAACTGTTGGCCCCACTTGGGATTGCACCAGATCATCCCTTTGGATATGGGCATACAAAAGAGAAAATACATGAGTATTATGGAGTTTTATAAAATACAGAATACACAAATAGACGAGTACATGTGTATACGCTAACTTTTATGGGTGTAACATTTTGAAAATTCAACATATAGGTTTGTAAGCTTTCTAGGGAAGGGATTAATGGTGTTTGTATGCAATTTGTTGCAAAGAGCCCTGATTAAAGGCACCATCTAAATTCTGCAGCACAAGCAATACCTTTAGAAAGTACTTGATCTCATAGTCAAGGATAATTCCATTTGGCCTTTCAGGAGGAGCCCAGAAGAGGGTCATGCTGTTGGATGTACTGCCATGCAGGTGCATTGTGGGAACTGCAGAAGGGGCTGCAAGAAATGGAAAAAACAAAGTGATGTGAGTTCACTACCTGTGGCATTCTATTCTTAAAGGTTCTTTATATGACGCAATGACTTTAAAGACTGAATTTAATGAAATTCACTTAGTGTGGGCAGAGCAGCTTACACAGAGTTTGCTCCAGGTACAAAATAGGCACCAATGTGCATAAAATGACAGCAGATAAAAATTATCACACGAAAAAAAAATGGAACTGACCAATTTATTGTTTCCTGTTACACCACGAAAACCCATTTCACCTTACTTTTTCATAATTAGGGATCCTCTGTGCTTATTCCTGGGTTTACCCCTCACTCCCCACAGCCAAGCATCCTCTGTGCTTACCCAGGCTTTACCCCTCAATCCCTTACAGCTCAGGATCCTCTGTGCTTATCCCAGGTTTTGCCCCTTACTCCCCCACAGTTAAGGAATCTCTGTCCTATTCCCAGGATTTACCACTCACACCTTAGGATCCTCTGTGCTTAACCCAGGCTTTCTCCCTCAAGCTCCACAGCTAAGGATCTTCTGCTTATCCCTGGCCTTACCCCTCTCCCTCACCCCGTAGCCAAGAATCCTCTGTGCTTATCCCAGGCTCTACCCCTCACTCCCCCACAGCTAAGGATCCGCTGTGCTTATCCCAGGCTTTACCCCTCACTCCCCCGCAGCCAAGGATACTCTGTGCTTATCCCAGGCTTTACCCCTCACTCCCCCACAGCTAAGGATCCGCTGTGCTTATCCCAGGATTTACACCTCACTACCCAACAGCTATGAATCCTCTGTGCTTATTCCAGACTTTACCCCTCACTCCCCCACAGCTAAGGATCCGCTGTGCTTATCCCAGGATTTACACCTCACTACCCAACAGCTATGAATCCTCTGTGCTTATTCCAGACTTTACCCCTCACCACCCAATAGATAAGGATCTTCTATTGGAGAAATTACTTACCTGATAATTTTGTTTTCCTTAGTGTAGACAGATGGACGCAGGACCAATGGGTAAAGTGTACTCCTGATAGCAGTTGGAGATGGATCAGATTACAATCTGACGTCAGCCCTAGTACATATACCCCTGAAAGAAGTGCAGCTCTTCAGTATTCTCCTCGAAAAGCCTTGTGGATATATGTGTGACTGACTAATTTGAATAACTTGATTAACTTTATAACTTGGTTAACTTGATAAATTTGAACTGGTTAAATTGACTATAGCTGGAGACCGCCAGTGCCCTCAACTGAGAAACGTCGACACCCGGTAGGATGGGTGTCCTAGATGAAGGAAAGCATGGCATACCTTTAATCGCTCGCTCCCGGGGATGTCCCCCGAGAAATCCATGAGTAACGGCAGCCGTGGGTGGGATGCTGAGTCTGTCTACACTAAGGAAAATGAAATTATCAGGTAAGTAATTTCTCCATTTCCTAGTATGTAGCAGATGGACTCAGGACCAATGGGATGTATAAAAGCTACTCCCGAACCGGGTGGGAGGCTGCCCGTGACCCACTTAGTACTGCCCTTGCAAATGCTGTGTCCTCCTGAGCCTGAACATCCAGGCGGTAAAACCTGGAGAAAGTTGGATGGAGGACCATGTCGCCGCTCTGCGATCTCGGCGGGTGACAGCATCTTGGTTTCCACCCAGGACACTGCCTGGGCTCTAGTAGAATGGGCCTTGTCTTGTAAAGGCGGTGGCTTGCCTGCTTCCATGTAAGCCGCCTTGATGACTTCTTTGATCCAGCAGGCTAAGGTTGCTCACGAGGCTGCTTCCCCCTGCTTCTTCCCGCTGTGAACGACGAATAGATGGTCCATCTTTTGGACGGATTCTGACCTTTCCAGGTATCGAACTAGGAGCCTGCCAACGTTGAGATGGCGTAGGCTTCGAGCCTCTTCTGAATTCTTATGCTCATCTAGCGATGGTAGCAAGATGGTTTGGTTGAGATGGAAGTGAGACACCACTTTGGGGAGGAACGACGGAACTGTGTGTAACTGGATGGTTCCCGGGGTGAGTCTGAGGAACGGCTCCCGGCAGGATAGTGCTTGAAGCTCAGATATACGACGAGCTGAACAGACTGCCAGCAGGAAGGCTGTCTTCAGTGTTAATAGTCGGAGAGACAGGCCATGGAGAGGTCTGAAGGAGGTTCCTGCTAGGAAATCTAGGACCAGGTTGAGGTTCCAAAGAGGCACCGGCGACTTTAGGGGGAGTCAGATGTGCTTGACTCCTTTCAGGAAGCGGGAGACATCCGGGTGAGAGACTATGCTGCCGCTCTCGCTCTTGGTTCCGTAGCATGACAAGGCTGCCACCTGTACCTTGATGGAGTTGAGGGACAGTCCGTTCTGTATGAATTTTGACTGAGTGTGGTATGATGTCGTGGTCCTCGCACACCAGGATTCGAATACTCTCCAAATCTTTATGTATGTTAGGGATGTGGAGAACTTGCGTGCTTGGAGTAGGGTGTCAATTACTGCCCCCGAGTATTCCCTCCTCCTTAGGCGAGTCTTCTCAATGGCCAGACCGTAAGAGAGAATCGAGCTGGATCCTCGTGGAGGATCGGTCCCTGTTGGAGCAGGTCTCTGTGTGGAGGTAGCGGCAGGGGATTCCCTGCCAGCAATCTTCGCATGCCTGCTTACCATGGTCTTCTTGGCCAGTCCGGGGGCCACTAGAAGTACTGGCCCCCTGTGGTGTTCTCTCTTGTGGATTATCGCACGGCGGGAAGGCGTATAACAGAGTCTCCTGTGGCCAGGTCTGTAACAGGGCATCGATTCCCTGGGACTGGGGTTTCCACCTGCGGCTGAAGAAACTGGGTACCTGGGCGTTGGACCAGCTTGTCAGAAGGTCCATGGTTGGTGTTCCCCAACGGTTCACTATCAATTGGAATGCTGTGGATGACAGTTTCCATTCTCCTCTCTGCTGAGGTAGTCCACTACGACATTGTCTTTCCCGCAATGTGGACGGCAGAGATCTCTTGAAGATTCATTTCTGCCCATGACATTAGGGGGTTTATTTCCAGAGACACCTGTTGGCTTCTGGTTCCTCCCTGACGGTTGATGTAGGCCACTGTTGTGGCGTTGTTCAACATTATTCTGATCGCTTTGCCTCGGAGTCTGTGACCAAACCTTAGGCAGGCTAGTCTGACCGCCCGGGCTTCTAGGCGATTGATATTCCATCCCAACTCTTCTTTGTTCCATTGCCCTTGGGCGGTGAGTTCCTGGCAGCGTGCTCCCCATCCTCGAAGGCTGGCATCCGTGGTGAGTAGGATCCAGGTTGGGGAGGATAGTCTCATTCCCTGGCTCAGATGGGCTTCTGTAGCCACCATCGTAGTTGAGCCTGAACTCTGTCCAGGAGTTGAAGCCGTACGGTGTAGTTCTGGGACAGTGGATTCCATCGTGATAGTAGTGAGCGTTGTAGGGGTCTCATGTGAGCCCGTGCCCATGGGACTACTTCCAGTGTGGATGCCATGAGGCCGAGAACTTGTAGGTAATCCCATACTGTGGGGCGAAGTTCACTCAACAGGGTTCGTAACTGGATCATCAGTTTTGATCTCCTTGTCGGTGTCAGGATGACCTTGTCTTGTTTGGTGTTGAAAGGACTCCCAGGTATTCTAGAGATTGGGAAGGCTGCAGGCAGCTCTTGTTTGTGTTGACCACCCACCCGAGGCTCTCCAGTAGAGTTTTGACTCTGTTGGTTGCCTGGTGGCTTTCCTCTGGGGATTTCGCTCTGATCAGCCAATCGTCTAGATAAGGGTGCACGCGGATTCCTTCCTTCCTCAGTGTTGCTGCCACCACCACTATGATCTTGGTGAACATCCGGGGTGCAGTGGCTAACCCGAAAGGTAGTGCCCAGAACTGGTAGTGACGGTCCAGGATCGAGAAGCATAGAAAACGCTGATGCTCTAGATGGATCGGAATGTATAGGTAGGCTTCTGACAGATCCAGGGAGGTAAGGAACTCTACCGGTTGTATCGCCCTTATTACCGAGCGTAGGGTTTCCATGCGGAAGCAGGGAATCTTCAGGTAACGGTTGACCACCTTGAGGTCCAGGATAGGTCTCAATGTTCCTTCCTTCTTGGGAATGATAAAATAGATGAAATAATGGCCAGTATTTATTTGTTGTGGAGGCACCGGTGTTATAGCCTCTAAGGCTAGTAATGTGGTCAGTGTAGCTTCCACTGCCATTCTTTTGGAAGGGTTGTGGCAGGGAGATTCCACAAACTTGTCCGGAGGGGGGTGGTGGAAATCCAGGTACTATCCCTCTCGAATGATGGATAGGACCCACTTGTCTGAAGTTATCTTGACCCATCTTTGGTAGAATAGAGCCAGTCTGCCCCCTATGGCTTCTTCCTTTGGATGGGTCGGCTGATCTTCATTGTGGGGTGTGGCTGGGGCCTGGGCCCGAGCTGGCTCCCCTTTTATTGTGCTTGTTCCGAAAGGACTGGCTCCGGCCTACGGGAGCTGGCTCCCCTTTTATTGTGCTTGTTCCGAAAGGACTGCCTCCGGCCTGCAGGGTGGGCCGCTTGATATGAGCTTCTATATGGGTTGAAGCGCTGTGATCCTCTGCCCATGGAGGTTCAGGGGAAGGATCGCTGGTTTCTCTTATTCCTGTCCTCCAGTAGCAGCAGCAGTGGGGACTCGCCCCACTTGTTGGCTAGTTTCTCTAGTTCGCTTCCAAACAGGAGTGTTCCCTTGAAAGGCATCCTTGTGAGTCTCGTTTTGGAGAATGCGTCGGCTGACCAGTTTCAGAGCCAGATTTGTCTTCTGGCTGCCACGGCGGATGATACTCCTCTAGCTGCTGTGCGTACTAGATCTGAAGTGGTGTCCACGAGGAATGATACGGCTGGTTCCAGGGCTTCCCCAGGAGTGTTGTTCCTGGTCTGTGCTAAGCAGGCACGTGTCACCACGGCACAGCAGGCTGCAATCTGTAAAGACATAGCAGAGACATCAATGGACTGTTTGAGGATGGATTCCAGACGTCTGTCTTGAGCATCCTTGAGTGCTGCTCCTCCCTCCACTGGGATAGTAGTGCGCTTCGAGACTGCGCAGACCATGGCATCCACTTTCGGACATGCCAAGAGATCTTTGGCGGCACGTTCCAGAGGGTACATGGCTGCCAGAGCCCGGCCCCCTTTGAACGTGGTTTCTGGGGCATCCCATTCCAGGTCAATTAGTTGCTGGACAGCTTGTAATAGTGGGAAATGGCGGGAGGTCTGACGGAGTCCCTCTAGTAGTGGGTTCGTCTTAGGTTCCCTGAGGCACTCATGCACGGGATGGCAAGCTCTTTCAAGCTGTGCGTGACTAGGTCTGGAAGTTAGTCCTTGGTGAAGAAGCGTCTCATGGTTCAATGGGGTTCTGTCCCTGGAAGGAGTTCCCCTTCCTCCAGGGGTTCTGACTCCTCATCTGAGATGTCTGTGTCCCCGAAGGTGGGGGCTTCTGGGCGGTGGCATCACTTCCCTGGGCATAGAGGGTCCTGGCATGTTGAGGTCCTCTGGTGGTGCCTGTGACCGTAGGAGGCCCCGATTGCATGTGGACGAAGGTATGCAGACCTTTGAAGAATTCCACCCAGGAGATAGATAGACTAGGGGGCGCCGTGTCACTGGGGAGCCCTGTTTGAGGGGGGGTCTCGCTGTGTGATGCTAGGTCCGGCGTACTGCTCGAGGGGCTGGGGTCCGGTACCAGCTGGGGAGGGCCATGAGTTGGGTCCCCTAAGGCCTCTTCGCACTGTATACACAGGGCTGTGGCCTCCTCATGCTGTGCAGCTCTAATGTGGCATGCTGGGCAAAGGCCCTGAGCTTTGAGCTTATTTTCAGGTGGAGCCATGGTTTGTGCTCGTACAATACAGTTGTGCGCTCCGGTGTGCATCGAAGATGCGCACGTAGGTTTGGTGCGCGCATGCAGAGCGATGTGCGAGCTGTTGTGCGCACAAGTAGAAGTTATGTGCCCAGCACAGTGAGCCATGCGCACAAGTGCCCAGCACTTGTGCGCGTGACGTTGTGAGCTCGCCACTGTGCGCACGGCTCGAGACGGCGGACAGGGCAGCAAACAGGGCCAAAATGGTGATGGCGACCACGCGGACAATATGGCGACCACCTCTGAGGGTCTCCAAGTGGGAGGACCCTCGGATCTGACCGGGATCTAGCCCTGCTAGGGCCGATCAACCCGGTGGTACTGTTCCTGGCTGGCAACCTGTGCGTCTCCTCGAGCTTCGGAGACCGGAGACTTTTAAATAGATTTCTACCTTACTTTGTCCCGGTGCTTCCCAGTTTCGTTCCAGGCGGTTTCCGGCTGCAGGGGAGAGAGGGAAAATACCTTCACCGCCGCGCTCAATGTTGCACCCGCTGCCTCTCAGCCTCCGATGTCGTGGGCTAGGTCCCCGCCGAGGGTCGGCCACCAGACCGAGGCTCACCTCCGAGGGATCGTGGAAATCACCTCGGGAATCTCGACTGGGGGAGGGACCCAACGGGTGTCACCGCATGAGAGCGGGGTTCGTCTGTAGAGGTAAGATGTCTTCTCAATTTGGGTTTCTTTGGTAAAATGTACTCTAAAGCTATGCTAGCATGCATAGAGCCCCTAACTGCTATGGAGATGGAAAATACTGAAGAGCTGCCCTTCCTGCAGGGGTATATGTACTAGGGCTGACGTCAGATTGAAATCTGATCCGTCTCCAAATGCTATCAGGAGTACACTATACCCATTGGTCCTGAGTCCATCTGCTACACGCTAGCAAAACTAGGCTTTATCTTTTACTCCGGCAGCTAAGAATCCTCTGTGTTTATTCATTTAAGTAACTTAAGAATCTGCACTAGTCCAAGGTGGATATAACACAACATTCATAAAAATTTTAAAACATAAAAATGTCAGACAAAATATTTTCCAACGTAAAAACAGAATAAGGACACACCGAGCTGTCTCCCAACATAGCTCTTGATCTCATAATATGCAATTGTCTTGCTTTAAAAACTAAAGTGTTCATCTTCAAGAACTATACAACCTAATAGCTCAGTATAGAACAATAATAGTTGCCACTGTCACTTTCATTTTACAAAAGGACTGAGTGCAGGTTAATATCTATTGCTGCTCTGGAAACGAGTTCACAGCGAAGACCTTTTCCTGGGTTTTGGCAAGATGCATAGAACACAGGGAGGAACATTGAGAAGGCCCGCTCAAGACAATCTTATAGTGCGCATGGATTCTAAATGCATAACATGGAATTAATTCATGAGGATGCTTTGCTGCTGACTAATTTATAAATAGGCATTGCTACTTTGTATTTAATCCTCCACTTGATCAGCAGCCAGTGCTGGTCACGCAGGATGGGGCTGGATATGGTCACGGAGGCTTGTGCCCATCAGAACATGTGTGGTTGCATTCTGACCAGTCGGCAGTGATCCCAAGATTTCTTGGATTATGCTGCTGTTTTTGCCTCCAATACCTACAGGAGGCCATTCCATGCATCCACCAACCTTTTCATGAAAAAATATTTTATGGTCTCAAGCCCCTTGGAGCCTCTGTGACCTCTTGTTCTAGAATTTTCTTTCCATTGAAAAAGTTAACTACTGGAGTTCACTATTGGGTCCTGTGCTTAACTTATTCAATATGTGTGAAGAAACATGAAGAAAGTTAGGAGCTTAGCACTGAATTTCTGCACTAGTCACCTTTGGATCCTAAATCTAGACAAAGTGGGGCGGATTTTCAGAGCCCTGCTCGCGTAAATCCGCCCAAAACCGGGCGGATTTACGCGAGCAGGGCCCTGCGCGCCGGGAAGCCTATTTTACATAGGCCTCCCGGCGCGCGCAGAGCCCCGGGACTCGCGTAAGTCCCGGGGTTCTCGGAGGGGGGCGTGTCGGGGGGCGGGGGCCGGAGCGCGCGGCGTTGCGGGGGCGTGTCGGCAGCGTTTTGGGGGCGGGTACGGGGGCGTGGCTACGGCCCGGGGGCGTGGCCGCGCCCTCCATACCCGCCCCCAGGTCGCGGCCCGGCGCGCAGGAGGCCCGCTGGCGCGCGGGGATTTACGCCTCCCTCCGGGAGGCGTAAATCCCCCGACAAAGGTAGGATGGGGGTTTAGACAGGGCCGGGCGGGTGGGTTAGGTAGGGGAAGGGAGGGGAAGGTGAGGGGAGGGCAAAGGAAAGTTCCCTTCTAGGCCGCTCCGATTTCGGAGCGGCCTAGGAGGGAACGGGGGTAGGCAGCGCGGCTCGGCGCGCGCAGGCTATACGAAATCGATAGCCTTGCGCGCGCCGATCCAGGATTTTAGCCGATACGCGCGACTACGCGCGTATCTACTAAAATCCAGCGTACTTTTGTTTGCGCCTGGAGCGCAAACAAAAGTAGGCTGTTCGCGCTCGTCTGAAAATCTACCCCATAAATAGCAGGCCTAAACTTCGGATCCTGTTTCAAGTCCCTAAATTTGGGAGCATTTTCAGTTAAAAATGTAGGCACCTAAATTTGACTGAAAGCAGGCACCTAACTTAGGTGCTTAAATTTAGGGGCTCTGCTTTCTTTGAATTTCTGCCTCTAGTTGCCTAATTACTGAGTGTCCACCCCAGTAAATTTTCAAAAGAATCAATTTAGAAACTCCTTTGAAATCTGACTTCTAATAATTCTTGAGAATTAGCCAGGGGCTTGTGTAGGAGGATAGCATGAATTATGTAAATACTGTCCCCTGCACTCACATTAGGCATTCCAGGACACAGAGTTGGAGTGGGAAAGCTCTCACACACAGTTTTGATTTGTAAAAGTATCCATGTACATTTACATGCAAAAAATTATACTTGCTCAGGAGCAGGTGTGCATGTATGTGTACCCATGTACTGGAACAACCTGCACATGTCTGCTTTGAAAATTCAGCCTAAAGACTTTAGCCACAGGCGGGCTGCTCAATATTACCCTCCTACGGACAAGAGATGTGTTGACTAATATTTGCACGAAAAGTCCTTGCTCTAGGCCTATTGCTCTGGAATTCTCGCGCTGCCTCCTTTTCCTGTCTGTGTAAAACACTGGGCCTCCATTATAACTGACCTCATTAAATTTAATTTACTTCATTGTACATTCTCTCACTTATTACACAAAAATCACACTTCACATACAGTCTCCATATTGCATTTTCATCTTTACATTATCTTGTAAAGCCATAAGTTGTTGAGAAAACTCATTGGTTCATGTTTAAAGTTAAATGATGCTACCAACATGTAGACCTGCATTACTACAATATATTCTCTGCATGCTCATAATGTATCACAGGAAATCTCTAAACAATTTGAACTAGCCATGAACAAACCCAGTTAACTTTTCGATCTTGCATGGAAACTCTCCAAACCTGATCTCCAGTCTCTTTTGACCACTACAAAGGATCACACAACGGGAAAACTTCACAGAAAAAATCCAAGCTATTAGGTCTTCCTTATCCACTCCACCCACCCCAATACATAACGAACTCAACAAGATTACTACCCCCCCTCCAAACCTTAAACAACTCCTTTTTGGATAGCTTCCCGTATTGGACTTCACCCCATAAGAGGTGGAGAAAATTCTCCAAAGAATCAGTCTACAAGTCTGCTAGATCCTATACCCCCAAAATTAATCTGCAATCTTAAACATGACCAAGCTGCTTGGCTATCAACTAATATAAATGTCATCTTAAAGTCAAGGCACCCTTCCCCAATCACTGAAAAAAAAAAAGAAGTTATCAGACCTATCCTTTAGAAACCTGGATCACACAAAAAAATAATTGACAAATATTGCCCAGTCTCTATAGACTTCCCTTTCTGTCCAAGCTATTGGAAAACGTGATTTACCTTGAAGAATGCAACCTCCTACTCAATCACCAATCCAAATGAATCTGTACTATTGGCCATCTCAAATTATATCCACTTACTTGCTGATCTAGGTGGAGACTCCCTCCTGGTCTTACTAGATCTCTCTGCTGCCTTTGATATGGTTGATCACCAACTCCTGATCCAGCACATAAATGGTTTGAATTATTTTTGTCTAATATTTGGGCCTACAATCCCTTAAATCCCAGAATTCTCATATGTGGAGTGCCTCAAGGCTCAGTCCTCTCCCCAATCCTTTCAACATTTATATTTGTCCTATCTGTGACCTCATTCAATCCTTCAACATTGAAAATTTCACCTTTTTGCTGATGACATTCAATTCTGTCAAAATTAGGTCTGACCAAACTTACTCTATTATTAATCTCAACAACTGTCTTGCAACAGTAGCTCAACGGTTTAGTGACCAGAAACTAAAATTAAACCCCTCCAAATCGGTGATCTTCTGGATCTGTCAAGGTCATCTCTTACCATTTCCACCTTCCCTATCAGGCACTCCTCTAAATCCCAAGGAATCAGTATAAAGCCTAGGGGTTCAACTTGATCAGAATCTCAACAAGGAAACACATATAACCAAAGCGATATGAACCTCATTCATGCATCTTTGCCAGATCTGCCAGCTATGATGATACACACAATGTGGCCACAGAAGTGAGAGGAGAAATTAAATTCAGCTCAAAAGAGCAAAAAAAGATATCTAGGAAGAGCAATAAACTAAGAAGCAAAGCTGGAGAGCTATGAGCACAAATGCTTGTAATCTGGGCAATAAAATTCCAGCCCTGCAAGCCCTAATGGTGGAGGCAGCCTTGAATGCTGCTATTATGGAAACATAGCTCAGTGAGTCTCATGAATGGAATACAGCCATACCAGGGCTACAACCTGTTCAGAAAGGATAGAGATGACAGAAATTGGGGAGGAGTAGCTCTATGTGAAAAACAATATCCGAGCAACTGAAATGCAGGGGGCATGGGGAAAGGAAGAAGCACTGTGGGCTATCTTAAAAAGAGATGATACTTCCATTTACACTGGTATAATCTACAGGCCTCCAAATAAGTTGGAAGAATCAGATGGATATCTAGCTGAAGATATCAAAAGGTGGGAAGGGAAGGGAGAAGTCCTGCTTGTTGGAGATTTTAATCTGCTGAATAGAAATTGAAGTATTGCTGCTGAAGAATCTGCAAGAAGTCAAGAGATTCTGTATGCCCTTCGAGAGTCTATGCTCAGATAAATGGTGATAGAACCCATGAGGAGAGGAGCACTACTGGATCTGATACTCACAAATAGAGGCAGCAGCTCAAATGTTCAGATAGGTGCCCATCTGGGCACCAGTGTTCATCAGACAATATGGTTGGATATAACAGCTAAGAAGGACAGGAGTCACGCAAGGATCAAGGTCCTGGATTTCAAAAATACAGACTTTGGTAAAATGGTAATACATCTCAAGGAAGAACTAGAAAGCTGGGAGGAAATGGGTAAAGTGGAACAGTAGGCCAAATTAAAAGGAGCTATAACAAAGATTACCAACATTTATGTAAAAAAGAAAGAGAACAAAAGTAAGAAAATGGAAATAGATGTGATTTTCCTGTAATGTCTGGCCGGCTATGGGCCCCGCAACTGGCTGCACTCAGCCCGGACAGCGCCAGATTCTGCCTTCTCCTCCTCATGGCAGGATTGCCACCATCACTGCCTCCTCCAGCACACCATGCCAAACCCTAAGGTATGAGCACGCACCACAGCCAGACTCTTAGGGACCCTGCGGTAGGAGACCAGCAGCAATGCAAAATGATGACATCAGCGTTGGCTGAGGATTTAAACCCCAGCTGCACTCCTAGATGCTGCCTCAGCAACAGGTTTTCCATCAAGCCTTACCTGCAGTGCGTGTTGCTTCTCTCCATGCTCCCGTCTTTCTGTCTCCTTCCAGTCCTTGTTCCCATTGCCTGATCTGTTACTTGTTTGGTCCTGTCCTGTTCCCTGCCTTCCTTCACCATTGTTCTCCATCTTGGTTTTCAGTTCTATCCCATCTGTCTTTGGCTTATCTTCCTGGTATTGACCACTGCTTTGGTTTCTGATGTTGCCCGATTGCAGCCTGCCCTGACCATTGCCTGGACCTGATGTTGCCTGTTCTGTTGCCAGCCTTGACCCTGACTTGCTCTCACTCTGATACTTTCACCTACCAACCCCTGGAACCCAAGGGCCTAAACTACAGGGAAAGGGGTTGGTAAGATGAAGCCCAGCTATAGTACCTCTCTGAGAAAGTCTACGCACTATCGGCGGGGGTTTATCGGGTTAGCCCTTGGGTCAGCGTCAATCTTGCCACAGCCAATAATTCACATTTCATATCAGTTTGCTGAGGCCATAAGTTCAGTAGACTTCCCCACAGCTCGAACCACACCAGGATTGGCTCTCCAAGTCCAGCAACAAGACCAACTTAGCCAGGTGACTTGTCTACTGCAGGGCATAGTGGTCCAGATGGAAGCCATTCAAAGCCAGACTTGCAGACCTAGCCCCGGTCACATCACCAGCAATGCTGGTGATATGCATATTTCTGGCTCAATGACACAGTTGTCTCCTCCTTCGAGATACAATGGGGATCCCAAGGCATAGAGGAGATTTCTCAACCAATGCCTTATGCTCTTCGAGCTGCAAGCGCCTAAATTACCCATGGACCGGACCAAGGTTACCTACATCCACTCACTACTATCTGGATCTGCCCTGTCCTGGGCTTTGCTCCTTTGGGTGAGAGAGATCTGATCCCAGATAATCTAGAGATTTTCAAGAATTACTTCCAGTGTATATTTGATGAGGAGGTCAGCCTCTTCAGCACCCACAGAACTATTCCGCCTTGGACAGGGTGCCAAGTCTGTAGAGGATTACATGATATGCTTCCATAACCTAGCTTCTAAGTGACCCTATACGTCATCTTCTGGCAGGGACTTGCCTAAAGAGTGAAAGACGAGCTAGCCAGTAGAGACCTTCCGGCCACCCTGCAGGACCTTATATCACTGGCTATCCGCATCAACCTCCATTTTCAAGAACAGACCCGCGAGAGGGAGGCCTATCACACCCTGAAGTTGGGACCCAAGTTTCAGCGACTCTTGCTGACCAGCACTTGGGAGCTTTCTCTGGTTCCTAGTCCTGCTGAACTCATGCAGATAGGCAGGGTCTGCCTCTCTGAAGAGAAGAAACAGAGGCAGCGCTGACTCAACCTCTGTTTATATCGCGCTGGCCAGGGACACTATGCTACACGTTACCCGGATAAAGCATGAAACTCCAGTAGGTAGGATTGACCAAAGAGACAACCCTAGGCCATGCCTCAGCCTTTCCCCAAATGCTAATCCCAGTCCCAATCACGCTTCTCACCAAAGAGTTTCATGCAGAAGTCTTCCTTGAAGAAAATCTTGAGAGGCAATTTAAGATACCAGTGCAGATGTTACAAAGACCCATATGGATCTCCTCCATGTACAGGGATCCTCTTCCAGGCCATCTGACCTTGACCACGGCACCAGTGACACTTCACATTGGGACACTACATATGGAGATTTCCTTCCTGATATTTCCCAAAGCAGTGAACCCTATCATCTTGTGCCTACCCTGGCTGACCATACATAACTTGGTTATAGACTGGCAGGCTAAAGACACCATGCAATAGTAGTGCAATAGCAGCAGGCAGTAGCGTGCAATAGTAGCAGGCAGTAGTGCAATAGTAGCAGGCAGTAGTGTATCACTCTAACTTCTCCACCGTGCCATTTGCTCGCACCCCAGGCCGCAAGTTATCAAGATTTCCTCCGTAATATGCTGCTTGCAGATGTATTTAGCGAAAAGGATGCAGAGGCCTTACCACCCCACCAGGCATATGATTGCCTAATTGACCTCCTCCCAGAGAAGATGCCCCCTCGGGGGTTGAATTTACCCCTCGTCCATTCCAGAAACTCAGGCTATGATGGACTATACTAAAGAAAACCTAGAATTGGTTTCATTCTTCCTTCATCCTCACTGGCCAGAACTTGTTTCTTCTTCGTAGGTAAGAAGGATAAATCTCTCAGGCCCTGCATTGATTATCAGGGACTCAATGCGATTATCCGGTACAAGAGGTATATGTTGCCTTTAACTTTTGAACTATTTGACAGACTCCAGGGAGCATGAATCTTCACCAAATTGGACCTACAGAGTGTCTACAATCTGATCTGTATATTTATTTATTTATTTAACGTTTTTATATACCGAGGTTCTGGTAACAATGTTACTAATCACTTCGGTTTACATATAACAAAGAACAGACTTAACATGTTTGTCTTACAGAGAACAAGGAGGAGCGAGGAACTGGGATAAAGTATTAACTTAGATTAAATAACCTATGACATTAAGAAAAACATCATTATAAAATGAAATATAACATAATAGCGATTGGGATCAATCATGTAACAAGCGGTCGATCGAAAGAGTTTCTATGATTATTAAGCAGTTGGGCGAAACATTTGAGTTGTCCATGGAGGGAGAATGATTGGTAGAGTCCAGCTCAGGCGTAGGCTTGGATGAAGAGCCAGGTCTTAAGTCTTTTTTTTAAAGGTAAGAGGGCATTGTTCGAGCCTAAGGTCTGATGGGAGAGAGTTCCATTGGTTAGGGCCGGCTGTGGAGAAGGCTCTTTTGTTTGAAGATATTTTGATTGGAGGGGTTTTTAACTATCCTTTTTGAGCAGCTCTCAATGGACGGGAGGCAGAATGAAGTTGCAAAGGGATCCTGAGATCGAGGTGTGAGGTTTTGTAGATAGATTTGTGGATAATTGAGAGGGTTTGTATAAGATTCTATATTTTATGGGGAGCCAATGGAGGTTCTTTAAAATCGGAGTAATGTGGTCTCTTTTTTTTGCTTTCGTTAGAATCCTCACAGTGGCATTTTGTAGCATTTGGAGGGGTTTTAAGGAAATAGCTGGGAGACCAAGTAAAAGAGCATTGCAGTAATCAATTTTAGCGAATATGATTGCTTGCAACACTGATCTAAAATCATGGGGGTGAAGTAAGGGTCTAAGTCTTTTTAATACTTGGAGTTTAAAGAAGCATTCTTTCACAGTGTTACTGATGAAGCTTTTGTAATTCAGTTGGTTATCCATAATAACTCCAAGGTTTCTGACCAGGGGAGAAAGAGAAGGTGGTGTCACTGGATGAATGTTAGAGAGCTGGTAGTTGCCATCTAGGACGATGAGAAGAAATTCAGTTTTGTTGGCATTGAGAATTAGGCAGAGATCCGCAAGGAGGTTAGATATGGATGAAAAGCATGAATTCCAAAATTGAAGGGTTTCTTGCAATGATTTGGTGATTGGAATAAGGATTTGGACATCGTCCGCATAAAGGTAGTGGGTTAGATTCAGTTTAGAAAGAAGATTAAAGAGAGGAAGCAAGTAAATGTTAAATAAGGTCGGAGATAAGGAGGATCCTTGAGGGACGCCTAGTGTTGAACTGATAGGTTGGGACTCATTGTTGTTGATCTTAACTTTATAAAATCTGTCTTGCAGGAAGGATTTAAACCAATTGAGAGCGTTGTTTTTAATTCCAATCTCTGCTAGTCGGTCTAGGAGAATCTCATGGTTTACAGTATCAAAAGCCGCTGATAGATAGAGAAGGATAAGAAGGCACGGTAGTTTTTTCTCTAGGTTGAAATGAATGTTATCGGTTAGAGAAATTAAAAGGGATTCGGTGCTTCTGAATTTACGGAAGCCAAATTGCATTGAGGCGAGAATGTTGTCGACTAAAAATTCAGAGAGCTGATGATTTACTATTCTCTCAAGGATTTTAGCTATAAAAGGGAGATTTGCTATTGGCCGAAAGTTGGCTAAGTTTTCCGGAGAGAGATTTGGCTTTTTTAACAGCGGTTTCAAGATGGCGAGTTTGAGTGGAGTTGGCACTAAACCCTGGCAGAGGGAAGCATTGATGATTTGAGCGATTGGCTTAGCAATCGCTTTGGCACTTGCTATGAGTAGATTAGGGGGAATCGAATCAAGAGGGTGGGAGGCAGGTTTAATTTTCTTTAGGATGTTTTCAATCTCCAGGGCGGATGCAGATTCGAAAGCTTCAAGGCTTGAGGCCTGTGATGGTGTTGAAGCAGAGAGCAGATGTTCGGAGGAAGGATTTTTGTGATTCCGAAGAGGATTTAGTAGGTTGGATATTTTTTCCTTGAAGAAGATAGCAAGTTCCTCAGCTTTGTTTGCAGCTTTTTCATCCGGGATGATGGTTATGGGCGGTTTGGTGAGGGATGCGACCAAGGAGAAAAGGGCTTTAGGGTCATAAATGAAGTGGTGGATTTTTCGAGAGTAGAAATCTCTTTTTGTCTGGAGAATGGAGATCCTGTATTGGTGCATGCTGGTTTTGAAGGATGAGATGTTTGCAGTAGTTGGGTTTTTTCTCCAGATGTGTTCTTTGTTTCTAAATTCCCTCTTTAAAGTGTCTAAATTCTGGGGTGTACCATGGCTTTTTCTTTTCTTTATTAGTGTTGACCTTTTTGGAAATTAGAGGGCATGTTATGTCTGCAACTTTATTTGTTATAGTGGACCAGGATGAGATGGCTGAGTCCGCGTCTGTTAAGTCAATATGTTTAAGCTCCTCAGATAGATGTGAGATGAGGGTTTCCTGGTTGCATAATTTTCTGAAATGAACCGATTTTTTCTGTGATGATGTAGGGATAGGGTTGTGGATGATTAAAGAAGTGTTGATTAACTTGTGATCAGACCAAGGTATTGGCAAGCAGACTGCAGAAGAGGAAAGGGTGAGACCTTGATTGATAAAAATAAGGTCCAAGGTGTGTCCTGCTTTGTGGGTGGGTTCGTTTATTAGCTGTTGAAAACCCATGAGGTTGAGAGTGTTGATGAAAATATCACAGTTGGGGGAACGGGGATTCGCATCCACGTGAAGATTGAAGTCTCCAAGTAGTATGGCCGGCGTGTCCGTGTTGATATGTCTAGCGATACATTCTATTAAAGGAGAAGGGTCTGAATCGAGTCGGCCTGGAGGAGAGTAGATGAGGCCTAATTGTAGGTGAGGGGATTTGAAGACAGCAAATTCAAGAGAGGACGAAGAGTTGGTTGTGAGAAGGGAAAATCCAAGAATTTTTTTAGAAGCTAGAAGCAGACCTCCTTGTTTTTTTGGTCTAGGGATGGAGAAAATATCGAATGATTGGATAGGGAGTTGGTTGATCAGGACTGAATCTTCTGGTTTTAGCCACGATTCGGTGATGGCACATAGATCTGGTTGCTCTTCCATGAGATAGTCATAGAGTAAGTGGGTTTTTTTAGTTAGTGATTGAGCGTTCAATAGGGTTACTGAGAATAAGGTAAGTCCAAGTAGTTGGTTTAGAGGAGAGAGCATGTTTGGTAGTAGTCTTTTTTGTCGAGTTTGTGGGTCAAAAGGTGCGGCTTGTATAAATGGTGCGTATTTCCTGCTTTTGTGAATTATTGGAATGGAATTAAGTCTCATGTTTGTTGAAAGATTATGTAGAAGGGATGATAAACGAGGAGAAAAAGATAGCGTTTGGTAGCGGAACCGAAGCAGGATAAAAGGCAGTTAGAGATGAGGTTGGCAGAAAATTGTTGTGTGGAAAATCTGGGGCTTTTCTTGCAGCTGTACAAAAAGGCATAAACAGGGGTAGGCCTCTTGATTGTTGGAGAGCTCTGACTGTATATGTGAGGGGGATGAGTGGAAAATGGCATTTAATACTTGAAATGAGCACTATGAATACATGGTAATGCTTTTCAGACTATGCAACATGCCAGCAGCATTCCAGTCCATGGTTAATGAAATCTTCCGTGACCTATTATACTCCCATGTTCTCATCTATCTAGATGATATTCTTATCTTCTCTCGTTCTCTGGCACATCATTGGGTCCATGTCAAACAGGTGATCCCACGACTTCAGGAAAAACAATTTTACACTAAGCTTGATAAATGCACCTTTCAGTGAAAGGAACTACCCTTCCTTGAGTATATCATCTCAAATCAAGATCTGTACAAGGACCCCAAGAAAGTAAGGGCCATCCTGGAATGGCCACAATCCAGAAGACTCAAGGCCCTAAAACGATTACTCGGATTTGCCAATTATTATCGGTAATTTATTCACGACTATTCTACCCTAGTAGCATCACTCCCTTTGTTCACCAAGAAGGGCACAGACACCATGAACTAACTGGAAGGAAACATGCAAGCCTTTGAACTCAAAAAGGCCTTCCCCAAGGCTCTGCATCTCCAGCATCCTGATCTGAGAAAACCCTTCATCCTCGAAGTGGATGCCTCCGCTATTGAGGTGGGGGCTGTCCTCTCCCAAAATAACGAGAAGGCAATTCTTTTATTTTAGTAAGTTCATGCCTAGCAAAAGAAACAACACCATTGGTGATAGAGAACTTCTGGCGATTAAACTCATGCTGGAGGAATGCCACCACTTGTTGAAGGGTGCAGCCCAACCCATCACAATCATCATGAATCACAAGAACCTGCAATTCGTTCCCTAGGCCCAGCGATTGAATCTCTGACAAGCGCGCTGGTCATTATTCTTCAATCATTTTAACGGCTTCCTGAAATATCATCCCACTTAAAAGAACCAGCACGCCAACACCTTGTCCCACTCCTTTGAGCCAGACGACATCCAGGAGACACCCCACCATATTCTTGATCCAACCAGGATCCTAGCTGCCACAGCAACTTCGATCCCACCTGGGAAAACCATAGTCGCAAGAGGCTCCAGGAAAAGGTCCTCTATCATGCACATGATTCAAAGTTGCCAGGCCATCTTGGCATGTCTAAGACACTAGAGTTGATCACATGCGACTACTGTTGTGCTGAAATCAAGACATCTGCCATTACATGGAATCCTGCCCCAACTGCACAGCCAATAAACCCACATGTGCTCATCCTTGGAGACATCTGCAACCCCTACCAGTCCCAGAGAGACCATGGACCCATGGGGCCAGGATCTACCGGTTTCTAATAAATTCAATACCATCTGGGTAGTCATACTCAAATTTTCAAATATGGCCCACTTCATACCACTACCCAATCTCCTGTCCACTGCTGAATTAGCCCATCTGTTCTTCTTTCGTATCTTCTGCCTCCATAGACTACCAGAGCATATACTCTCCCAACAGAGGCATGCAAATCACAGCCAGGTTCTGGTGGAACCTTTGCCAGAAGTTCCAAGTCTCACTGGATTTTTCCTCTGCCTACCATCCACTGATCAATGGACAGACGGAATGGACTAACCAGATCCTTAAAGGCTTTCAACAGGCATATATAAATGAAAGACAGGGCAACTAGGCCAAGTTATTTCCATGAGCAGAGTTCTGTCACAACAATGTTGGGGAGTCCACGGGTTCCTCTCTATTCAAGTTAGTTTATGGTTAACATCCACGGATACCGCTACCATTTCCGTCAATGGTACCTAGCCCCACAGCAGAAATCATGGGCCAGAAACTTAAGGAACTTTGGGAACGCTCACGTCAGTTACTGTGGGGAATTATGAGCTTTGCAAGCAGGCCATGTCAGGGTTTAACACTAACTTCCCTTCTCCCTGGCCTTTGCACTGAATGAAGCAAACACTAGTGCTTAAACCTCTCTGCCTAAGGAGAGGATACCTGACTGTCACGTATTTCTCTAGCTTATAATTAACCCTGATTGCCTGAAAGAAGAGCTAGTTGCCACGTAGTCAGATGCAGGATAAAGACAGGAGGTAAAGGATTCAGCAGCCAATGAAATGATCCGTACACACCCCCTGAGCCAAGCCAATAGTGTAGTGACACGTCTGTATGCTATGAGGAGAGGAGCCAATGATGTGATGACACATTGTATGCTATTGAATGTATGCACAATAAAAAGGGGACCCACGGGAGTGGGCCTTCTCTTTTCCTGCTTGCCATGAATCCTGCCTGATGTGTCTTTATTGCCTCGATATCTGGTGACCCGCGCCGTGATAAGCTCCCTGCTCACTTGGCTGGAACAGCCTAGGTAGCTACCGCAGCAGCAGACGTGCTCCCGCAAGCGTAAGTAATTTTTCAGCAAGTCTGCTCCCAACAATCGTGAGTATGGGGGGGAAACTGTCAGCTAAGCAGACGTGTCATGCTAGAAAGCTGCAGAAAATAATTAAGAATCATTATTTCATCACCAGGGGAAAATTAGCACAAGTCAGGCTAGGGGATTTAGAAGAATTGATAAGTGAAATAGCTTGCCGTTGCCCATGGTATTCGTAGGCGGGAACTCTGAATGTCCAGGACTGGATCAAGATAGGCAACAGTCTTCATACGGCCCCAAGGGCCCCCATAAAGCAATTATTACTCTGGCAAAAATGTACAGAGGCCCTAGAACACATAGAGACAAAAAGTTTAAAAGCATCATCTCCAGTTCATGTGCCTTTAGAAGCAGACAGTAAAGAAGCAGGCAGACCGCCCATCAGTACACTTCATCCACATACCCTTCCCCCACCTTATCCACAAACTCCCTCAGAGACAGCAAATTCTCTGTATCCGCAGCTCCCCATACCCACACCCATGACACAGCCCATTCACACCTCCCCGCCTTCTTTAGAAAAAACAGCCCTTAAGCACAATTAAGCCACAACCTGGCCTGTGCAGTGCAATTCTAGGATTTCATCAGGAACAGCAAAAAGGAAACCTTACAGGAAAAGAACTATTAGGACTTCAAGCCTTTCCCATCACAGAAAGGACCCATGAACTAGGGGGGACAGAATATGAAATAGAACATCTGGGGACACACACTCACAAGGCACCATCCCCTACCATAGCTCCTGTGGCTTCCTCTGCGTCCACCTCAGAGAAAAACCCCCAGGAAACTAAAGACACTGAAATCAGAGAAGCTGGCCTCCCTCCACCTTGCCCGCAAGCCCTTCCCCCACCAACCACCAACTCCCTGTACCCCCAGCTGCCATTGCCTGAGACAGTCATTGATTCTGCATCACTGATTTGTCTAGGTAAATTACCATCTCAAACCGCCGCTCCCTGTAAACAAGTGAATGGAAATTTCACAAGGGAGGAATTATGGGAAGGGATTCAAGCCTCTCCCATTACAGAAAGGATCAAAGAACTAGGTGGGACAGAATATAGTTGGTCCGCCCTTCCCTACAGTGTTCTTAGAGAACTCTGCACAAGTATCAAGGAGACAGAATTCCACTCCTCTTACACCCGAGAGTTGATAGAGAGATCCCTGACAGCAATAGAATTGAAGAAATTAGCATATAAGACCTTGGGCCAGGCAGCAACATTCCTGATATCACAGTGGCATTACAAACAAAGACAGTATCGATATGAAAGAAATGATTTAATAATTCAGTACAATGACCTATTGCAGACCAGATTAAACAGAGTAATTGAGCAGACAGAGCAGACATGGAAGGAGTGTTTATCTTGGTCTTTGATATTCCGTTACTGAAAGACTGCATACTTACAGCTTTCCCCCACAGAAAGTGTATGCAGAGCCTTATGTTAAAACTGTACTGAAACTTGAGCAGTATACTGTGTAAATTTCATGTGAAATGTTCTCCTTTTGCAAAGTTACATTGGCTCACATTTAAAATGACTCCATTTCTCTGAGATTTAAGTTTATAGCAATTGCTTGTATTGCCAGCGCACAGAACTTGTATTTTTATTAAGATAGAATCTGTTTGCAAGAGATCAGCAAATCCTTGCCAGTCATTGTCTCTGGTTGATGTTATCTAGATTGTTATCACTTGCTGGTACACTTCTTGCATACTTAACTAAGCTGCTTTTCAGTTCCTATAGACTGAAGGATTAATTCATTGAATGCAGTTCTCTCCTCTGTTTATTTTCTTTTGAGAAACACTGTTCCTCCCCCTCTTACTCTGTCTTTCTGTTATTAACTCTTGGTTGCCACTCATGGGGGAGGAGGGAGAACTTTTGAAAAGAAAAAACTGGACTTAGTACTACAGTTTCTCTCCCTATCTGTTATATCTGATACATTTCTCTATCACAACACTTACTTTATACCTCTCAATTCCTGAATTATCTGCTGCAACTGTGCGTTGCAGCTTTCAAAGGGGGGCACAGATCAGATCTGCTGCTGATCCAAATCTTTTCCCTCAACCTTCAATGCATTCCTACACTAGCCCTTCCTCTCACTCTGTCTTTCTGTTGTTAATCTTTTTAATACTTTTAAACTTCTTTAATACTGAACTGAGGTTACTGACAAGGACATTACAAGTAATAACAGTCACTTTAGCGTGCAGCAGACAGAGCTCAGCGAACAGCGTGTTTAATTTCCTATTCTAATAATTATATGAAGAAATTGTATTCTGATATTCCACATTGAAAGTAAGCTCAGGTATTCCACATTGAAAGTAAGCTCAGAGTATTATTGATTGAATTTATTGTTCCAGGTTGCAATCTATAAAGTAATGATGGTGCCTCCACTAGGAGGCGCTATGCTATTCTACCAGTTATATTATATTATTATTTTAATAATTCTGTTGTATACTAGTTTTTATTTTTCAGGTCTATAGTCCTCCTGTCTTAAGGAAACTTCAGTTTTATTTTCTTTTCACAAATTTTTACAGAATTCTGAACCTTAAAATTTTTACTGATAGAGGTTGCTACATCTAAAGCAATCCCTCCCAAGCCTTTTCTTGCAAATCCAAATTGATTTTATTAAATTGAATAATAAAATTGATTTCTCCATGGTTAAAAAAGGTAAGAATTTCACTTTAACCCTTACCTTAGTAAATTTTTTGCTGTATGCCAGTTTTTAATATTTTCCAGATTGACAGCCTTCCTGCCATGAGAGATGTGAAGATGAACACTTTGCAGCTTATTTTAACATTTTTCAAACATTTTTCTAACACCTTTTGATTTTTAATCCTTGATCTAATTTTGTTTTTGATACCTTTTGATACGAAAATTTTAGCTCAAATTATGTGTTATCTGTTGTCTGTCTTGATGGGGAATGAATGCCATTGGACTTCCCACTAAACAGGACTGGCTGAACAAAGTATTGTTTACTTTAAATCATCTAAACATATCAGGTTCAAATAAGACCACAGCCATGGGTAATCATTATGGGACTAGGGTTAGTCACCCACAGCCATCAGTTTTGTATAGAATGCTACTTAACCCTGTCTGGTACGGTCCCGTTCCCTTAACATAGGAACGAGGATATGCTTCTCTGCTTGCTCCCACAGGTCCACTTTGGGTTCCAAGTCATTATATCAAGCCGTGGAAAGATGGAAAGGTGTCCAGGTCTACACGACCCGATCCCCAACTTCTCCCTGAGCCTCCACAGCCCTCAGAAGGACAGAGACCGGACTCCCCGCAAAAAGCAGCACCACATGACCTGGGGACAGATCAAGGCCCTATCCAACCAACCTGCACAACTCTTGGAACAGCAAGGCCTTGAGAAAACTCCAGAGAACTTATTAGCTGCCTTTTCTTGCCTGAATGCCAACTCATTAACAATTGTGTTCTGCACCCTCCTCTTTTGCCTTATTTCTCCAGCTATGGCGATTTCCGAACAAGGACTCTGGCAGGACAACATGTACATCCTCGATGCACAGAACTTTTCACACCTGTTGAATCGAACAGACGGATCTGCACACACATGCCAACCCATGCCCGCGGAGAACTACTGATGCATGCTGTACCATTTAACCTTACAGTATGGACTAATTATCCTTTACAGAGAGGTGTTTTCATTACTTCTCCCGTTGGTAATACCATAATACCCATCAGCAGCCGTATTCAAGAGACTGCTGCTCTTTGTTGGGACTATGATACAGGGGATGGGAAGGGGCTTCAGGTGGGAAAATATCCGTATTGTAGCCGAACCATTGTATTAGAAGAAGTCATGATCAGATCATACTCTAATGTAACAGCATACCCTGAACTCCCACAAAATATCACAGAATACTTGCATAGCTTTACCCACTATATGTGGAATTGGCTGATCTCAGGATGTTCCGTGGGAGAACCAAAAAGCTGTGATAGAAAAGAAAAATTCTCAGACGGGCAATTTAGCTTGTGTGAGTATGTAGCCGCAATGATACAACAAGTCAAACAGCCCCGTAACTGGTACACTAACCAGATAGGGAACATTTGGATGCTGTGTGGGCGTAGAGCATATATGCACATTCCCCCCAGATGGAAAGGCAGATGCACTCTAGGCTACATCCTCCCCTCATACTATGCAGTCAACAATTTACCCAAAGCAAGACTCCGTAACAAAAGAGAGGCGATCAATAATCCCATAGATAAGTATACAGAAACCCAGGTAGCTAGAAGCCTGTTTCCCCCAATGGGGACAGCTATGAATTACAGAGACTTACACATCCTAGCTAACTGGACGACTGCCCTATTTAATCAGACAGTCCATGCATTAAAACTACTCACAACAGAAGTTTCTCAGATTAGAGAGGTAGCATTACAGAACCGCTATGCCTTAGACACCATTTTAGCTTCTAAGGGTGGTGTTTGTGCATTAATTGGATCTCATTGCTGTGTGTACATATCAGACTATAAAGCAAACCTCACACATACCATAGAGCAGATAGAAACCATGGTTGCTGATGCACCACTTTCAGGCAGAATACCAACTTCTCCATGGGACTGGCTATGGTCCTGGCTCCCTGATATTTCTGGTCTCAAAAGAGTGATTTCTATTATAATGACCGTAATTGTCTTAATTATTTGCCTGTGCTGCTGTATTCAGTGCATACCCAACCTCATATCCATACTGAACCCTTGCTCTCAGCCCGGATACAAAGATGTCTTGTATGCTGCTTAATAGGGAATCCTGAGCCCTGCAGCGGTTGGCACACCACGCTGCACCAGCTCTGGGTGATGTGGAGATTCAGGAGCTCTGTGGCAGCTGGCACACCACGCCGACTCAGCTTTTCTCTCCATATCCCCCTTCCCCTATCTCCAGCCCATACCAAGACATAACAGATTTCGGTAGGGGTCTAAAGCTTTATTGTGCTGCTTAATAAAAACAGAAAAGGTGAGATGTGGGGAATTATGAGCTTTGCAAGCAAGCCATGTCAGGGTTTAACACTAACTTCCCTTCTCCCTGGCCTTTGCACTGAATGAAGCAAACACTAGTGCTTAAACCTCTCTGCCTAAGGAGAGGATACCTGACTGTCACGTATTTCTCTAGCTTATAATTAACCCTGATTGCCTGAAAGAAGAGCTAGTTGCCACGTAGTCAGATGCAGGATAAAGACAGGAGGTATAGGATTCAGCAGCCAATGAAATGATCCGTACACACCCCCTGAGCCAAGCCAATAGTGTAGTGACACGTCTGTATGCTATGAGGAGAGGAGCCAATGATGTGATGACACATTGTATGCTATTGAATGTATGCACAATAAAAAGGGGACCCACGGGAGTGGGCCTTCCCTTTTCCTGCTTGCCATGAATCCTGCCTGATGTGTCTTCATTGCCTCGATATCATAGAAACACAGAAACATAGAAATGACGGCAGAAAAAGACCAATCGGCCCATCCAGTCTGCCCAGCAAGCTCCCACACTTATTTCCCCATACTTATCTGTTTCACCAACCACCAGGTTCAGGGCCCTTGTTGGTAACTGTGTGATTCAAATTTCCTGCCACCCCCTGCCATTGATGCAGAGAGTAATGTTGGAGTTGCATCAAAGGTGAGCATAAGGCTTAATGGTTATGGGTAGTATCTGCCACATCAAGCAAGTTTGAGTATGACTACTACTTTTTTTTTTTTTCTACCCTGTTCATTGTAAAACAAGACTGTGTCTCTGTTATTTTTCGCACAAGTTATACAGACCCAATTCTCTATACTTGCTTCACCCATTTTATGTTTATCCAGATTATGTTTTTCCTGATTATTTCTACCCTGCTCATTGTTTTTATCCAGGTTATTTCTACCCTGTTCATTGTAAAACAAGACTGTGTCTCTGTTATTTTTGCTGGTTGTAATGTAAACCGAAGTGATAATTAATCCTGTTAATTGAACCTCGGTATATAAAAATTTATAAATAAATAAATAAATAAAGTTACCCCGATGCTTGTTTACCCAGACTGCACAGATCCATGCCTTGTTGGATGTTGTCTGAATATAAATCCTTTTTTCCACATTTCTCCCTGCCGTTGAAGCAGAGAGCAACGCTGTATATGCATTCAAAGTGAAGTATCAGGCTTAACTGGTTTAGGGTAGTAACCGCCGCAATAAGCAAGCTATCCCCATGCTTATTTGTTTACCCAGACTGTGTAGTTCAGTCCTTGTTGGTTTTTGTCTGAATGCAAATCCTCTTTTCCACATTTCCCCTTGCCGTTGAAGCAGAGAGCAATGTTGGAGTTGCATTAATCATGTGAAGGCTTTTTGAGTAAGGGTAGTAATTACCAGATAGTAGCCTCCATTCCAGCAAGCCACCCCCATGGCTCTTCTCTTCATTCCCATCTTCTAGCCTTTATTGGTCTACAGAGTTTATCCCATGCCCTTTTGAAATCCTTCACAGTTTTAGTCTTCACCACTTCCTCCGAAAGGGCATTCCAGGCATCCACCACCCTCTCGGTTAAGAAATACTTCCTGACATTGGTTCTGAGTCTTACCGAACAGTCTTTCTCCCTGGAGTTTCAAATCGTGACCCCTAGTTCTACTGATTTTTTTCCAACGGAAAAGGTTTGTTGTTGACCATGGCTCATTAAAACCTTTCAAGTATCTGAAAGTCTGTATCATATCACCCCTGCTCCTCCTCTCCTCCAGAGTATACATATTTAGGGTAGTAACCGCAATACGTTCCCTAGGCCCAGTGATTGAATCTCTGACAAGCGCGCTGGTCATTATTCTTCAATTACATAAGAACATAATAAATTGCCATTCTGGGTCAGACCAAGTGTCCATCAAGCCCAGCATCCTGTTTCCAACAGAGGCCAAAACCAGGCCACAAGAACCTGGCAATTACCCAAACACTAAGAAGAACCCATGCTACTGATGCAATTAATAGCAGTGGCTATTCCCTAAGTATAATTGATTAATAGCCATTAATGGACTTTTCCTCCAAGAACTTATCCAAACATTTTTTGAACCCAGCTACACTAACTGCACTAACCACCTCCTTCTTCTTCCTGAAATATCATCCCACTTAAAAGAACCAGCGTGCCAACACCTTGTCCCACTCCTTTGAGCCAGAAGACATCCAGGAGACACCCCACCATATTCTTGATCCAACCAGGATCCTAGCTGTCGCAGCAACTTCGATCCCACCTGTATCAACCTGCTCCGCACGTTCAGTGCAGACCCATCGGGGTCAAGAGCACACCATCGGCCTGACGCATGCCGCAACCATCCGGGAGCACCAACAGGCAAGGCCAGCCCTCTCTCCACGAGAGGACCGCCCCCCCACTGACATCCATCCGGCCTACCATGAACCTCTTTAAAGGCAGGCCCCGACCGTGTTGCGTCCGTCGGTCTCAGATGGCTTCGACCTTTGTGCCTCACCTTTCTTCCTTCTCTCTCCTCAAGCCTTGGGAAGTTGCCTGCCACCGGGTCTTCATGCCGCTCTCCCCGGCGTCCCCGGATCGGCAATGGCGACGGCATTCACCATGTTTTTCCTGAGGGCCTCCTAGGGTGCACGCGTGCGCACGCCACCCATGTCTTTATCCACGTCATGGTGGGAACCTCGGGGGCGTCCCCTCCGAGTGACGTTAGCACATCCTGGTATTTAGCCTGCCCTCTGTTTGCTAACAAACGGAGTTAGCAAGGATTGGAATAGCTCCGGTCTAAGTTGCTGTGCCGCTTCCTAGCTGCCACAGGAAGCTCTCTCCACCCTTAGGGGTAATTCTACTCTAACTTGGGTACCCGCTCCTCGGGGGCCCTTCTACTTTCTTTCAGGTGCCTAACCTGGGATACCGGGAACTCGCTCCTCGAGGGCCTGCTCTCCCTAACCTGGTGCCTGCCACTCTACAACTTCTGCCTGCCAGGAATTCCAAAGATACAGCTTCTGCTTCAGTGAGTACTAACCTATCAGTCTATCTCACCTACAGCTTCAGCGCTCTACATCCGGGACCTGTTCCTGTTCACCGCGCTGTCTCCACCAACTCTAGAGTGAGACGGGTCCTCTGTGCTGAGGATCCCGGGACTACTACTGCTGGAGCTACCTTACACTGCTGTCCGCTTCCCGGGCAGTGCCACTGTGCTGTACAATAAAAACTACCTCTCTGTGTTTGCGTGCAAAGAGTCTAGCCTGGTACTGCAGTTCCTCACGGGGCTCCTCCCCGTGGGAGTGGCCATCACTGCAGTACCCAAGAATCCACTCCAACACCTCAAAACCATAACAGACCGCAGGCGTTGCGCACCTAAGGTGCGCGACCAAAGGGGTCTGCCCCTTTGTGCCGCCACTTAATTGCAGCCCGACCTTCATCTCCAGCAACCTTGCCTCTCTCATCACCTCTACCCTACAGCACCCTTGTCACCCTGTACCGTCCTTCCTCCCCTATTTGAGCTGCACCAACAGCCGCTCATACCAACTCTCTCTAACCCTACAGATACCCACACATTTCCCCTGTCTCCCCACGCCATCACTTTCCCTCTCCCAGCCCTACCTGGAATACCTACAGCTCACCCCCTCATAGACCTTGCCCCACCTTTACGCACTTTCACATTTTCCATCCTTTGAACTAGACCTCTGTTCACATCCATTAGCCATCTGGAACCAGCCGAGACCTAACAGCCCTCCTTTACCCTTTACAAAACCTTCACCCCTCACTGCTCCAAACCTCTACACAATCCAATCCCAGCACTCCACCCCCTCACTGCCTCTCACCCCCTTCCTACTATATCGACCCCACCTTACTACATTCCACCTTTCCTCATTAAACTTTCCCTACTCTTGCTACACCCGCCACGCATCTCCCCTTCCCACCACCTGCAACCATACAAAGATGCAACCTCTCCCCATCCCCATCATTAAATATCTCTATTGCAACCACAGAAAACCCACGTTACCCATACTACCCCATCACCCTAGATCCCTTATTCCTATCATGACAACCCCCCTTACACAGCTCTTAGGCCTCACACTATTCACCCTGACACTCTTCAATGCTCAATCCCTGGTGAAGAAAACTCCCATACTCAACGATATCCTGCTTGACACATCTGTGCAATTACAGAAACCTGGCTTAAACACACAGATGTAGCATTACTAAACCAATTACCCTCACACCTATACGACATCTTCTCGATACCCAGACCCAAAAAAAGAGGAGGCAGCCTACTCCTCGCTGCCAAAAAAGACCTTAAACTAACCTCACAAGCTGACAATATATCCCCCAAATATGAAATTGGCTTCTTTAAATCCCCTCTACTTCAAGTATACCTTATATACACCCCCCACCCACCCCCCGGTCTACTTGAACGCAACGCCTCCCCACTCATTGAATTCAGTGTAGATAACTTAGATCTCAACGTACCCACTATCATACTAGGTGACTTCAACCTCCATGTTGCTACCTGCCCACCATCTCCCACATGTGAAGCCTTCTTCTCCTCCCTTGATGCTATGGGTCTCAAACAAATAATAAACCACATAACCCATAAAGCAGGCCACACACTAGACCTTATTTTCACAAACTCGAGCATAATCACCACCGAAACACCATCCTGCTCCCCAGTACCCTGGTCTGACCACACACTTATATACACGACCCTCTCTATAAAGAAAATAGCATCCACCCCTCCCCCACACAAACATACATTCCAATTCCGAAAACCTTGCTCCAGAGAGGACCTAATTGCATCCTGCACCAACATCCCCAACAAAATTGATCTTACAAACCCAGAATCAGCACTCTCCTCATGAAACAATACCACTAAAGACATTGCCGACAGAATCTGCCCGCTCACAACAAAAAATATAAACCCCTCCCACAGCAACAAAAAAGCATGGTTCTCACCTGAACTAAAAAAACTCAAAAATGACCTGAGAACCAAAGAAAGAAAATGGCGAAAACACCCCTCTCCCACATTGCTTGCCTCATAGAAGACCATCCATGCATGCCTATAGGATTACCATTCTTAAAACAAAACGTGATTTCTACGCCCTCAAAATTCACGACTTTCAGTACAGTGCTAAGGCCCTCTTCTCCATCCTATCCAACCTTACTAAAACCGCCCCCTCCCACAGTTCAAAATCTGACTCCAAAAGCAAATGTGACAACCTAGCACTTTTCTTCCACAACAAAATCTCCAAGCTTACAATAAATTTTCCCCCTGACACCTCCTTCTCCAATGCTTTCCCCACAAACACTACGGCCAGCCTTGACTGCATCGAAACCACATCATCCAAAATAGAATCCCTATTAAAGAAAATCAAACCCTCTACACACCCTTCTGACACCATCCCGACCAAAACGCTACTAACCGTTCCCAAACTAATAGCTAAAACCCTTTCAGAGATCATCAACTGCTCCCTCACCCATGGCAACATCCCCACCACCCTTAAATAAGCTATCGTTAAACCCATCCTAAAGAAACCCAACCTCAACCCCCTCAGATCTCTCAAACTATCGTCCAATCTCTAACCTTTCTTTCCTAGCCAAAATCACTGAAAAAGTTGTCAACCTCCATCTCTCCGAATACTTAGATACACACAACATTCTATCCCCGTCTCAGTTTGGCTTCCGTAAATTCTTCAGCAAGGAAACACTCCTAATATCACTCACCGACACCATACTCAAAAACCTGGACAACGGACACTCCTACCTCCTTGCAATGCTCGACATCTCAGCCGTGTTCGACACCATCAGTCACAAAATTCTATTAAACCAACTCACTGATATAGGTAGAACAGAAACTGCATTCCGCTGGTTCGAATCCTACCTTGAAAATAGACACTTCAAGGTCAAACTGTGCAACAGTGAATCTGATCCTATCAATCTAACCCGAGGTGTACCCCAAGGCTCCGCTCTATCATCTACCCTCTTCAATATCTACTATCAATATCCTATCTAACCTAGGCCTCATCTATTTCATATACGCGGACGACGTCCAAATTCTCATCCCCATCACTGACTCACTAGACAATTCCTTAAAGATCTGGGACAACTGCATCAACTCCATCAATCACCTCCTCACAAACCTTAATCTCGCACTCAACACCGCAAAAACAGAACTCATTTCGCACAATCCTCCCACTGCTAACCCCACACTCTCTAATACCTCGTCCCTTCCATCTCCCATCATGTACAAAATCTTGGCGTCACCACAGACAACCAACTGAACTTAAAAACTTTCATAAAATCCACTTTGAAGGAATGCTACTTCAAACTCCATGTCTTAAACAAACTAAGACCCCTCCTACATTTCAATGACTTTCACACTGTCCTTCAGACCATAATTTTCTCCAGAATCGACTATTGTAACTCCCTCCTCCTAGGCCTCCCCTCTGCTACTATCAAAACATTCCAAATGTAACAGAATGCAGCTGCCAGAATACTCACCAACTGATGTAGAAAAGACCACATCACTCCCATCCTAAAAGACCTCCACTGGCTCCCTATCTCCTCCAGAATTCTCTACAAGAGCCTCTCCCTTATACACAAGACCATACACAACCAGAACATCAAATGGCTAAACGACTCCCTCCACTTCAATACATTTATTTATTTAAATTCTTTTAATATACCGATGCTCAAGACGAGGTCTTATCGTACTAGGGGAAAAACCAATTAACAATATATAGAAGGTAAAAGTTACATTGAACAAGGGGAATAAACATGGGTTTTGGAAGAAAGGAAAGATTTCAAAATAATACAACTGGAGAGTACCAAAATGGTAACGAGACAAAAGTAAATTAACAAATGGAAATTAACATAAGGTTGCTGAATTCGGCTGGAGAGTTATCTCAGGCAGGTGTTATCATAACATTTCCAGAGGAAGGAAGAGCAGGGGAGGTGACGTGTGTGGGGGGGGGGGGGAATAGGGAGAGGGTGGGTATGTGAGAGAGTTAATAAAGGTTGAAAGAGGCTTCTTCAGCTGTATGCTTGGGTGAACAGCCAGGTTTTCAGTTTCTTTCTGAAGGATAGGTGGCATTGTTCCTGGCGTATATCGGGGGGAAGAGAATTCCAATGGAGTGGACCCGCTGTCGAAAGTGCTCGTTTATGAATGGAGCTGTGGACCAAGGATTTGCTTGGGGGAGCCTGGAGAGAGCCTTTGCATGCTGATCTGATCGGCCTTGTGGAGGCATGAAGTTCCAGCGGGATGGGAGAGTTGGAGTGAGGATTGTTGGTAGACCGATTTGTGGATAATAGTAAGAGTCTTGAAAAGTATTCTATAGTGGATAGGAAGCCAGTGTAGGATTTTTAGGACTGGAGTGATGTGGTCCTTACGACGTGAGTTTGTAAGGATCCTAGCCGCTGCATTTTGTAGCATCTGTAGAGGTTTAGTGGAAGAGGCGGGGAGACCGAGTAGTAGTGCATTACAGTAGTCAATTTTAGAAAACAGAATGGCTTGAAGAACTGAACGGAAATCATGGAAGTGTAGTAGTAGTCTTAGTTGTTTTAGGACCTGTAGCTTGAAGAAGCATTCTTTAGTTGTGGTATTAATGAACTTTTTAAAGTTCAATCTTGAGTCTAGGGTTGCTCCAAGATCTCTCACCTGGGTTGCTAGTGGTATGGTTGCATTGTTGGCGACGGGGTTATTATCACATCCAATAGAACAACCAGATTGGCCTATAAAGGAACCCTTCACATACTCTTTCCTAAAAACACACAACGCTCCTCCACAAGGGACCGAGCACTCTCAATAGCAGGTCCCATAAACTGGAACGCAATGTCTCCTGACCTCCGCATTGAGCCTTGTACTCAGAAATTTAAAAAAAAAATAAAATTAAAAAGCTCTTCAAACAAGCCTACCCCTAATGCCCCCCTCACTACCCCCTTCTCCCGCCACACCTTCCCTCCCCCCTGCACCCTCCCCCTTTTACTTTGTTTTTTCCCCTCTCCTGCCATCCCTCTCTTCCTCCTACTTTATCCCTCCTTAAATTAAATGTATACCACTCTGAAGCCCCCGTATATTAATTGCTAGATTCTTCACATGAAACTGATATCATTCTCGTTTAATTAGCACCATGTTTTTTATAGTTATTAGTTATTATTATGTTTATAGTTACTACTATGCTTATAGTTATGTACCATATCTTATCATATTATGCAACCAATTGTTCCATGTAACTGTTACTCATTATTACCTAACTACTCTGTTCCATGTAAACCGATACAATGTGCAAACGGTTATTGGTATATAAAAACCTTCAAATAAATAATAAATAAATATTTAGGTTCTTCAATCTCTCCTCATGTCATTTTATGAAGACCATCCACCTTTTTGATCGCCCTTCTCTGGGTTGCCTCCATTCTGTCTCTGTCCCTTTGGAGATACGGTTTCCAGAACTGAACACAGTACTCCAGGGGAGGCCTCACCAAGGCCCTGAACAAGGGGATCATCATTTCCTTTCTCCTACTAGATATTCCTCTCTCTATGCAGCCCAGCATTCTTCTGGCTTTAGCTATCGCCTTGTCACATTGTTTCGCCGACTTCAGATCATTAGACACTATCACCCCAAGGTCTCTCTCCTGCTCAAGGAACATCAGCCCTTCACCCCCCAACAAATACAGTTCTTTCAGATTTCCACACCCCATATGCATGACTCTGCACTTCTTGGCATTGAATCTCAGCTGCCATATCTTTGACCACTCTTCCAGCTTCCTTAAATCCTGTCTCATTCTCTCCACTCCTTCCAGCGTGTCCACTCTGTTGCAGATCTTAGTATCATCTGCAAAAAGACAAAGCTTACCTTCTATCCCGTCTGCAATGTCACTCACAAAGATATTGAACAGGACCGGTCCCAACACCAATCCTTGTGGCACTTCGCTCAACACCTCTCTCTCTTCAGAGTAAGTTCCATTTACCATCACACATTGTCTTCTGTCCATCAACCAGTTTGCAATCCAGGCCACCACCTTGGCACTCACTCCTAAGCTTCTCATTTTACTCACAAGCCTCCTGTGCGGGACCGTATCCAAAGCTTTGCTGAAATCCAAGTAGATGACATCAAGCGCTCTTCCTCGATCCAATTCCCTAGTCACCCAATCAAAAAAGTCAATCAAATTAGTCTAACAGGACCTTCCCCTGGTGAATCCATGCTGCCTCTGGTCCAGCAATTCTTCTGACTGTGAAGTGCAGAGAAGCAGTAGAAAGGCAAGCCACAGTATAAGTTATTATTCTTAAGTAATGTATTGCATTTTTCTTAGTATTAAATGCAGTATTTGCAAGATAAAAGATAAAGACAGTGTGAAATAGAAGTTTCTAGAAATGGCTAGTAAGAAGCTTGCTAGTACTCAATGTGCTAAGGAATACAGAAGTGGAACAAAGTTCAGGGGTGCAGAGATGCTTGCAGCCCAACTCTGCTTTAGGCTTTTTTTACATATTTGCATACTAAAGATAAAAAAAATTGCATCATCCACTTAATGAAATATTTTGCTTTTACAAGCCACTTGAAAACATGTTTTGATAGCTGCTAAGCTGGTTCATTGGTGTATGGATTAGAAGTGTTGACCTATCTAACCCTTTGTATCAATAAGCTGTCTGAGAGACCTGTTCTTGTTTCACTGCATGATAACTTATATTCCCTGTACGTACCAGGATCAGTCCAGACCGCTGGGTTATGCCTCCCTTGCAGCAAATGGAGTCAGAGAAAAAAGCTGAAGGCACCCCCTGATAACCCAGTGTGCCACCTGCGATCCCTAGTATTTCTCTGACTCCAGCAGATGAAGGATGGCATAACCTGCGGTCCTGATCCTTTTACAAATTTTGATATTTTATTAGTGTGAGGAATTATTCTTTGTATCCCTAGTTTCCTTTGGCTAGATCAACTTCTACTTTATAAAAATAAATAAATAAATAAGAGGAAGTAGTGTTCGAGTTTAATAAGATCAGTCAGCAAGCAGTCGGCTGCAGACCTCCAGGGGTGGGGGGGAGGGGGGGCGGTCTTCCCCCACTTGGTAGCAGGCAAGGCTGGGCCTGGTGCCCTACAGCCTAATTTCCGGGAGAATTTTGGTGCCTCAGCCTGGTGAGTAGGGGGGGGGATTTTATCAGTGGGCCGGTCCCTCACCCCTAATGATACAGAGAAGATTCATTCCTCTGTTAAGAGCCCAGGGACGTCTCATTCCCCTGGTTTGCCGGCTTTAAACGTTAAAGTTTTGGATTTTGCTCGCCCACTATGGGATCTGTTCTCCTTGCGGGTCCCTGGCAAAGCAGCAGGTGGTACTCCAGACTTTGGCTCGTTTGAAGGCTCTGGGAGCAATTGCCCCGGTCCCGCCGGACAAGCGTCGGACCGGAAGGCACTCGATTTATTTCGTAGTGCCCAAGAAGGAGGGCTCCTTCCGTCCGATATTAGACTTATAGAAGGTCAACAGAGCGCTTCGGGTACCTTGTTTTCGCATAGAGACATTTAGGTCTCTCATTGCGACCGTCCACAAAGGCAAATTTTTGGCCTCTTTGGACGCTTACCTGCACATAGGAATCCAAGAGCATCATCGGAGGTTTCTGCGGTTCATGGTCCTGGGCGAGCATTAACAGTTTCGGGCGCTTCCGTTCAGTTTGGAGATGGCTCCTCGCGTATTCACCAAGGTGATGGTGGTAGTGGCAGTGGCCCTCAGACGAGAGGGGATATTAGTCCACCCCTATTTGGATGACTGGCTCATTCGGGCGAAGTCGGAGGATCTTTGCAAAGTGGCAGTTCAGTCTGTGTTGCATTGTCTCCACTCTCTCTGATGGATAGTCAATTTCGCAAAGAGTCAATTGGTACCTTCCCAGGGGTTGCAATTCCTGGGAGCCCGTTTCGACACGGTTGTAGGCAAGGTTTTTCTTCCACAGGACAGAATGCTCAAGCTGATGTCTCAGGTGCATCGTCTTTGGGCCCTCCCTTTGCCCAAGGTGTGGGACTATTGTTTGGATTACTTACCTGGTAATCCCCTTTTCCTTAGTGTAGACAGATGGACTCAATACGAGTGGGATAGTATCCGCGTGCTAGCAGTTGGAGACGGATCTGACGTCAGCACGGGGTATATAGCCCCACAGGAAGCGCAGCGATTCAGTAATCTTCCTTGCAAAAGCTGTTATGGATGTGTGTACCGACGCTCAGTGAAAAGTGAAAAGTGAAAACAATATTCCCCTGACCGATTGACAGTGGCTGGAGACCGCCAGCATTCACAACCGGAAAGCGCAGAGACTGGTAGAGTATACGCACTCATGTAAACAAATGCCCGGCGTACCCGAAACCGGTGAAACCCATGTGCACAGGCAGCTGGGCGGGATGCTGAGTCCATCTGTCTACACTAAGGAAAAGGGGATTACCAGGTAAGTAATCCAAACATTTCCTGGCGTGTAGCCAGATGGACTCAGTACGAGTGGGATGTACAAAAGCTTTACTCCCCGCCGGGGCGGGCGGCTGCCTGAGGACAATGTAGTACCGCCCTTGCAAAAGCAGAGTCCTCCCTGGCCTGGACATCCAGACGGTAGAACCTGGAAAAGGTATGAAGGGAGGACCACGTCGCTGCTTTACAGATTTCAGTCGGCGACAGCATCCCGGATTCAGCCCAAGATGCTGCTTGCGCTCTGGTAGAATGAGCCTTAACCTGCAGAGGCGGCGCCTTCCCAGCCTCCACGTAGGCTGCTCTGACAACTTCTTTAATCCAGCGGGCAATGATGGGCCGAGAGGCTGCGTCACCTTGCTTCTTCCCGCTGTGTAGGACGAACAGGTGGTCCGTCTTTCGCAGGTCTTGAGTCACGTCCAGATACCTGGGCAGCAATCTGCCGATGTAGAGATGGTGCAATAAACGGCCTTCTTCAGATTTCTTCAAACCTACCGTGGTAGGCAAGGAGATAGTTTGGTTAAGATGAAACTGTGAAACCACTTTAGGGAGAAAGGAGGGAACCTTCCGAAGATGGATAGCTTCCGGAGTGATCCGTAGAAAGGGCTCACGGCAGGACAGTGCTTGTAGCTCAGAGATGCGTCGTGCGGAGCACACCGCCAGCAAGAACACCAACTTCAAGGTGAGAGACCGGAGAGATAAGCCCCGAAGGGGTCGGAAGGTGGATCCCGCGAGGAAATCCAAAACAAGATTAAGGTTCCATAAGGGCACAGGCCACTTTAGTGGCGGACGAATATGCTTGACCCCTAGCAGGAAACGAGAAACATCTGGGTGCTTGGCGATGGTCTTGCCATCCCTCCTGGGACCATAGCAAGACAGTGCCGCAACCTGAACTCTGATGGAGCTGAGGGAGAGACCCTTCTGAAGCCCATCCTGCAGGAAATCCAACACGATAGGTATGGTGGTGGCATGTGGATTGGTGCCATGAGTGTCGCACCATGCTTCAAACACTCTCCAGATCCGGACGTAGGTGAGGGATGTGGAAAACTTTCGAGCGCGGAGGAGTGTATCAATCACGGGCCCCGAGTAACCTCTCTTCTTCAGTCTAGCCCTCTCAAGGGCCAGACCGTAAGAGAGAATTGAGCTGGATCCTCGTGGAGGATGGGACCTTGACATAGAAGGTCCCGGAGAGGAGGCAGGGGAAGAGGCTCCCCTGCCAGTAGTCTTCTCATGTCCGCGTACCAGGGTCGTCTTGGCCAGTCTGGTGCCACTAGAAGAACTAGGCCCCGGTGTGTCTGAATCTTGTGGATGAGGGTGCCCAGCAGAGGCCACAGAGGAAAGGCGTAAAGTAGAGTCCCGGGGGGCCATGGCTGGACCAGGGCATCGATGCTGCGCGAAAACGGGTCGCGCCTGCGGCTGAAGTATCTGGGTACCTGAGCATTGGACTTGTCCGCCAGTAAATCCATGGCCGGAATCCCCCAATGATCGACAATCATCTGGAAAGCTGTGGGGGACAGCTGCCACTCTCCTGGATTCAGGCTTTCTCTGCTGAGGAAGTCTGCTGTGGTATTGTCCTTCCCGGCAATGTGGACGGCGGAGATGTGTTGCAGATTCGCCTCTGCCCAAACCATCAGTGGGGCGATCTCCAGAGATACTTGTCGGCTTCTGGTTCCGCCCTGCCGGTTGATGTAGGCCACCGTGGTGGCGTTGTCGGACATCACTCTGACAGCTCTGTGCCGTAGTCTGTGAGCGAATTGAAGGCATGCCAAGCGGACTGCCCGGGCCTTCAGGCGATTGATGTTCCACGTTGACTCCTCCTTGTTCCATCGCCCTTGCGCGGTGAGTTCTTCGCAATGTGCTCCCCAGCCGCTCAGGCTGGCATCCGTGGTGAGCAAGGTCCACGTGGGCGAGGACATCTTCGACCCCCTGCTCAGGTGGTTAGACTGCAACCACCACCGCAGCTGGGTCCGGACTCTGGCCGGTAGAGGAAGGTGCGTGGAATAGTCCCGTCGACGGGGGCTCCAGCGAGAGAGCAGGGAATGCTGTAGAGGTCTCATATGGGCCCGCGCCCAAGGCACCACTTCCAGGGTGGATGCCATGAGACCCAGAACCTGCAGATAATCCCAGGCTATGGGCCGACTGGCTCTCATCAGATGCTGGATGCGTTGTCGAAGTTTCAACTGTCTTTTGGTCGTAAGACTGACCGTGTCTGCCCGAGTGTCAAACTGCACTCCCAGATACTCTATTGACTGAGAAGGCAGTAGCAGCTCTTGCTGAGGTTGATTACCCAGCCCAAGCTTTCCAGAAGGGCGATCACTCTGTCGGTTGTCCGCAGGCTCTCCTCCCGAGATTTTGCCCTGATCAGCCAGTCGTCCAGGTAGGGATGGACCAGAATCCCTTCCCGCCTGAGTGCCGCTGCCACCACTACTACCACTTTGGTGAAAGTCCGTGGGGACGTGGCCAACCCGAAGGGTAGAGCCCGAAACTGGAAGTGGCGGCCCAGAACCTTGAAGTGCAGGTAGCGCTGGTGATCCGGATGGATCGGAATATGAAGATATGCTTCCGACAGGTCTAATGCCGTGAGGAATTCTCCGGGCTGGACTGCGGCTTTGACGGAGCGCAGAGTTTCCATGCGAAACCTTGGTACCCGTAAGAAACGATTGACTGACTTGAGGTCCAGCACAGGCCGAAAAGTGCCCCCTTTCTTGGGTACCAGGAAATAAATGGAATAGTGTCCAGAATTCACTTTCCAGGCAGGTACTGGGAGGATGGCGTTTAAGGACAGGAGCCTCGCCAGGGTAGCTTCTAACGCTGCCTTCTTGTGCCGGGGACATGAAGATTCCACAAACTTGTCCGGGGGAAGACGATGAAAATCCAGATAATATCCTTCCCAGATAACGGCAAGGACCCACTGGTCCGACGTAATCCCGACCCATCTGGGGTAGAAGAGGGTCAACCTGCCCCCTATGGCTTCGTTCCCCAGATGGATCGGCAAATTCTCATTGCGGGGCGCGACCGGGGCCTGAGCCCGGGCCAGCCCCACGCTTGCGCTGCTTGGTCCGAAAGGGCTGATTCCTGGCCGGAGGACGAGTCGCCTGATAGCGTCCTCTATACGGAACAAAGCGCTGGGAACTCCTGCCCCTGTAGGGCCGTGGAAAGGAGCGCTGTCCCCTCCTGGATCGATCTTCCGGAAGTCTAGGCACAGGAGAGGCACCCCAGGTAGTGGCTAGCTTATCAAGGTCACTGCCAAACAGAAACGAGCCCTGAAAGGGTAACCTGGTGAGACGAGACTTCGAAGGGGCATCAGCCGACCATGGCCGTATCCAGAGCTGCCTCCTGGCGGCCACGGAGGACGAAATCCCCTTGGCAGTAGTGCGGACCAAATCCGATGCGGCATCGGTGAGGAAGGAAAGAGCGGACTCCATGTCAGCCGCTGGAGCGTTGTTCCTGACCTGAGACAAGCAGGCACGAGTCACCACAGTGCAGCAGGCCGCAATCCGCAAAGACAGAGCTGTCACCTCAAAAGTTTGTTTCAGAATGGTGTCCATTCGTCTGTCATGGGGTTCCCTGAGGGCCGTCCCCCCTTCCACTGGAATAGTAGTGCGCTTAACCACAGCGCTAATTAAGGTGTCCACCTGAGGACATGCCAGGAGGTCCTGGAGAGCCGGAGCCAACGGGTACATGCCTTTCAGGGCCCGGCCCCCTCTGAAGGAAGCCGCCGGCGCCGCCCATTCCAAATCTATGAGTTGCTGAGCTGCCTGCAAGAAAGGAAAATGGCGAGCTGTAGGACGAAGACCTTCCAGCAGGGGGTTCTGCGCAGAAGGTACCGAAGCACTGGGACCAGTGATATCCAACTCCGCCAGACACTGAGTCACGAGGTCCGAGAGATCCTCCTTAGGGAAGAACCGCCTCATGGTTCTATATGGCTCAGTCCCCGGGGGGAGGTCCCCCTCATCCGGGAGGTTGGACTCGTCCGGCGAAACCTCCTGGTCCGATTGATCCGGACTGTCCAGTGGTGGGAGGTCCCGCTCCCGATAAGGCCCTGAGGGTCCAGGCACAGGATCCCTAGGCGCTGCCACCGTAGCGGCGGCCGCAGCAGGCGCCGCAGAAGCAGTTAGCGCAGGAACCGCAGCAACAGCAGGAACCACAGGAGCAGCAGGGACAGCAGGGCCGGGATGGGAAGCCGTCTGCATCTGGACGAAGGCATGAATCCCCTTAAAGAGATCCACCCAGGAAATGGAAGCAGCCTCTAATCGCCAGGGTACAAGATCCCCCGGGACTGAATGGTCAAGACTGCCCCCCAAATCCGGGGTAGCCCCAGGGGAACTGTCAAGAAACTGAGGCTGAGACTGGTTCTGGCCGGAGGGTCCCCCTGCCGCCTCACATTGGGCACATAGTGAGTCTGGCTCAGTACTGCGTGTGGCTCTAAGGTGGCATGCAGAGCAGAGGCCAAGGGCTGAAATGCCCGAGACAAGCGGTTGCGCCGCTGAGGATGCGGCTGCACGCTGATCCATACCAAAGAGAACAAACGCGCAATAATATGCGTCAGCAATAGGCGCTTAATACAACAGGCGCACAATAGGAAGACTATGCGGCAGCAATAGGCGCTTAATACAGCAGGCGCACAATAATAACAATATGCGGCAGCAATAGGCGCTTAATACAACAGGCGCAAAATAGCAATAACATGCGGCAGCAATAGGCGCTTAATACAACAGGTGCACAATAGCAATAACATGCGGCAGCAATAGGCGCGTAATACAACAGGCGCACAATAGTAAGAATATGCCTGTCCCCTCCTGAAGAGAACAAGCGCACGATCATAAGCAATAGGCACACAGCACTAAGCAGAGAGCAATATACGCTTAAAGGTAGTCAAAAGGCAATCAGCAGTAAGCCGGTTAGCAATATACGCCGTATGGCATGCAATAGGCTTTCAATAATATGCGGCATATACTAACAGTGGCAGCCAACAAGCAAAAGTAATACGATATACGCACAAGGAGGAAGAAAGCTGCGCCCATTACGGGCGCGGAATACCTGAATAGGGCCACAAAATGGCGTCCTCCACGGCTTGCCACGCCACTGATCCTCGAGACCTCGGAGACCTGGGCGAAGAGATGTACGCCTTACCCGATCTTCGGTGCTTCTAGGCTGGAACACAGGCGGTCTCCGGCTGCGGGGGGAAAGGGCCGTTACCTTCCACCGCTGCGATTGGAGGAACTGCACCCGCTACCTCGTCCACGCCGGGACCGAGGGCCTCGAGGTCACACCCGAGTCTCCCCCGGGGGCCGTGCCCCTGCCGCGGTTCGGCCGGACCGAGGACTTTCCCACCGGGGGGCCACGGTAAGCGCCCCGGGAAGCTCAACTGGGGGGACGGACAGAACGGCCCCTGAGGAGCGCGGGGCTCGATAGTCATTAGTAAAGAAGAAAAAGTAGAATCTAGAAGGAGAAAAAGAGAAAATTTAAAGTAGGCTTGGAAAGCACGCTGCACCAGCGTGCAAGCACTCCAAACTGCTTTGGAGACGGAAATTATTGAATCGCTGCGCTTCCTGTGGGGCTATATACCCCGTGCGGACGTCAGATCAGTCTCCAACTGCTAGCACGCGGATACTATCCCACTCGTACTGAGTCCATCTAGCTACACGCCAGGAAATTGCAAGTTCTTGGCTCTATGGCGTCTACTCTGGAGTTGGTCCCCTGGGTGTTTGTTCATATGAGACCTTTGCAGAGGACATTGCTTTCCCAATGGGACCCAAAGTCCGAAGAGTTCCATTTACCCTTGCCCCTCATGGATCCCGCCAGGACCAGTCTCGATTGGTGGTTAGTTCCTGATCATAAGAATATAAGAAAATGCCATACTGGGTCAGACCAACGGTCCATCAAGCCCAGCATCCTGTTTCCAACAGTGGCCAATCCAGGCCATAAGAACCTGGCAAGTACCCAAAAACTAAGTCTATTCCATGTTAGAACCTGGGAAGTATCACTTACAACAGGGGATGGATCTAGAGAATCCCCAGTGGAGAGTGTGACTACGGATGCCAGCCTCTCCGGTTGGGAGGCAGTCTGTCAGTCACGATCGGCACAGGGGCAATGGACAGCTCAGGAGTCCAAGTGGTCCATAAATCAGTTGGAGACGAGGGTGGTTCATCTAGCATTGCGCAGTTTTCTCCCGCTTGTTCGGCATCAGTCAGTGAGGGTTCCATCCAACAATGCGACGACTGTGGCGTACATCAACAGACAAAGAGGAACAAAGAGTCGTCCAGTCGCCACAGAGGCGGGCAAGTTGATGGTCTGGGCAGAGCGCCATCTGGTCCAGTTAGCGGCGTCTCACATAGCCAGAGTGGACAATGTTCAGGCAGATTTTCTCAGTTGCCAGTGGCTAGAACCCAGAGAGTGGGAGCTGTCTGAGGAGGCAATGCGGCTCTTGATTCATCGGTGGGGAATGCCTAGTCTGGATTTGATGGCTACTCGACTGAACGCAAAGGCAGCTCGTTTCTTCAATCGCAGGAGGGAGCACGGGGTGGAAGGGGTAGATGCCTTGGTCCTTCTGTGGCCCCGTGACGTACTACTTTATGTGTTTCCTCCTTGGCCATTGGTGGGAAAAGTCTTGAGGCAAACAGAGTCCCACCGGGGGCCAGTGATTCTCGTAGCTCCGGAATGGCCACGAAGGCCATGGTCCACAGATCTGATCAACCTAGTGGTCGACGGTCACTTGTGTCTCTGACACCTTCCGAATTTACTTCAACAGGGTCCAGTATTTTTCGATCAGGCGGCTTGGCTTATCAGAGGCGGCAGTTGAGAAAGAAGGGGTATCCGGATGCAGTTATCTCTACTCTGCTGCACGCACAGAAGATTTCTACTTCTCTCACTTATGTTCGAATGTGGAAGGTTTTCGATTCCTGGTGCAGTGGGGGTTGAAGGTGTCCCCGCGCCAGGCCTCTATTATGCACATTCTCGCTTTCTTGCAGGAAGGCTTAAAGAAGGCACTGGCGTACAGCTCGATCCGGGTTCAGGTAGCGACATTAGGATGTTTAAGAGGTAAAGTTGATGGTATGTCTCTTACAGGACATCCTGATGTGGCGCGTTTTTTTGAAGGGAGCCAAACATTTACACCCGCCTGTGCGTGCAGTGTGTCCTTTGTGGAGTTTGAATTTGGTTCTCCATGGGCTCTGCGGTCCTCCCTTTGAGCCTATCAAGTGGGCTACATTGAAAGATTTAACACTCAAGGTGGTGTTCCTCGTGGCCATCTGTTCAGTCAGACGAATATCTGAGATTCAAGCGTTGTCCTGCAGAGAACCGTACTTGCGGATCTCGGATTCTGGGGTTTCACTTATGACGGTGCCTTCTTTTCTGCCGAAGGTGGTATTGACATTTCACGTAAACCAGTTGGTTGAGTTACCAGCTTTTCCTGATTTAGATAGGAACTCTCCGCAGGCTCATGACTTGAGGAGACTGGATGTCTGCCGGATACTTCTGCAGTACTTGGAAGTAACTAATGCTTTTCGTCTGTCAGACCATCTTTGTGTCTTATGGAGCAGTCCTAAGAAGGGATGTAAGGCTTCCAAGGCTACTATTGCCCGATGGTTGAAGGACACCATTGCTTCGGCATACATATGTCACGGCCGGCAAGTGCCAGATGGTCTTAAAGCTCATTCGGTCAGTTCTCAAGTGGCATCTTGGGCAGAGAGCCAATGTGTTTCGCCGCAGGAGATTTGCAGAGCAGCTACTTGGAAATCTTTCCACACATTTGCTAAGCATTACTGTTTAGACGTCCAGACTTCGGATGTCGATTCTTTTGGCAGCAGTATGCTTCGAGCAGGACTCTCCGGGTCCCACCCCATTTAGGGCAGCTTGGGTACATCCCAATGGTCTGGACTGATCCTGGTACGTACAGGGAAAGGAAAATTGGTTCTTACCTGCTAATTTTCATTCCTGTAGTACCAAGGATCAGTCCAGATGCCCGCCCAGGGGTATAGTATTCCGGAGAGTCCGCACCATTGTTTTCTCTTTCTGCAGTGTTTTAAAGACTATGAAGAAGCATTCTAATTTGTACTTGGTTCATGTACATAGTTTTCACAGGTTATTGTTCAGTGGAGTTCTCTTGAACTCTCTTGTTTTAAATTTACTTCATTCTGCTTTGATATTGATTATACTGAGGGATCACAGGTGGCACACTAGGTTATCAGGGGGTGCCTTCAGCTTTTTTCTCTGACTCCATCTGCTGGAAGGGAGGGATAATCCAGCGGTCTGGACTGATCCTTGGTACTACAGGAACGGAAATTAGCAGGTAAGAACCAATTTTCCTCTGCTCACCATAAGATCTTATTATATGCTGTTCTGAATACAAATATTCTCTCCAAGTTGTTGGTGTTGAAGTGTTTATTTAAAGCTTGCAACAGCTCGATGTGGTTCACTTGATTTCAGCAAGGCTTTTGATTCAGTTCTGCATAGGCAGCTCATAAACAAAACGAGAAGCCTGGTAATGGCTCCAAAGGTTCTAGAATGGATTACAAATTGGCTGACAGATGTCAGCAGGAAGCAGGAAAAGGAAACTATTCTGAAGAAAGAAGTGTGAGAAGTGAAGTTCTTCAAAGATTGGTTCTGGGACCAGTTCTGTTTAATATTTTTGTGAGTGCTATTACAGCAGCATTAGAAGGAAACATTTCTCTTTCTGAGGATGACAATAAGATCTGCAACAGAGTGAGCACACCTGAAGGAATAGAGGGAATAAGAAGGGACCTAGAAAAGCCTGAGACATGTTCGAAGGTTTGACAGTTGAGATTCAATGCCAGGAAATGCATTTGGGAACTGGCAGTCTGAAGGAGTTGTATGTGTTCGGGGGTGAAAGACTGATGTGCAAGAACTGGAAGAGAAACCTCTGGGTGATAGTGTCTGATGATTTGAAGGTAGCGAAGCAATGCGATAAGGCAGTGACTAAGGCCAGAAAATGCTGAGTTGCATCATAAGAGGTATAACCAAAAGGACAAAGAAGGCGATAATGCCCCTGGAGAGGCTTCACCTGGAATGCTATATTCAGTTCTGGAGACCTCATCTCAAAAAAGAAAAAGGACAGAATGGAAGCGGTCCAGAGAAAGGCAACCAAAATGGAGTAGGGATTAAGGGACCTTAATACGTATAACCTGGAGAAGAAAAGAGACAGGGGAGACATGATACATAAGAACATGCCATACTGGGTCAGACCAAGGGTCCATCAAGCCCAGCATCCTGTTTCCAACAGTGGCCAATCCAGGCCATAAGAACCTGGCAAGTACCCAAAAACTAAGTCAATTCTATGTTACCGTTGTTAGTAATAGCAGTGGCTATTTTCTAAGTCAATTAATAGCAGGTAATGGACTTCTCCTCCAAGAACTCATTCAATGCTTTTTTAAACACAGCTATACAAACTGAACTAACCACGTCCTCTAGCAACAAATTCCAGAGTTTAATTGTGCGTTGAGTTAAGAAGAACTTTCTCCGATTAGTTTTAAATGTGCCACATGCTAACTTCATGGAGTGCCCCCTAGTCTTTCTATTATCCGAAAGAGTAAATAACCGATTCACATCTACCCGTTCTAGACCTCTCATGATTTTAAACACCTCTATCATATCCCCCCCTCAACCGTCGCTTCTCCAAGCTGAAAAGTCCTAACCTCTTTAGTCTTTCCTCATAGGGGAGCTGTTCCATTCCCTTTATCATTTTGGATGCCCTTCTCTGTACCTTCTCCATCGCAATTATATCTTTTTTGAGATGCGGCAACCAAAATTGTACACAGTATTCAAGGTGGGATCTCACCATGGAGAGATACAGAGGCATTATGACATTTTACGTTTTATTCACCATTCCTTTCCTAATAATTCCCAACATTCTGTTTGCTTTTTTGACTGCCGCAGCACACTGAACCGACGATTTCAATGTGTTATCCACTATAACGCCTAGATCTCTTTCTTGGGTGGTAGCACCTAATATGGAACCTAACATTGTGTAACTATAGCATGGGTTATTTTTCCCTATATGTATCACCTTGCACCTATCCACATTAAATTTCATCTGCCAATTCGATGCCCAGTTTTCCAGTCTCACAAGGTCTTCCTGCAATTTATCACAATCTGCTTGTGATTTAACTACTCTGAACCATTTTGTATCATCTGCAAATTTGTCTTTCTATATGTTCTGTGATTTTGATGCTTAGAACACTTTCTACTATTTTTCCTGGCACTGACGTCAGGCTAACCGGTCTGTAGTTTCCCGGATCACCCCTGGAGCCCTTTTTAAATATTGGGGTTACATTAGATATCCTCCAGTCTTCAGGTACAATGGATAATTTTAATGATAGGTTACAAATTTTTACTAATAGGTCTGAAATTTCATTTTTTAGTTCCTTCAGAACTCTGGGGTGTATACCATCCGGTCCAGGTGATTTACTACTCTTCAGTTTATCAATCAGGCCTACCACATCTTCTAGGTTCACCATGATTTGGTTCAGTCCATCTGAATCATTACCCATGAAAACCTTCTCCGGAACGGGTATCTCCCCAACATACTCTTTAGTACACACCGAAGCAAAGAAATCATTTAATCTTTCCGCAATGGTCTTATCTTCTTCTAAGTGCCCCTTTAACCCCTTGATCATCTAACGGTCCAACTGACTCCCTCACAGGCTTTCTGCTTCGGATATATTTTAAAAAGTTTTTACTGTGAGTTTTTGCCTCTACGGCCAACTTCTTTTCAAATTCTCTCTTAGCCTGTTTTAACTTATTTAACTTGCCAACGCTTATGCATTATCCTATTTTCTTCTGTTGGATCCTTCTTCCAATTTTTGAATGAAGATCTTTTGGTTAAAATAGCTTCTTTCACCTCCACTTTTAACCATGCTGGTAATCGTTTTGCTTTCTTTCCACCTTTTTTAAGGTGTGGAATACATCTGGACTGTGCTTCTAGGATGGTATTTTTTTTTTAACAATGACCACGCCTCTTGCACACTTTTTACCTTTGTAGCTGCTCCTTTCAGTTTTTTTCTTACAATTTTTCTCATTTTATCAAAGTTTCCCTTTTGAAAGTTTAACACGAGAGCCATGGATTTGCTTACTGTCCCCCTTCCAGTCATTAATTCAAATTTGATCATATTATGATCACTACTGCCAAGCGGCCCCACCACAGTTACCTCTCTCACCAAATCCTGTCCTCCACTGAAAATTAGATCTAAAATTGCTCCCTCTCGTCAGTTCTTGGACCAATTGCTCCATAAAAATGTCATTTATTCCATCCAGGAAATTTATATCTCTAGCATGTACCGATGATACATTTACCTAGTCAATATTGGGGTAATTGAAGACTCCCATTATTACCGCACTATCAATTTGGTTAGCTTCCCTAATTTCTCTTAGCATTTCACTATCAGTCTCACCATCTTGACCAGGTGGATGGTAGTATACACCTATCACTATAGTCTTCCCTGACACACAAGGGATTTCTACCCATAAAGATTCAAATTGTGCATTTAGTCTCATGCAGGTTGTTTATCCTGTTGGACTCTATGCCATCCCGGACATAAAGCGCCACACCACCTCCCGGGTGCTCCACTCTGTCATTGCGATATAATTTGTACCCCGGTAGAGCACTGTCCCATTAGTTGTCCTCCTTCCACCATGTCTCTGAGATGCCAATTAAGTCTATGTCATCATTCACTGCTATTCATTCTAATTCTCCCATCTTACTTCTTAGACTTCTGGCATTAGCATACAAACATTTCAAAATTTGTTTTTTGTTTGTATTTTCATTCTGCTTTTTAATTGATAGGGATAAGTTAGAATTTTTTAGCTCAGCGGAGTTTTTAGTTACAGGCACTTGGACTACTTGTCTTATAATTGGAACTTCACTGTCGGGATGCCCTAATTCTAATGCATCATTAGTATCCTTTGGAGATGCTTCTCTCCAAGCCATACGCTGCTGAGCGACTGTCGGCTTTCCCCTTTGTTCTCATTTAAAAGCTGCTCTATCTCCTTTTTAAAAGTTAGCGCCAGCAGTCTGGTTCCACCCTGGTTAAGGTGGAGCCCATCCCTTCGGAAGAGACTCCCCCTTCCCCAAAATGTTCCCCAGTTCCTAACAAAACTGAATCCCTCTTCTTTGCACCATCGTCTCATCCGCGCATTGAGACTCCGGAGCTTTGCCTGCCTATTGCGTGTGGACCGGGAGCATTTCAGAGAATTTCAGAGAATGCTACCCTGGAGGTTCTGGATTTAAGCTTTCTACCTAAGAGTCTAAATTTGGCTTCCAGAACCTCCCTCCCACATTTTCCTATGCCGTTTGTGCCCACATATACCACGACAGCTGGCTCCTCCCCAGCACTGTCTAAAATCCTATCTAGATGACGCATGAGGTCCGCCACCGTCGCACCAGGTAGGCATGTTACCAGGCGATCCTCACGCCCACCAGCCACCCAGCTGTCTACATTCCTAATAATCGAATCACCAACTATGAGAGCCGACCTAACCCTTCCCTCCTGGGCAGTAGGCCTTGGGGAGATATCCTCAGTGCGAAAGGACAATGCATCAGCTGGAAACAGTCTAACTTCAGTTAGTCAGCCAGAGTGACTCACTGCTCTCTTGATTAACAAATGTTGGTACCTAATCAAACCAAATCACACTACCTCAACACTTTTCCAAGGTGAGTAACTGAACTGAACTTTTCAACCTTTTTACTTAGGTATACACTGCTCCTAGCTTATTTCTAGCTTCTGGTTACTTTTTCTTTTTTTTTAAGTATACAAACACTAACTTCTGCTTACTAGCTGCCTTACAGACTTTTAAAAATAAACACACTAACTTCTGTTTATCTGCTGCCTTACTGTTACGAGCGCGCGCGGGCGCGGTCGTCGTAAGCGGGTGGTGGTGAGCCCTTGGGCCACGGCAGGACTCAAGGAGGAGCCCCAAGCCCCACCGTGGGAGGTGAGCTGAGCAGGCATGGTGAGCGAGGCAGGCAGGAACAGAAGCAAGGAGTCCGACCCTCAGCCGGACCTGCATGCCCATGGTAGCCAACACGGGGAAGTTGACTAATGAACGGTCCTCCGACTGTTCCCGGCCCTTTCGGACCTGCCGCAGGGAACGGCAATGGGCAGCAGGCCGGACAGAGGCGAGGGCAGACAGAGTCCTTAAACAGAAGACATCAGACGGGGCAGAAGCAGGCTGAAGCAAGACGGAGACATCAGGACAAGGGCTGAAGCGAGACACAGGAAAGATCCAGGCGAGCAGGAACTCCGATGCTGGGATACTCACATCCGAAGCCCCCTCGGCTGGCAGAAGTTCAAGAGCCCGTGGGACGAATCCCTCCTGTTGGCCACTCCAGGGCCCAACAGGACAGAAGGCTCAGGAACCAGACGAGGACGTAGGTCAAGGCAGAGACAGGAAGACATCCGGGCAAGGGCTGAAGCAGACACTGTAGACAAGGCTGGACGGAAACATGGCACTGTCCATCAGGGCGCCCTACTCAGCCCACCCGTGGGACTGAGTCGCCGACCACCCTGTCCCAGACGCGCCCTACACAGCCCAGGTAGGCTGGTCGCGGACCACGCTGAGAAGGAGGGTGCAGGGAAACTCCAGGCGAACAGGAACTCCGATGCTGGGATACTGACATCCGAAGTCCTTACGGCTGGCAGGAACAGGAGCAGACAACTAGGCAGAGACACAGGACCGGAACCCATCAAGGCATAGGCGAAACCGGGGGACCTGGATCGGCAGGGTTACAGACGACTGTAGAGCCCGATCCAAAGGCCCTTTGCAAGTAAACAGAAAATCCTTAAATACTGGAGGTAGAAGGCAACTCCCTGGGAGGAGCTTGCCAGGACCGCCCACCGCTGGTCCTATAACTGGGGAAGAGAGCTGCGGGCCAGCCCCTAGGGAAGGGCGTCGCCCAACAGGAAGTCCAAACGCTGAGGCATGCAAGCCACAGGCACAGCTAGGCCTCTCAGGCCCTGGAGCAAGTCCCGGATGGAACGTAGGCGAGGCCCTGGCTTCAGAGCGGCCTCTGGAGGAAGGTAAGAGACCTCCTGTAGCGCAGCAACAGGGGGGATCGCAACACTTACTGACTATTAAAAGCACAAACACACTAAATAATATTACCAAATAGTTAACTTTGCCCCAATACTTTTAAAAAAGACAATGTCCCAAGCAAAAACTTACTGATTCCTTTCAGCCGCCAGCAAGGTGATCCTCTCCTCTCAGTGCTCCCACTACATTGTGCAATTACCTACGCAATTTGTTTTAATGCTATTATTGGTATGGAATCTAAGGGATGATTGGCAGGGTTTCAATTTTTTTTTTATTAGACCTTCTACTTCACTTAGGGGGTAATTTTCAAAAGGAGTTACGCATGTAAATGTAACTACTATTGTAGCAATTTCCAAAAGCCATTTACTGGAGTAAAGTGCACTTACACAAGTAAATCCTATGGACAATTCAATGGCATATATTATAGCAATTTTCAAAAGCCCACTTACTCAAGTAAAGTGCATTTACTCGAGTAAAACCCTGTTTTACTCGAGTAAATGCACTTAGTAATTACAGGTAAAGCAGTCTCAGGTATTTTAAGGACTTGTTTCATGTAATTTCGAAATAACTCCAACGGAGAGAGCATAGATATAACAGGAAAATTCAGGACCCTTAAATTATGGGCCCTGAGAGCATTTTCGACAGTTTCTAATCTTTTATTAGTTATGTTATCCGATGTTATCAATTTTTGTTGTACATTTTCAACCATAGACACCTTTTTGTTCAACTCTTCAACCTTTTTCCCATAATTGGAAACAAGGTTATTATTTACAATGATTTGGTTCCTGGTTTCTATTGTAACTGCTGACAAACTTTTAATGGACAATTCAATAGATTTTAAAATTGCCCATATCCCTTGTAATGTTATTGTCTCTGAAGTAGGTATAGAGACAGTTAAGGCTTCCAAATGACTATCTCCCAATTCTTCCTCAACGCTCACAGTCTCTCCTTTACCTTCTGGCTGTGATGGCTTCTCATTCTTCCTAGTTCCCTGCAAGGACTCCGGAGTCGAGGTAATCATGACTCTTTCCGGGCTTAGTCCGACTGCTCCTCCTAGCCCGCTGGTCTCTCGCTGACTCTCCTCCCGGTCTGCAAGACCTCCTTCAGTCAGTTCTAACTCCAAAGGGCTCCTCATTGCATCCGGAATTCCAGAAGGTAACACGCTGTTTCCCGGGTGAGCAGGTCTCCTCGGTTCTCCGGGGCTTAAGGTGGTGTCATAGGTCAGGGGAGGCAGAGTGTGCTCCTGCACTGCACTCCCAGCGACCAAGCTGTCCGGTACAGATGAAATGGCTCCCGGAAAGAACCCCTCAACGCGAGGCTGTCGGGGGTCTAGAGAAGACGATTCCTCTTTCACCTCTCTAAGTCTCCCTCCCCTTTCTTTTAGTATGAGGCATTATTCATAGGGGGGAAAAAAAAAAAACAGGTAAGAGCCTCTTTCTTCAGGCGTTCGCTCTGGTTTCACTCGGCGGCCATCTTGCCTCCTGCAATTTTACTTTTAAAGAACAGCGCTCAGTCTTGTGCAGCAGATGTTCAATTAAATGCAACCTCTGTGGGGAAAGTCAGTGTCAGCTCAGCTGTCCAGTGCAGAGCTTCAGACCTCTGGCTCAGAACACATGAAAATATGAATCCCCCTTGACCTCTGCCCCTGTCCCCATTCACCTTCTTTCCCCCATACCGCAAGTTCCCACTAAAAACACTGCCCCCCCCCCCCTCGCTCACCAACTGTATGGTCCTGGCCTTCTCATGGTGGTGCTTGCTAACCTCGCCCATGCCGCAATGCCTCTGCGTGCTTCTGGTGATGCTTCCTCTACCGGCAGGCGAGCATTCTAGCATAGCAGTCTCAGCGGGGGTGTAGCCAAGACTGCTTTGCTAGGTGAGGGAGGAAATTTGCGATTTTGCAAGGCGAGGGAGGAATCTGCGGGAAGGGAAAATTCTGTACAAATTCTGCATTCCGCAGTAGCGCAGAATTCCCCAGGACTAATCTTTCAGCAAGACAAAGACAGCAACTCCTCTGCTGCTTTGATCCCAAGTGCAAGGCCAAAGCAGCACAGGAGTGGTTGAAGCAAAAAAAAGGAGAATGTTCCAACGACAAACCTTTTCCGTCAGAAAAAAATCAGCAGAACCAGAGGTCACGAGCTGAGGCTCCAGGGAGGAAGACTAAGAACCAATGTCAGGAAGTATTTCTTCACGGAAAGGGTGGTGGATGCCTGGAATGCCCTTCCGGAGGAAGTGGTAAAGTCTAAAACTGTGAAGGATTTCAAAGGGGCGTGGGATAAACACTGTGGATCCATCAAGTCTAGAGGGCGTGAATAAAGAGGAGGCAGCAAAACACTGCACGGAGCGGCAGTAGCCACAGAGGCATTCACAGAGCGGGATGCCAGTGGTTGGTGTTCCACCTTCACGGAGCGGAAGGATGGAGGGCTGCAATCTCCAAAAAAAAAAAAAAAAACAACAAAAAAATACAGGGGTGGGTAAGAGTATGGGGCAGGGGTGTGGCCTGCTTGTTACAGCGGTTGCTACCCCTAATTGAGCTGGATGTTCACTTGAATGCAGATACGGCGCTGCTCTCTACATTGGTGGTGGGGTGGAGGGGAATTAGGGCTGGAGGGTACTGGAAGCCAATAGTAACAGATGGGAGAGAGAAAAAGGGGAAAAAAATGGATAAAGTGCGTAGCTTGCTGGGCAGACTGGATGGGCCGTTTGGTCTTCTTCTGCCGTCATTTCTATGTTTCTATGTTTCTATACAATGGCCATGTCACAGTCCGGCTCTCAATCCAATTGAGAATCTGTGGCACTATTTGAAACTTGCAGTCCAAAAGTGTCTTCCAACCAACCTGAACACATCTGCCAGGAAGAATGGGCAAAATTCACTCCAAAACAGTGTTCAAAGCTTTTAGAAACTTACCCCAACAGACGTAAAGCTATTATTGCAGCAAAAGATGGTTCTACCAAGTACTAGTCTTAAGGGGTTGAATACTTATGCAAGCAGCATTTTTCAGTGTTTAATTTTATTTTACTAAAAATGCAGAGAAATAATGAATTGTGACTTTGAAAATTTACTTTAAGAGCAGACTGGTTTATAATAAACGTTCTGCCTGGAACAATATAAGTAATTTGTAATCCACAGAAATCTGCTGACTTTTTAGGGGATTGAACACTTTTGCAAGCCACTGAATTTCCTCCTGCCAGAATTCTCCTGTGCTGATCTGGACAGGCAAGAGGAGGTGGAGCATGGCAATCTCCTCTGCCATCAAGACCTTGATTAGTAGTTTGAACTGCAGGGCATTATTGGCATCTTTATCATATCTCAAGCAGTTCAAAGCACAAGTCTGACCTTAGCAGCAAAAGAAGAGGATGGAGCCCTAGGTACCTGCATTCTTCTCCTCCTCCTCCTGCTGCTGGTTAGAGGAAGGGAGAAAAGTGAGAGAAGGGATCAGATGAGGGGCAAGAGGAGGGGAAGAGGGAAGGGGGAAGATGTGAGGTGACAAAGACAGCAGGTCCCAGAGCAAAGACACAGGAGGAGGAGGACTGAGATGCATAGCAAGTAACAGAGAGAATGGAAGGAAAGAGTGGTTGCAAGAGAAAGCAGAGCATGGGGCAGACACCTGCAGTGCAGAGCTCTCTCTCAGAATTGACTTGGAGTCTTGTCACCTAAATTATTATGGTATAAATTGTCCAATTAGTTAATATTTGCGTCTGCTTCAGTGAATAGATGGTTCCATGGTGGAATTATTTATACTGTTGGCTCCAAATGTCTGTTCATTGATGACAGACTGTGTGTTAGGTGCCGAGAGCTTGCCGCAATTATTTAAAGTAAAAGTCAGCAGTAAGAAAGAATAGAGACATGGCGAGGAGGGAAGTTGGCGGAGACAAGAGGATGGGGTTTTTTGAGACAGTAGGTCAGAAAGCACAGAGGGACTAGGGAAGGGGATTCTGAGGCAGCCTATAACAGAGACGTGGAATGGGGTTGTCAGGGTGGCATTCAGAACACAGAGAAACGAAGGAGTGACAGGTAGGGGTGTCAGAGAGCTGTTCACAAACACTGGGGTGAAGAGACAGCCGTTAAAAGAGCACAGACATAGCAGGGGAAAGGGTCTTGAGACCCAGAGGAGGATGAAGGGTGAAGAACCTAGCACAGCAGGTGAGGAGACTGACATGCCTACCTGCCATGAGAGTCTGGATTTAGGTGGTGGAAGGAGACAAAAGGTTTCACTGGAGTCTGCAGCCTCTGGCAAGATAAAGCAGAGACAGAAGCTCCAAAGTCTCATGCAGACTGATCGCTCCAGTCTCTTCTGGGCGCCAAAGGCATTTTATCCCCTCCATAAGCAAGCAATAGAAAAATTACATGCAAACAGCCCAGAACTGTTTCTCTACCAGGCCTGGCTCTTTATATGACCCCCTGGAAGAACAAAGTGCTCCCCTGCTGCCACAGATCATGCAAGCAGAGGGATCACAAGGGCCCTTGCCTGTGAACTGACTAATCTGAGAGAAGGAAGCACAACAAAAGTGCAAGTGGAAGAAAAGAATTATCTTACCAAAGGGATAGCCTCTGTTTTTCAATTTGCCAAAACCCTTTTTTTAAAATTTGGGATGAGCTGTGCCATCAGTTGTATCTGATATTTATTCAGATTTTCAAGTAAAGTAAAAGGGAACTGGGAATTAGCTGACACACGACAGCCCTACTGGAAATCTGCGCCACAGTCCAATCACTGGATGTCCCAGCTTTAAGAAACTATAGCCTTAGAGAGACTGACGTCCTTTAAAGTCTACATCTGAAATACAATCAGATTGGGGACCGATCTGTTTGATCCGAGCCATTATTCTGCAATTTGCGACACTCCATTGACACTCGCTACAATCACACCTGTGTCTTGTCTCTTGCCTTTCCTTAGGGACCTTTGTTCTTAGCTTTTATTTTACTTTGCCTGGCAAGTTCAATGTTAGAACAAAAAAGAAAAATCGGTGGAAAAATTACTTTTCTACTGATAGTTCTCCCATGTGTGATATTACAGTCATTCTTCCACTGACTTTTTTTTTCTTCTAACAGTGAAATTCTCAAGCAAAATAAAACAAAAACTGAAAACAAAAAGAGCCCTAGCTTCTCTGTACATCAGCTTACTACAGTTATGTCTTGCCATTCCTACTGAGGCAATAATCACTCTGCCCATCTTGGTGCAAACCCTAAATGCGACTTTTTACATTTGGGCTTTGCACAAATAAAGCAAAACAAGGCATACAGTTTTGCCCTGATAAAAGTACTCACAGAGATTTGCAACTGATACTGCCGCAGATATTTTTTCCCTTGGAAATAATGCCCTCGGAACCACCTCCTGTCACTGTGGCTAAATTATGCACACTGTGAGCCCACATGGAGGAGGGCAGTTCTCTAAATGCCCATTTCCATGGGAAAACTGTTCTAACTTATTGATTTTTTATTTCTTTCAAAGAATTTATCACCTGCCTTTCCATGGCCCAAGGCAAGTCACATAAAAAATTCAAAATAAAACATATATAGCACAACAACTTAAGTTACAAAACATATGGAAGACAAAAAAATGACAGGCAGATTAGAAAAGGAAAACTGCTAGTTGCATAATGTCAGCATTTGGTCAATCAGACAAACCTGGGAAAGACACAGAATGGGAGAAAGTCTTCAGCACATCGGCCCCTTAAGTCTCTGCTGAAATAAGGCGGCCTTTAGATTGGGGACATGTAAGAGCACACCAGTTTGCAGGCGGGGAATTCCCTCTAATGGGCCCAGCTACCGAGAAAGCACAGCAGAACTATATTTATTTCGTCCTCCACAGAAATAAATGCAAAAGAAAATGAAAACAGTCAGCTGGAGGGTAATACATGCTCGGCATACCTTAAATCGCTGGATTTTGCTCGTCTTGAGATTAGTAGAGTAGAGGAAGAAACAGAAGGAAAATGGTTAGGGAGAGAGATTTTCACTTAAGGGGTCGATTAACAAAATGGTCCGAGTACCTGCCTTAGCCAGCTGTTTTTGCTCCCTAAGTTAAAGCACAAAATCAGCTTACACTTAGATGTTGAATTGTGTTATGTTTGTTTTTATATTATGGATGATTTTTTATGATGTGATCCACCATGAATGGTGAATATGGGCAGAATAAACATTTTTTAAATAAATAAAATAAATGCTATCCTGTGGCTGAAAATGTGCTTAAATCAAGCAGTTGACTAGATTTAGGATAGCTGCACCAGCATACACAGATAGCCACTTAATTTAGCCAGCTAGCTCTGAAAATGAGTGCTGGCCAGCTAACAGGTCGATACAGTTATGCTGCGTTAGAAAAAGTGAGGCAGTGCCAGGCGCTCCCTCGTTCCCCGCACGCACAGTTCTCTTCACCTACCGCTCGATACTCTCTTCAAATTGCATGCAAATGCATGCCGCGTCTGCGAAGCGTTAGGCAAGCGTTAGGCCCGCGCAACCCATTTTACTGTATAAGCGCTAATACAGCGCCTATACAGTATCCTGGGTGCGCTGGTACCTGTCATTTCAAATGACATTTGAAATGACAGGCACCAGGAAGTGGATGGTTCCCCCCCTCCCGAAGCAAGGCGCAGGGCGAAAATTAAAACGGGAATAAAGTGTAAAAAATGGGGGTAAAACCAAAGGGAGTAAAAGTGTAAAAAACCATGGACGACCTCCATATTAACATTGCAGCGTAAGTTGTTTATATATATGTATAAATACCTGTCACTTTCCTGTCACTTTCTGAATCCCCCAGGCGTGCGGTCATCGAGGCGGCAGCAGCGGGAGCCAGCGGGCGGGTGGGCGCCCGTTCATCCAGGCGGCAGCGGCGGTGGGAGCCGGCGGGCGAGTGGGCGCGCGTTGGATCCAGGCGGTGGCGGGGGCGGGTGGGCGCGCGTTGGATCCAGGCAGCGGCGGGAGCCAGCGGGCGGGTGGGCGCCCGTTCATCCAGGCGGCAGTGGCGGCGGGAGCCGGCGGGCGGGTGGGCGCGCGTTCGATCCAGGCGGCGGTGGGAGCCAGCGGGCGGGTGGGCGCGTGTTCGATCCAGGCCGCGGCCGGAGCGGACGGGTGGGCGTGCATTCATGCAGGCAGAGGGAGCCGGCGGCGAAAGCAGCCTCCGGCAGCCCCCGCCAGCAGTGAATGAATGCACGCCTGTTTACGCCCATGCGATTTCGGCGCTCAAGGTGTGACGTCACGACGCTTGACGTCACGGCATGTGACTCCCTTGAGCGCCGAAATCGCACGGGCGTAAACAGGCGTGCATTCATTCACTGCCGGCGGGGGCTGCCGGAGGCCGCTTTCGCCGCCAGCTCCCTCTGCCTGCATGAATGCACGCCCACCCGCCCGCTCCGGCCGCGGCCTGGGGGATTCGGAAAGTGACAGGAAAGTGACAGGTATTTATACATATATATAAACAACTTACGCTGCAATGTTAATATGGAGGTCGTCCATGGTTTTTTACACTTTACTCCCTTTGGTTTTACCCCCATTTTTTACACTTTATTCCCGTTTTAATTTTCGAACACCACACTAACACCAAGTAGAGGGTAGGAGGTAAACTAACTGGTTAAGGACGCGGCAAAATAGCGGGTTACAAAGGAGATAATCTGAGCGTGCGTCACAGTATCGGAGGGGAATAGCTAATTCCTTCATTAAACAGCTAATTCGTTCATTTACATATCATATACATGCTGGGTGCGGAAAGGGTTATGTGTCTGTTTTAAGAAGCGCTAAGGACGCGTGAAACTGGAGACTGTATCACAGGATCGCCTTACGCGTCCGAATTGTGCGCTCACAGCGGGTTACAGACGGGAAATCTTCAACCGCACGTTACAGTATCGATCTGTAAGTTTGCTCCTGAGACTTTACCCTGCTTCCCAGACCACCCAAAATGTGACCAGTTAAATTTTCAAAGGGGCCGATCTTGCTTGCTAACTTTCGGGCTGATACAGTAAAGTTTACGGGAGAGCGGGCAAACGCCCGCTCTCCCGGCGCTCGCACCGGCCACTCGCCAGTGCGCGCGATGCAGTATTTAAATTAGGTCCGGCGGTAGATCCGGGCAAAAGGAGGCGCTAGGGACACTAGCGTGTCCCTAGCGCCTCCTTTTTGACAGGAGCAGCGGCTGTCAACGGGTTTGACAGCCGACGCTCAATTTTGCCGGCGTCGGTTCTCGAGCCCGCTGACAGCCACGGGCTCGGAAACCGGACGCCGGCAAAATTGAGCGTCCGGTTTTCAGCCCGACAGCCACGGGCCGAATTCAAATTTTATTTTATTTTTTTATTTTTTTACTCTTCAGGACCTCCGACTTAATATCGCTATGATATTAAGTCGGCGGGTGCACAGAAAAGCAGTTTTTACTGCTTTTCTGTACACTTTCCCGGTGTCGGAAGAAATTAGCGCCGACCTTTGGGTCGGCACTAATTTCTGAAAGTAAAATGTGCGGCTTGGCTGCACATTTTACTTTCTGTATCCCGTGCGCATACCTAATAGGGCCATCAACATGCATTTGCATGTTGATGGCCCTATTAGGGCCATCAACATGCAAATGCATGCGGGTTGGACGCGCGGGTTGGACGCGCGTTTTCCTCCCCTTACTGAATAAGGGGTAGGGAAAACGCGCGTCCAATAGCAGGCTAACAGTGCGCTCCGTCGGAGCGCACTGTACTGTATCGGCCTGCAAGTAAATAGGCTGCTAGATTGTTTTGAAAATCCACTTCTACTGCCAGAAATGGCCAAGCAGGTGATACCGCCTCTAACCTGCAAGAAAGGAGCACTTTAGATTTGTAACTTGCTGAAGGTATGAAGTCAGTGCAGTCACTTTCACTGCTTTCTCTCCATGAAGAAGTGAAAATGCAAAGAACACACATCCTGTTCCTCAAACCTGCTCCTGGAATGCCAAGGGAGGGCAGACAGCCATTTAACTTTGAGGAAAACACATGGAAAATTGAGCTTTGGATGGCTACATAATTAGCAGAGTTTTGTGCACTCACCTGCCTGGTTTGTGGTGATATTAACAGACGTAAACTGAGGGGGGGAAAGACTCTTGATGGATACAGCATTCACAGCCTGGATCTCAAAAGTGTAGTGCGTGTGAGCCATCAGATTAGTGATGTAAATACGTCTCTCCAGCAGGCCCAGCTGCCGTGGGAAAAACTCCACATTGTCGTCACAACGTGTGCACAGACGATGCTCCATGGTGCACTTCTTGCAGATCACATTATACAGCAGGTCTTCTCGGCCACCCATGTCGCGGGGCTCGCTCCACTGTAGAACTACAGAGGTCTCATTGACGTTGGAAATCAGCAGCCTCGGAGAGGAGGGCACACCTGGGAACAGCAGTACATCAATGCATTATTCTTCTACAATACAGACAGACTTACAGAGCACTGGAGAAGGTAAAGGAGCCTACATCTATACAGGGACAAAGTTACAATGAGCAAGGGAGGACACATCCAACAGGAGCTTGAAATTAAGAAAGAAGAGAGCAGGGCACAGAAGCATAGCAATAACAGAGGCAGCAGTGGACTTCGCTCTGAAGAATTAACTCTTACAGAGGGACTGGAAGGGAAAAAGAAAGAATCTGGAGGGAGAGAGAGAGGAGAGAGAGAGGAGGACCGGGAACGCAGCGTTTCTTTCCATCAGCCGCCGGCCGTGAAGCAAGGCTGCTCCTCGACCAGCTGGATTGAATCGCTGATGTCTGACGTCATGAGAGGGGGCGGATCTGGAAGCGGCTCAAATACCAGCCGCGCTGCGGCACACAGCAGAGCCAGCACATGCGCAGTCAGCGGGCTTTGCCGGGCTTCGCCGGTTCAAGACAGACCTTTTTAAATACCCCTCTCTCTCTGGGTCATCAGTTCCTGTTCAATTGTTTTAGCATAAAGGGAATTAGTTGAGACTTTCGTTCTCTGATTTATTATTATGCCTCCCAAACGTAAAGGCAGAGTTAGAGTGTTTCCCACTCTTTCAACTCTACCTGCTGTTCAACAAGAAATCACCAACTATATGCTCTCACCTATACCACATGTGAGGGATGCTGAGGACTTTGGTGCACCAAGGGGTCAGGGAGGACCCCTTGAGTCTGCAGAGGAGGCCTCCCTTAGCCCGAAAACTGGGCTACCGCCAATACACACGGCGTTAGAAATCACTTCGGGACCAACTGTGAGTGTGAATGCTGATGAACACACTCAGAGTCCAAATGGGGGGAGAGTCACTCCAATCTCTCCTGTGTGTACCACAGGAGGAAATGAGAGGTTGCCCTTGGTAACTCCAGTTAATGGAGGGGAAAATCTTATGCCTAATATTCAATCAGCAGGAGGTATGGCTCGCCCTGCGTTGGTGGCTCTGGAAATGCTGAGTGATGGCAGGCATGTCTATAAATATTAAGACTTTGGAAGGGAAAATTGATATGGTATATAATAAAAATGATCAAGATTCTCAAAAAATTCAATCACAGTTTAAAGAAATCAATGATAGAGTTAAATATTTGGAAAATCAGGAAAGGAAATCTTTGGATTTCAATGTTGCAGTAGTGAAAGACAGGGAAGCTATGACTAGGCGTATAGAAATGCTGGAGAATAGTTCCAAGAAACTCAACTTAAGAATTTTGAATTTTCCGAGAGTTGTTGGTGAGGAGCCCTTAATTACCATGAAAAAGATATTGGTTGAGCAACTTGGTTTTTCCTTGGAACAATTACCTGTAATTAACAATTGTTATTTTCTTCCTGTTAGAAGGGTTTTACCAGGAACGGAAATGTTTCAGGGTGACCTCAACTTTTTTTGGAGGACTCCTCTATAAATGTAATAAGTTGGGGTACATTATTAGTATCCTTTTACTCTATTGCCGATGTTAACGCAGTAATGAAAAGATATTTTAATAAATTCCCAATTTCCTACTTGCAAAAACCAATAAAAATCTTTCCTGATTTAGCATTTTCCACCCAAACGAGACGTAAAGCCTTTTTGGCTTATCGTCAGGATGTAATATCATTGGGTTTCTCGTTTCTTCTACGTTTTCCCTGTAAATGTATAGTAAAAAGACAGGAAGATGTGTTTATTTTTTTTTCTCCTGACCAATTAAAGAATTTCATAGATCAGATGAGACAACCTACCTCTACCCCGGCTACCAGTTAAGTATGGAAAAGAAGGTCTAAGATATGCTAATTGATTCGTTAAAAAAGTTACTTGATAACGTCTCCCATTATAGGAACTAAAACCCCTCCATTTGTTTGATAAGTAAATAGAGGGGTTAACAAATTAAACTTTTACTTCTGTAAATCTAGTTTCTTCTTTTTTATGTGTTAACCATTTATTGACATTTCAATTATGCAATTTGTTTGTTTGATTATACATTAAAAACTGATAAATAAATAAATAAATAAATAAATAAATAAAAGAAAGAGAATCTGCAACCCTGCCAGGCACCATGAACACCTGAAACAGGAAACAGCAAAATACAGGGGAAGTATCAGCTGAAAAAACACAAATAATTCAGAAAACAGAGATCAGTGCTGAGCTCAGAATGCAAAAGGGGATGCAATAAAAAATCTCAAAACACATCTTACCACATTACTGGAAATTACTAGTGATTTATCCACTTTACAAAAGAGCACCAAGCATCACTAGCAACTCCCTCACATCACAGTCGAATAGTGAGAATTACCTGTGACTTGCTTACCACATCACAGTACTAGAAATTACTAACATCTCCCTCACCTGTAGCACAATGCTGAAAATCGCCAACATGCTCACATCACAGCACATACTAAGCATCACTAGTGATTCCCTCACCTTAGAATTCAGCACCAAGAATCTCTAGAGACTCCCTAACCTTATGGCACAGGACTAAGAATTATGGGCGGCCCCCCAACACAGAATTGCGGGTGCCGCAAATAACCAGGCGCCCGATCCATCCGTGCGAGCGCCATGCCCCCCCCCCCCCCAACTGCGCCAGGCTTACAGGAATTACACATGGAGAAAGGGGTCCTTTCCCCTTCTCGACCGTGATGGTAGTGATGGCGCCAGCAACCTGGAGCCAGCACCCCATGATGTAGCGCCGCGGATGGATAGGCCGGCGCAGCTTGAGACACCGCTCTTCCCAGTTGGCCAGCGCTGCTTGAGACACCGCTCTTCCCAGTTGGTCCAGCGTCGGGCGCAATGACCTCATAGCACGCCCCAACGCCAGACCATTTGATTGGCCCGGGGGAGCAGCCCGATGACGTCGACAGGGGAAGGCAACCGCCGTGTAATCTAAAACCCACCGGCTCCCCTTGTTCGGCCTCTTCCGTCTTGGGACCCGACACAGTGCGTTTGAGGTGGGTGGCCAAAGTTGGGTGATCTGCGTTTGAACAGCTGCTGCCGGGGTGGAGGTTGTGCACAATCAAAACCTCTCCTCCCTCCAGCCCGGGGGCCATATGCAGGTCTGCAGAGGAGCACAGGGTAGCAGACAGCAGCCGGGGTGGTGGAGCAAGTTGCCTAGGAGGGGAAGAAGCTCGCTGCTTGGGTTTCTTCCCATGTCTGCAGCCTCGAGGAGGAAGCAAGAGGTGGCCGTGCGTGACTCCACCCACGTGGAGTCCAGCTAGGCTCAGGCTCCCTGTGACCTCTGCTATCAGGAGTACACTATACCCATTGGTCCTGAGTCCATCTGTCTACACTAAGGAAAACGAAATTATTAGGTAAGTAGTTTCTCTAATCTGAGCTGCAAGGAAGATGGGGCAAAGAAGAAAGACTATGGGCCACCCTAAAAAAAAAAAAAAAGATGATGGGGTTTCTGGTTTTATTGGAGTGGTTTACAGCCTCCAAATCAAATGGAAGAGCTTGACAAAGATCTGGTTGAAGAGATCCAAAAGATGGGAAAGAAGGGAAAGAAGGGAGAAGTGGTGATTGTTGGAGATTTTAATCTGCTGGATGTAGACTGGAGAATCCCTTCTGCAGAATCTAACAATAGTAGAGAAATAGTGGATACCCTGCAGGGGGCTCTGTTCAAACAAATGGTAATGGAACCCACGAGGGAGGGAGCTATACTCTATTTAGTTCTCACTAATGGAGATAATGTCTCTAATGTCCAGGTAGGTGCCCACCTCAGCACCAGCGATCATCATACAGTATGGTTTCATATCACAAATAGGATATGAAGAAGTAGCACGAAGACCCGAGTTTTGCAGTTCAAAAACACTGACTTTGATGAAATGGGGAAGTACCTGGAGGAAGAACTAGAAGGCTGGGAGAAGGAGAGAGATGTGGAACAACAGTGGATCAAACTACAAGGAGCAATTACCAAGGCAACTAAGCTATATGTTAGAAAAGTAATGAAAAGCAAGAGAAAAATGAAACCTATCTGGTTCTCAAAGGAGGTGGCAGACAAAATAAAAGCTAAAAGAACAACGTTCAAGAAATATAAAGAATCCCAAAGAGAGGAGCACAAGGAAGAATATCTAATGGAACTGAGGGAGACGAAGAAAGCAATCAAGAAAGCGAAAATTCAAGCAGAAGAAAGGATTGCCAAAGAGGTAAAGCAAGGTGACAAAACATTTTTCAGATACATCAGTGAAAGGAGAAAAGTCCAAAGTGGTGTACTGAAATTGAAAGGTGAAAAGGATCAATGGGTGGAGACAGATGAAGAAATGGCAGAAATATTAAATGAATACTTCAGTTTGGTATTCACTAAAGAAGACCCCGGAGAAGGACAGACACTAGTTAACAAGAAACTGGAGGGAAGAGGAATGGATGAAACTCCGTTTACGGAAGAGAACGTATGGGAAGAGCTAGGAAAACTGAAGGTGGACAAAGCCATGGGGCCTGATGAGGTTCATCCCAGGATACTGAGGGAGCTCAGAGATGTGCTGGCGGCTCCGCTGTGTAACCTGTTCAATAGCTCCCTGGAAACGGGAGTGGTGCCGAGTTATTGGAGAAGAGCGACGGTGGTCCCGCTTCACAAGCGCGGGAGCAGAGAGGAGGCTGGAAACTACAGGCCGGTTAGCCTCACCTTGGTGGTGGGAAAAGTATTGGAGTCGCTGCTGAAGGAAAGAAAAGTGAACTATCTACAAGCAGCAGAATTGATGAACCAGAGGTAGCATGGTTTCACCAAGGGAAAGTCCTGTCAGACAAATCTGATCAACTTTTTTGATTGGGTGACTAAGGAATTGGATCGAGGAAGAGCGCTCAATGTCATCTACTTGGATTTTAGCAAAGCGTTTGATACAGTCCCGCACAGGAGGCTTGTGAATAAAATGAGAAGCTTGGGTGTGAGTGCCAAGGTGGTGGCCTGGATAGCAAACTGGTTGAAGGACAGAAGACAATTTGTTAGGTAAATGGAACTTACTTTAAAGAGAGAGTGGTGATGAGTGGAGTGCCGCAAGGGTCGGTGTTGGGACCGGTCCTGTTCAATAGCTTTGTGAGCGACATCGCGGACGGGATAGAAGGTAAGGTTTGTCTATTTTATTTATTTTTTTATTTTAACATGTTTTGTATACCATATATTCGGTTTTGCCATCATAAAGGTTTACATTAGGAGAGTGACATTAGAAATTTAGCAAATACAATTTAAAGGTAAAGTTGGGCAGCATTGGGGAGGTAATGGAAGGGTTAGATTATAAGGGAAAAAAATTATTTGTCTGTTGTAGAGTTTGTGGTTTTATTGTTCCATCCTAAGTTCATAGGGTGGTGTCTTTGTTTTCTTTGTAGTTGTCTGGTTGGGAGTTTGTTGATGTTGGTAGTTGAGATAATCTGAGAAAGCTCTGGTAAAAAGCCAAGTTTTTAAGTCTTTTTTGAAAGTTTTGGTGTCAAATTGAGTTCTTAGATTTAGGGGTAAGGAGTTCCATAGAGATGGGCTAGCGATGGATATACCTCTCTCTCGGGTTGATATTAGATGCATGATTTTTGCATGAGGAATTTTGAGGAGGCCTTTATTCATTGAGCGAAGGTTCCTTTTAGGAGCATGCAGTTCAATGTGTTCTGTTAGCTAATGGTTTTGTTGTCATTTGATTAATTTGTGGAAGATTGATAAAACTTTGTATTCTATTCTATATTTAATAGGGAGCCAGTGGAAGGATATGAGAGTATGTGTAATGTGTTCTTGTTTCTTGGTTCCTGAAAGAATCCTGGCAGCTGCGTTCTGGAGTATTTGTAGTGGACGTATGGTGGTAAAAGGGAGACCGAGGAGTAGGGTGTTGCAGTAGTCCAGGTTTGCAAATAGTAGTAGTTGCAGAACTGTTCTAAAGTCATTTTGAGTGAGGAAGGGTTTGAGGCGTCTGAGTTTCAGTAATTTGTGATAACTTTCTTTGATTTTATTTGTTATATGGGTTTTGTAGGATAATTCTTTGTCAATTGTAATTCCAAGGTTTCTGGTATGGTCAACAGGAGAGATTATTGTTTCTGGGTTTTCTGTTTTGAGTGATTGTCTGGGTGAAACGTTGATTTTTTTGTCGAGGATGATTAATTCGGTTTTATCGATGTTGATTATGAGTTTCATTTATATTTTTTTTATTCTTTATTAAATTTTCATCAATGGCTTACATCATGAAAACAAGAAAATATGTATATCAACTTAGCAAACAATAGAAGAAATCAATTACCATTATTCTGTTACATATACCATAATTGAGGGAGTCTCAAATAAACATATATTATATAATCTTCATATATAATAAAAATCACAAAATAATTCCCACATTCTATTTAGTTAAACAGAACCAGAAAAATTATATAAGGAGAAGGAAGGAATATATTTTTTACTGGACATCATCCTTTAATATTATTTCAGCTTGACTTTTATCGGACAAAAAAGTTTCTAAGTGCATGGGATCAACAAATCCAAATCTCTTCCCTCTATAGTTAACAAGGCATAGACACAGAAACTTTAATAAAAATGTTGCACCTATTGCAAGTACACGAACTTTTAAAGACATGAAGTACTTTCTTCTAGCCTGTGTGGCCCTGGCCACACCTGGAAATATTTGCAATTTGTGCCATCAAAATAACATATCTTTAGATCTAAAGAACTTCTTAAACAAATTCTCCTTATCTTGTTCGGCAATAAAAGAAATAAAGAGATTCCTCTAAAAAAGTCGATACTCCCAAAGTAGATGGGGCTTCTCCATTTTCATTCTGCCCTCCAGTGTCTCTGGCTGCCCTTTTTTCCAGGTAATACATTTTTGAAATCTTTGGAATTTCCTCATCTTGATTAGGTAGGAGATAGATGTTAAAAAGTGTTGCTGACAGTGCAGATCCTTGTGGGACTCCTGTATTTAGGTTCACTTTATTTGATAGGTTGTTGTTAAAAAATTACTTGGAATCGGAGACCGGTGACGTCACCCGCTAAGATGGCCACTTAAGACCTCGGCTCCTCTCTCCTCCACCGCTAATCCACCTCCATCGGCGCATTACCGGGCCTGCGGACTCTGAATTTTGCTGCTTCAGGGTCCCCGATCTATACCAATGGCTACCCCCCCGGAAAAAACCAGATTTAAATCGCTTTTCATTTGCAGCGGCGAGCACAGCTGCAGTGCTCGAGGAAGGAGGCAAGATGGCGCCGGTCCCAGAGCTTGCTGGGGAGGCGGAGCCGGCGGCAGCGATCGCGGACACGGAGGTCCCAACCCGGTATGAATTTCGCACCTGGTTTCAAGAACTGCGGGGCGACATGGCTCGCTTTCGCCAGGAACTAGGCGACATGATTGAGAGCACCAAAAAAGATGTACGGGAACTGGAACGGAGAGCGGATGAAACTGAACATGGCCTGCAGGACACGCAAACGGAGCTGGATTCTGTCCAGGAGGAGCTGGGGCAGCTTAGAGATGCTCATGAAGAGCTCCATTCGCACGTTGAAGACTTGGAAAACAGAACCAGGCGAGTGAACCTCAGATTTCGTGGGGTGCCAGAAGGGGAAGCCTTTAAAAATTGTACACAGGTGGTGCAAGACATATGCGCATACTTGCTGGACCCAGAGGGCACCAAGGAGAAGCCATGTGAAGTGGTCTTAGAGAGAGCCCATGGAGCTTTTGGTAACCCGAAGAACAAGCAGACGAGGAACATAATAGCTTGCTTTCACAGCTTTCTAGTTAAGGAAGCGGTAGCACGAGCAGCGCGAGACATGGACTCTATCACATGGAAGGATTGTAAAATCGAGATGTTCCAGGACCTGGCAATCTCTACTATCCGGAAACGGCGAGAATTTAAGGATGTTATCAACATACTACGTGCCCAAAATATCAAGTACAGATGGCTCTTTCCATTCGGCCTACTCTTCACGATAAACGGGGTACAGTCCCGCGTGCAGCGCGTCATGGAAGCAGAAGACATTCTGCGAGCCGCAGGTTTACCAGCATCAGGTTCAGAGGGGCTCTTTGCATCTACTGAAGCGAGCAATAATCGGAAGAGTGATCGACCAAGATGGAAAAGAGTGGACAATGGGGGCAGAAGATTACGCTGCAGATCCGCGGGAACATCAGGACTCGAGGAACCAGGATGAGTCAGCTCAGGACTTTGCTCTAGTGTACTGGTGAGCTGGCGGGAACAGCCAGGGTATGGTGGACATAGACTGAGTTTGAGTATTGTTGATATTGAAGGGCCTGTGGTATACAGTGGCTTAACAGGTGGTATAATGCAAGCCACGAGGGTACACGATTTTGAACTCACGGATACCACAGGGGGTTAACTGTTATAACTGTTATTAATGTTTATTAATATGGAGGAGGGGGGATCCCGTTTAGGTCACGCGGTGACGTCAGGTCTCACATGGAGGAGATCCACTCGAGGCAGAGTGGTTGGCAGCGGGGAAGGGTGGGGAGGGTAGGGGGGATGGGGGAGGGAGGGGGGAACAGGGTTAGGAGTATATGTGGGGTTAGAATATATTCACCGGGCGAGTGGCGGATAACGCTGAGTTCGACCTATGGAGGGACAAGCCTCAGAGGTAATGTGGCTGCTCTAGTATGGCTATTGCCGAGCTTTAATACATAATCATGAGGCCCCTAAAATTACTTTCCATTAATGTAAAGGGCCTGAACACCTATCATAAACGACAAATGTTTCTGCGAGATATGGCCCATCACAAGGCGGATATTATTCTCTGCCAGGAAACCCATATTAGAAAATGATATGAGCGATTGATGGCCTCTAAAGGGTACCCACAAGTTTTTCATTCAGCAGCTACTGTTCACAATAAGTACACAGGGGTAGGGATATTGTTTGCTAATACTGTGGTAGCAGATGTTTTCTCTGAGATCCGGGATGTGGAGGGTCGATATATTCTAGTAAAAGCGACAATTAACGAAGAAAAGTATACTTTCTTGAACGTATATGCCCCCACTGCAGATCAATCTGCGTTTTATACGAAACTTTCGACCGTTATTAGTGAGTGGGCGGAAGGGCGTCTCATTGTGGGGGGTGATTTTAATATCACGAGATACCCTTATCTCGATAATTCCCACAGTGGGGGAGCAGAGGGAAAAATTGCACGAAAGACACTTAAACATCTAATAGGAGACCGTGGGCTCCTGGACATATGGAGACTGCGCAATCCCACATCTAGGAATTACACATTTTTTTCCCACCCACATAAATCTTATTCCAGGATCGATTACTTTTTGATAGATAAGGATTTAGTGGGGAAGGTCCTAGAAGCGGAGGTGGGCAATATTACATGGTCAGACCATGCCCCAGTTTGGCTAACTTTACAGACAAAAGACTCCCAGGCTGGCACAAAGTTTTGGAGATTAAATGATAGATTGCTTGAGGACAAGGAGTTTGTGACCCATCTCCGGCAACAAATCGTTGATTATTTGGATATCAACGAGAATGGCGAAGTTACCCCTGGGGTTGTCTGGGATAGCTTAAAGGCCTACGTGCAGGGTCTCTGTATAGCCCGAGCGGCTCATGTTAAGAAAGAGAAGGACCGGGTGCGACTCTTTCTATTGGAGAGGGTAGCTAGATTAGAATTGAGGCATAAGCGTACTCTAGACCCTGATTCTTTACAGCCACTACTGGCTGCTCGGCAGGCACTACAAGCTCTAGAAGGGGATAAGATAGCGTATCAGTTACAATTGTTGAAACAGCACCATTTTGAATGGGGAAACAAGGCTGGGAGGCAGCTTGCCCGTAAGTTAAAGGAAAAGACAGCGCAATCCCAAATCACTAAAATTAAGGGAGACCATGGGCAATTTGTGTTCTCTCAGCACGAAATTGGGCAATGTTTCAATCAATTTTACCAGAAATTATACGACTCAGAGACTCTCTGCTCGGAGGAGGAGATTGACCAATCTCTAAAGGATGTTGCATTGCCGGAACTATCTCCAGAGCAGAGTAATCTGCTCAATGAGGAATTGAGGGAGGGGGAGATATCTCTTATCATTAAAGATCTTAAATTGGGGAAAGCTCCTGGGCTGGACGGGTTCACAGGAAAATTTTATAAAGTTTTTAGTGTGGAATTGATTTCGCCGTTAGTGGCTATGTATAATGATATTAGGAGGGGAGGAACAATTTCTAAGGAATCCAATACGGCGGGAATTACGGTGTTGGCCAAGCCCGGCAGAGACCACACTTTGTGCAGGTCGTATAGGCCAATATCCCTGATTAATATTGACCTGAAAATCCTGGCGAGGGCGTTGGCTCTCCGCCTAGGTAGAGTAGCTCCTAGGTTGGTGGATAGGGACCAGTCGGGATTTATTCCTGGCCGGCTCGCCTCGGACAATGTACGTAGGGTAGTGGAACTGATGTGGTGGGCGCAGACTAATGAGATCCCGTCGGTGCTACTCACGGTGGATGCCGAAAAAGCGTTCGACCGGGTGCACTGGGCGTATTTATTTAAGGTCTTGGAAGTCATGGGAATAGGGGAATCTTTCATTACATGGTTTAAACAGCTTTACAGTGGCCCGCATGCTCGGATAAAAATTAATGGGGCTTATTCAGAACCTTTTGAAGTTAAGCGGGGCACGCGTCAGGGCTGTCCACCGTCTCCCTTGTTGTTTGCCCTTTCGTTAGAACCCCTTGCTGAGAAAATACGGCAGCATACTGGCATACACGGCATACAGGTACAGGATCTAGACTTTAAGATCTCGCTTTTCGCCGATGATCTCTTATTTACCCTTACCAGGCCAGAGACCTCCTTACCAGTATTACTAGAGGAGCTTCGAGAGTTCGGGAGACTGTCGGGCTTCAAGATTAATGCTGATAAGTCAGAATTGTTAAATGTCTCCATGATAGAGGACCAATATGTGAAAGTGGGGAATGCATTGCCATTTCGCCGAGCTAAGGAATCTATAAAATACCTGGGGGTCAAACTGGGGTCCCATTTAGATACTCTACAAACTCAATTATGAGTCTTTGTGGTTTCAGATCCAACAAGATATGGATAGGTGGGACAGAACTGACATATCTTGGCTTGGCAGGATAGCGGCCATCAAAATGAACATATTGCCATGGCTTTGCTATGTCTTTCAAACATTGCCTGTGGCGGTGCCGGATGGGGCCATAAGGATATGGCAGAGAAAATTGTTTCGCTTTATATGGAAGCATAAGCCACCCAGGGTCTCTCGATCCATTTTATATAGGGATAGAACAAGGGGAGGCCTTAATGTTCCCAATCTTAGTTGGTACTACACTGCAATCATACTAGGGGTGATAGTCAGCTGGCACGCAATGGACGCACCTAAACCATGGATCGCTATAGAGCAGGCAGCGTCCGGAGATTTCCCCTTAGCCTCCAGGGTTTGGAGTAAGGACATAGGGAGAGTCACCGTTACATCTCTAACACCGTTCACCCAGGCTGTGCTGAAGCTTTGGGGTGCATGGAGGACCCGGTTGGCGGGGTCTAAAAGGATTTACCATTTGACATCCTTTTTGTGCAACAATGGGTTTCCACCGGGACTGGATAAAGCCTTTTCAAAGAGGTGGACATATCTGGGGTTGACAAAGGCTGGGCAAATGTTTAAGGGGTCTAATGTGTTGGACATGGCGGAGATCCGGGATAAGTATGGGGGAACACAAGGGGATTGGTATACATACCTGCAAGTAACCCACTTTTTACGTTCGGAAGGGGCGCCTGGGGAGCTTTCCAGAGGTAAATCCCTATTTGAATCCTTTTGTGAACAGCGAGGCCCTTTGTCAAAACCGATTTCTCGGATATACTTACTCCTTAATAGTGGGGACAAAACTAAAGTGTCTTATCAATTACATTGGGAATCCGATTTGGGCCAAGCACTAGAGGACTTTGAATGGGATCGATGTCATATGCTTATGGGCAGGAGCTCTATCTCCGCAACCATCAAAGAAAATGGATATAAATTACTGTATAGATGGTACTTTCACCGGATAAATTACATCGCATGAACTCTCAAGTCAGTGACATGTGCTGGAGATTATGTGGAGGAAAGGGAACCTTTTATCACATGTGGTGGGAGTGTCCCAAGATACAAGCTTTTTGGGCTATACTTACGGGGTTTGCAACTAAGGTTCTAGGGGTCTTGGTACACCCTGATCCCAAGGGTTGTCTTTTAAGCCTGGTGAATGGTGATCTCAGTGATAAGCATAAAATGTTGCTAACACAGATATATATAGCTGCTAGGAGTGAAATAGCGCTCAGATGGAAAACTGTTGATGCTCCTACAATGACGCATATCCTCTCAAGATTAGATAGGATATATCAGATGGGCTACCTAACAGCACTTAGACTTGATCGTGTGTATAAATTTCAGGATGTGTGGGCACCTTATCTGGCATGGTTGACACAGTAGGCTTGTCCAAGATCTACTCATCTGTGGTGTTCTCATAGAGGAAATGGTGGGGGGGGAGGGCCAACTAGGGGAAAAATGAGAGGCTATTGCTTGTGACTGTGTATGGAAATGTAATCAGTCATCAAAAACGAGATACGACACTGGTTGTTCATAATTGTTTTATTTATAATACTCCAAGTTTGTATCTTTTTCCTATAAGTTGGACTTGGGGTGTTTACGCCAGCTGAGTGGGGGATAATTTTACAAGTACAGTGTGTTCACAAGTACATGTTTATGTTTATGATCTGGATACAGTGTTATTTTCTATGTTATGCCTTTTCTGCATAAATAAAAATTTACAAAAAAAAAAAATTACTTGGAATCTTCTTTGGGATAAATATGAGGTGAACCATTTTTTAGAATAGTGCCTGATATTCCTATTTCAGAGAGTCTGTCGAGTAAAATTTCATGGTTGTCAAAGGTGGCTGACAAATCCAGGAGTATTAAAATGTAACTTTGTCCTTTGTCAAATCCTCGAAGAATTGTTTCATTAAGTGAAAGGAGTAATGTTTCCGTGCTTAAGTTTTTTCTGAAACCAAATTGTGTGGGTTGAAGTATGTTGTTCGATTCTAAGTATTCTGATAGTTGGGAGTGGACGATTTTTTCTATGATTTTTGCAATGAAAGGTAGTTTAGATATGGGTCTGTAGTTTTGAATGTTTAGGTTGCTCTTTTTTATTAGTGGTTTGATGATTGCAGATTTTAGGCATTCAGGATATATCCCTTTAGTAAAGGAGAGGTTGACTATGTCTGTTAATGATTTTATTATTGAGATATCAATTAGTTTAATTGTTTGTATGGGGATGCTGTCAATGGGGTGGTTTGCTGGGTTCATTTTTCTGATTATTTTTTGGATTTCAAGTGTTGAGGCAAAGTCGAAATCATTCCAAGTTGATGTTATTTCCAGTGGTGGTATAGGAAATTGGATATGTGAGGTGATGAAGATGTTAGAGTTGTTTACTGAAAACATCAGAAAACTAATAAAGTATTCTGCAAAGTCGCTGCTTTTGCATATGTTTGGAGGTGTTCTTGTTTCATTAGGTGATTTGATGAGGTTTTTTACTATGCTAAAAAGCATTCTAGGGTTCTGTTGGTATTTGATACTAAAATCTACAACAGAGTGGACATGCCGGAAGGAGTGGAGACAATGAGACAGGATTTAAGGAAGTGGAAGAGTGGTCGAAGATATGGCAGCTTAGATTCAATGTCAAGAAGTGCAGAGTCATGCATAAAGGCTGTGGAAATCCAAAAGAATTGTATTCGATGGGGGATGAAGGACTGATGTGCACGGAGCAGGAGAGAGACCTGGAGGTGATAGTGTCTAACGATCTGAAGTCGGCGAAACAGTGTGACAAGGCGATAGCTAAAGCCAGAAGAATGCTGGGCTGCTTAGAGAGAGGAATTTCGAGTAAGAAAAGGGAAGTAATTATCCCTTTATACAGGTCCTTGGTGAGGCCTCACCTGGAGAACTGTGCTCAGTTCTGGAGACCGTATCTCCAAAGGGTCAAAGACAGGATGGAGGCGGTCTAGAGAAGGGCGACCAAAAAGGTGGGAATGACTGTTACTACCTTATTAATACCCTTATTCAATAAACATTCACACGGATAATGAGACTCCAACATTGCTCTATGCTTCAACGGCAAGAGGAAATGTGGAAAAGAGGATTTAATTCAGGCAACAACCAACAAGGTAGCACAGTCTGGGTAAACCAATACCTTCAACTCTCCCTCACAATTACCTTCATTTCCTACATCACCTGCGGAGCCAATATGCTAACCTACCCCATCCCCGTCATTCACCATCACTACTCCCACAACTTGAGACTGCTACAACGTCCCTTAAGCCACACCAAGAGATCTCTCATCCCCATCATGATTACACCTCTCACCCAGCTACTAGGACTCACTTTATTTTCTCTGACACTCTTCAACGCCCAATCCCTCACAAAGAAAACCCACATCCTCAATGACTACCTACTAGACTCCAAACCAGACATCTGTGCCATCACAGAAACCTGGTTAAAAAGCTCTGACACTCCCCTGATAAACCAACTACCGATACACCTCTACGACTTCTTCTCATTACCAAGACTCAAAAAAAAAGGAGGAGGGCTTCTTCTAGCCGCCAAGAAAGAATTCCATCTCACACAGCAACCAGTCAAGACCCCCTCAAAAAAACTGGAATTAGGTCTCTTCAAGTCAAAACATATCCAAATTCTTTTGGTTTACGCTCCACCAGGTATACTCGACTCCGAAGCCTCCCTTCTCATAGAAACTATAGCCAAATACATCAACACAGACTCTCCAGCTATGATATTGGGGGATTTCAATCTTCATGTAGATGCCTCACCTCTCTCTACCAATGTTGAATCCTTACTCTCAACTCTCAGAGCCATGGGTTTTGAACAAATCATAAATAAACCAACCCACAAAGCAGGTCACACGCTTGATCTCATATTCATCAATTCTAACCTATCTTACTTTAATTCTCCAGACTGCACCCCTGTACCTTGGTCGGACCACTCCCTGATATCAACTACTCTCTCCACCAAAGTAAATCATATTGAATCTCAACCTCAATCTACCATCCACTTCCGGAAAACATGCCCCTCCGACACTCTTAGCGAACATCTAACTAAAGATCTACCTAATATGGATATCTCCAACCCCAACGCGGCCCTTCTCTCTTGGAGCAACATCACGGAATCAATAGCCAACAAACTCTGTCCTAAAATGTCGAAAACCATCAAATGGTCACAAAAAAAGAAACAACCTTGGTTCTCCCCAGAACTGAAACTGAAGAAGCTAGACCTCAGACACAAAGAAGGCTTATGGCGTAATAACCCCAACACCACAACTCTATCTGATTACAAACGTACCCTGCATTTCTACAAGATCTCTATTCTACAGACAAAGAAAAAATTCTATGCTAGCAGAATCCACGACATACAATACGATGCCAGGGCCCTGTTTTCCTTCGTATCCCAACTCACAAAACCTTCTGCCCCTACTATCCCAGATGAACAGGCTCAATCAAAAGCCAATGAACTAGCACGCTTCTTCCAAGATAAAATCACAAACACACTGGCACTCCTTCCTACCAACCCTATGAACCCAGCTCTAGACTCCAATCCCACCCATCATTCCAGAGCCATCTTCGACTCCTTCGAACCTACAACCACTTTGGAGATAGAATCAACCCTTAAAAAAATGAAACCATCCAGCCATCCGACGGATCACATCCCTACTAAACTTCTGCTTCTCATCCCCACCACCATCTCTAGAGCACTAACTAACTTCATAAACTGTTCCCTAACTCAAGGAAACTATCCAGATGAGCTAAAATCTGCATCTCTCAAACCCCTCTTGAAGAAACATAACTTGGATACAAAAGAACTCTCCAATTACAGACCTATATCCAACCTTCCGTTTCTAGCAAAGCTCACAGAGAAAATTGTGAACACACAACTCTCCGACTACCTCGAGGAACATAAAATACTATACCCCTCACAGTACGGTTTCCGGAAATCCTCCAGCACAGAAACCCTCCTCATCTCCCTATCAGACCACATCCTCCTGGGTCTCGACAAAGGGCTTTCATACCTACTGGTCCTCCTAGATATCTCAGCGGCTTTCGATACTGTAAACCATGCCATTCTTCTAAACCGCTTATCTGACATTGGAATCGCTGGACTCGCCCTCAGATGGTTCAACTCTTTCCTCAAAAACAGAAGCTACAAGGTTAGAGTCAACAACAGAGAATCACCAACTTATAAAGCAACACTAGGCGTCCCACAAGGCTCTTCTCTATCCCCTACCCTCTTCAATATCTACTTACTGCCCCTATGCCATCTACTCACAAACCTAAAACTAACACATTACCTCTATGCAGATGATGTGCAGATATTGATCCCCATAAAAGAGTCTCTGCCAAAAACGCTCGACTCCTGGGAAAATTGCCTGAAGTCCATAAAAAGCCTCCTCTCTAGCCTGAACCTGGTTCTAAACGCATCCAAGACGGAAATCCTTCTTATCGCCCCTGAACACTCGACCAACACCGACATTACAGCTCTGGACTCTCAGATCCCTCAGATCTCTCAAACCAGAGATTTAGGAATTATACTAGACAATCATCTAAACCTAAAGAAATCAATTAATAATATCACCAAGGACTGCTTCTATAAGCTTCAAGTCTTAAAAAGAATCAAACCCCTTTTCCACTTTCAGGACTTCAGAACCATCCTTCAATCCACGTTATTTTCAAAAACAGACTACTGCAACGCCTTACTCCTGGGGCTCCCCATTTCAGCCACAAAACCTATACAAATGCTCCAGAATGCAGCAGCAAGAATCCTAACCAACACCAACCGCCGTGCTCACATTACCCCCATCCTCCGAAACCTGCATTGGCTGCCAATAAAATATAGAATTCTATACAAAGCTCTCACGATAATCCACAAATCTATTCACCAACAGCTCACACTAGACCTTCAGAACCCTCTCAAACACCACTCGTCCGAAAGACCCATCAGAGAAGCTTATAAAGGGAACCTTCAAGTCCCACCTTCAAAATACACCCGTCTAAAAACCACCAAAGAACCTTCCTTCTCCACAGCAGGCCCGGTCCTCTGGAACAGACTTCCGACCGACCTAAGACTGGAACCTTGTCTTCATACCTTTCGTAGACAACTGAAGACGTGGCTTTTCCTCCAAGCCTTCCCCTAGTCAAATGACACCTCGAACTCAGCCTAAGGAATGAGATAATTACCTATCTCATAACCAGTTATTTATTATTTATTTGTTGCTTATTTCCGCCTTACCTTTCTTCCTGGCTACTCTAGCCCCCAAGTTCAATGCACCTGTTTTATGTAACTTTTGCTTGTTTCAGCCTTCTTGTTCTTGGTTACACTTGTTTATCCCCCATGTTCCATGTAAACCGGCCTGATGCGAATTCTATTCGTGAAGTCCGGTATAGAAATATATATTAAATAAATAAATAAATAAACAAATAAGCGTGGGAGTAGCTTGCTTATTGCGGCGCTTACTACCTCTAACAAATTAAGCCTGATACTTCACTTTGAATGTATATCCAGCGCAGCTCACTGCTTCAGCGGCATAAATCATTCCATGAAGACCCTCCACCTTTTTCGTCGCACTTCTCTAGACCGCCTCCATCCTGTCTTTGACCCTTTGGAGATACGGTCTCCAGAACTGAGCACAATTCTCCAGGTGAGGCCTCACCAAGGACCTGTATAAAGGGATAATTACCTCCCCAATGCTACCCAACTTTACCTTTAAATTGTATTTGCTAAATCTCTGTCACTCTCCTAATGTAAATCGTTATGATGGCAAAACCGAATATATGGTATACAAAACATGTTAAAATAAAAAAATATTGTTGAGATTACTTACCTGATAATCTCCTTTTCCTTAGTGTAGACAGATGGACTCAGAACAAGTGGGTATAGTGTGCTCGTGCTAGCAGTTGGAGAAGGATCTGACGTCAGCACGGGTACATATACCCCCACAGGAAGTATATATGTGTACTGACCGATCAATGAATTAGTGAAACAGGATTCCCCTGACCGTTTGATAGTAGCTGGAGACCGCCAGCATTTCCAACCGGAAGGCATCGACACCTGGTAGAGTGGACGCTCTTATGTAAGAAAATGACATGGCTTACCTTGAATTGGTGAAACCCATGTACACCGGCAGCCGGGCGGGATGCTGAGTCCATCTGTCTACACTAAGGAAAAGGAGATTATCAGGTAAGTAATCTCAACATTTCCTAGCGTGTAGCCAGATGGACTCAGAACAAGTGGGATGTACAAAAGCTTTACTCCCGGACTGGGCGGGAGGCTGCCTGAGGACCGCGTAGGACTGCCCTCGCAAATGCTGTGTCCTCCCTGGCCTGGACATCCAGACGGTAAAATCTGGAAAAGGTATGGAGGGAGGACCATGTCGCCGCCTTACATATTTCTGCGGGCGACAGCATCCTAGATTCTGCCCAAGATGCTGCTTGCGCTCTGGTAGAATGAGCCTTGACCTGTAGAGGTGGTGACTTTCCAGCCTCTACGTAGGCCGCTCTGATAACTTCTTTGATCCAGCGGGCTATGGTGGGCCGAGAGGCCGCTTCTCCTTGCTTCTTCCCGCTGTGAAGGACGAACAGATGGTCCGTCTTTCGTACTGCTTCTGTCTTTTCCAGGTATCTGGGCAGCAATCTGCCGATGTCGAGATGGCGTAGCAAACGCCCTTCTTCTGATTTCATCAAACCCGCCGTGGTTGGCAAAGATATGGTTTGATTGAGGTGAAATTGTGAGACTACTTTAGGTAAGAAAGAGGGAACCGTGCGAAGATGGATAGCCTCTGGAGTGATACTGAGAAATGGATCACGGCAGGACAGCGCTTGTAGCTCTGAGATGCGGCGTGCGGAACACACTGCCAGCAAGAACACCATCTTCCAAGTTAGCGAACGGAGAGACAGGCCCCGAAGGGGTCTGAAGGTGGATACTGCGAGGAAATCCAAAACTATGTTGAGGTTCCACAGGGGCACTGGCCACTTCAGTGGAGGACGAATGTGCTTGACTCCTTTCAGGAAGCGGGAAACATCTGGCTGCGTGGCAATGGTCTTGCCATCCCTCCTCGGACTGTAGCAAGACAGCGCAGCCACCTGAACCTTGATGGAGCTTAGGGAGAGACCCTTCTGAAGCCCATCCTGCAGGAAATCCAGAACAATAGGGATTGTGGTCGCATGTGGATTGGTGCCATGAGTGTCGCACCAGGCTTCAAATACTCTCCAGATCCTTATGTAGGTGAGGGATGTGGAAAACTTGCGAGCTCGGAGGAGTGTATCTATCACCGGCTCAGAGTAACCTCTTTTCTTCAGTCTAGCCCTCTCAATGGCCAGACCGTAAGAGAGAATTGAGCCGGATCCTCGTGGAGGATGGGACCTTGACGTAGCAGGTCCCTGAGAAGAGGCAGGGGAAGAGGCTCCCCTGTCAGTAGTCTTCTCATGTCTGCGTACCAGGATCTTCTTGGCCAGTCTGGTGCCACTAGAAGAACTAGGCCTCTGTGCCTCTGAATCTTGTGTATAAGGGCGCCCAGCAGGGGCCACGGAGGAAAGGCATATAGCAGGGTCCCTGGAGACCATGGCTGAACCAGTGCGTCGATCCCGTGAGAGAACGGATCTCGCTTGCGGCTGAAGTATCTGGGTACTTGAGCATTGGACCTGTCCACCAGTAAGTCCATGTCCGGAGTCCCCCACTGATCCACAATCATCTGGAAGGCTGTGGGGAACAGCTGCCATTCTCCCAGATTTAGGTTTTCCCTGCTGAGGAAGTATGCCGCGGTGTTGTCCCTTCCGGCAATGTGGACGGCGGAGATGTCCTGTAGATTCGCCTCTGCCCAAGCCATTAGCGGGGCTATCTCTAGGGACACCTGTTGGCTTCTGGTTCCGCCCTGTCGGTTGATGTATGCCACCGTGGTGGCGTTGTCGGACATCACTCTGACTGCTCTGTTCCTTAGTCTTTGGGCAAATCACAGGCATGCTAATCGGACTGCCCGTGCCTCTAGACAGTTGATGTTCCACCCCAACTCTTCTCTGTTCCACCGCCCTTGGGCGGTGAGCTCTTCGCAGTGTGCTCCCCATCCGCTCAGGCTGGCATCTTTGGTGAGCAGAGTCCACGTGGGGGAGGAAATCTTCGACCCCCTGCTCGTGTGGTCGGACTGCAACCACCACCATAGCTGGGTCCGCAGTCTGGCTGGTAGAGGTAGATGCACGGAGTAATTCCGGAAGCGAGGGCTCCATCGAGAGAGGAGGGAGCGTTGTAGTGGTCTCATATGAGCCCGCGCCCAGGGTACCACTTCCAGGGTGGATGCCATGAGACCGAGAACCTGCATATAGTCCCAAGCTATGGGCCGGCTGGCTCCCATCAAGGACCGTAGACGCGACTGGAGTTTTAACCTCCTCTTGGTAGTGAGGCTGACTTTGTCTGCCTGGGTGTCGAACTGGACTCCCAGGTATTCCCGTGATTGGGAAGGCTGTAGGCAACTCTTGCTTAGGTTGACTACCCATCCCAGGCCTTCCAGAAGGGCGATCACTCTGTTGGTTGCTCGATGGCTCTCCTCTCGTGATTTCGCTCTGATCAGCCAATCGTCTAGGTAGGGATGGACAAGGATTCCTTCCCGTCTGAGCGCCGCTGCTACTGCTACGATCACCTTGGTGAAGGTCCGCGGCGCCGTGGCTAACCCGAAGGGCAAAGCCCGGAATTGGAAGTGTTGTTCCAGAACCTTGAAGCGTAGGTAGCGCTGATGATCCCGATGGATCGGGATATGCAGGTAGGCCTCTGACAAGTCTAAGGCTGCGAGGAATTCTCCTGGCTGTACTGCAGTCTTGACTGAGCGCAGAGTTTCCATGCGAAACCTCAGGACCCTTAAGTATCGATTGACTGACTTGAGGTCCAATACGGGCCGGAAAGCACCCTCTTTCTTGGGTACCATCAAATAAATGGAATAGTGCCCAGAATCCATTTCCCCTGCAGGTACTGGGATTATGGCTTTCAAGGACAGGAGCCTCGCCAGGGTAGCTTCCAATGCTGCCTTCTTGTGGATTGGACACGAGATTCCACAAACCTGTCCGGAGGGATGTGATGGAAGTCCAGATAATACCCCTCTCGGATGATGGCGAGGACCCACTGGTCCGACGTAATCTCGACCCATCTGGGGTAGAAGAGGGTTAACCTGCCCCTATGGCTTCGACCCCCGGATGGATCGGCTGATTCTCATTGGGGGGTGCGGCCGGGGCCTGAACCCGAGCCGGCTCCCCTCTTGTGCTGCTTGGTCCGAAAGGACTGGTTCCTGGCCTGAGGACGAGGTGCCTGGTAGCGACTCCTATAAGGAGTGAAGCGTTGGGAGCTTCTACCTCTGGAGGGCCTCGGAAAGGTGCGCTGGTTCCTCTTAGACCTGTCTTCCGGCAGTCGAGGTACTGGAGAGGCACCCCATGTGCTGGCCAGTCTATCTAGGTCGCTGCTGAACAGAAGAGACCCCCTGAACGGCATTCTAGTGAGACGTGTCTTAGAAGGAGCGTCGGCTGACCAGTTCCGTATCCAGAGCTGCCGCCTGGCTGCTACTGAGGATGAGACCCCCTTGGCTGTCGTACGGACTAGGTCAGAGGCAGCATCCGTAAGGAACGAGAGAGCTGACTCCATGTCTGCTGCCGGAGCATTGTTCCTGACCTGTGACAAACAGGAACGCGTTACCACTGTGCAGCAGGTTGCGATACGCAAAGACAGAGCTGCCACCTCAAAGGTTTGTTTCAGGATGGCGTCCAGGCGTCGGTCATGAGCCTCCTTGAGGGCCGCCCCCCCCCCCCTCCACTGGAATGGTAGTGCGTTTGACCACAGCGCTAACCAAGGCGTCTACCTGAGGGCACGCCAGCATATCCTTGATTGCCGGGTCCAAGGGGTACATGCCGGACAGGGCCCGACCCCCTTTGAATGAGGCCTCTGGCGCATTCCACTCCAGATCGATCAGATGTTGCGCCGCTTGCAGGAAGGGAAAATGGCGGGCTGTGGGACGAAGACCCTCCAGCAGGGGGTTCTGCGTAGATGCCTCCATGGTGCTGGGGCCCGGAATGGCCAACTCCGTCAGGCACTGAGAGACCAGGTCGGAGAGATCCTCCTTGGGAAAGAACCGCCTCATAGTTCTATATGGCTCTATCCCCGAGGGAAGTTCCCCCTCCTCGGGGGGTTCGGATTCGTCCTCCGAGACATCAGGGTCCGCAGGAGCCGGACTGCCCGGAGGCAGGTGCCCGCCGTAAGGGCGAGAGGGTCCGGGGACAGGGTCAGCCGGGGCAGCAGGGCTTGGACGGGAAGCCGACTGCATCTGTACAAAGGCGTGAATCCCCTTAAATAAGTCCACCCAGGAAATGGAAGCGGTCTCTAGCCGTCGGGGTACCAAATCCCCCGGAATTCCTGGCTGTTCAGGACGCCCCGCTAAATCCGGGGTGGCCCCTGGGGAACTGTCGGTAACCTCAGTTGAGACTGGTCCTGGCCCGAGGCTCCCACGGCCTCCTCACATTGGGCACAAAGGGAGTCTGGCTCCTCGCTCTGCGTGGCTCTAAGCTGGCACACTGAGCATAGGCCAAGAGCTTTCACGCCGGAATCAGGAGGTGCCGCCCCTGGAAACGCCGGGGCATTCAAGTGTTCCATTGCGTCTTGCGAATGCAGGGTGCCGGCTTATACCAATAATATGCGCTTAATAATATACAATATGCGTTCAAATATACAATATGCGCTCAAGAATATGCGTTCAGCACTATGCGTTCAAAAAACATACAATATGCGCTCAATATACAATATGCGCTCAATATACAATGTGCGCTCAAGCATATGCGTTCAGCATTATGCGTTGAATAATATACAATATGCGCTCAAATATAACATATGCGCTCAAGAATATGCGTTCAGCACTCTGCGGTCAAGAACATACAATATGCGCTCAAGAATATGCATTCAGCCCTACTCGCTTAATAATATACAGCATGCGCTTAAGAATATGCGTTCAGCTATATGCGCTCAAGAACATACAATATACGCTCAAATATACAGTATGCGCTCAAAATTATGTGTACAGCACTATGCGCTCAATAATATACAATATGCGCACAAGAACATACGCTTAGTAATGTATATGCTGTGTTGTGCGCCCCTCCACAGGCGCCTATCCGTGGGCGCTCAATACCTTAACAAGGCTGACAAAATGGCAACCTCCACGGCATGTCGTCTACCGGCAACGCCGCCGATCCTCGTACCTCGGAGACCAAAAGTAAGAGATGTACGCCTTACCTGATCTTCGGCGCTTCCCGGCTGTAACCCGGGTGGTCTCCGGCTGCGGGGGGAGAGGGGAAATACCTTCACCGCTGCGCTCGAGGAAATGCACCCGCTGCCTCTAAGCTGCCGAACTCGTCATGCTCGGGGCGAAGTCCACGCCGGGATCGAGGCGCCTCTCAGCCAGGCCCGAGCCCTTCTCGCTCAGAGGCTAGATCCCTGCCAGCGATTCAGCCACCGGACCGAGGCCTAAACCTCCGAGGGATCGCGGAAATCACCTCGGGAAACTCAACTGGGGGAGGGACCCGAGGATATCACCGCAGGAGTGCGGGGCTCGTCGTCTGGTATCTTCTTAGAAATTTAGTAAGTCAAAAGTAGAAAGTAGAAAGTAGATTTGGAAAACACGCTCAGTGAGCGTGCAGGAGCTCCAAACTGCTTTGGAGACAGAAATTACTGAGTTGCTTCACTTCCTGTGGGGGTATATGTACCTGTGCTGACGTCAGATCCGTCTCCAACTGCTAGCACGAGCACACTATACCCACTTGTTCTGAGTCCATCTGGCTACACGCTAGGAAAATAAAAATAGACAAACCTTACCTTCTATCCCGTCCACAATGTCGCTCACAAAGCTATTGAACAGGAAAGGTCCCAACACTGACCCTTGCGGCACTCCACTTATCACCGCTCTCTCTTTAAAGTAAGTTCCATTTACCATAACAAATTGTCTTCTGTCCTTCAACCAGTTTGCTATCCAGGCCAACACCTTGGCACTCACACCCAAGCTTCTCGTTTTATTCACAAGCCTCCTGTGCGGGACCGTATCAAAAGCTTTGCTAAAATCCAAGTAGATGACATCGAGCGCTCTTCCTCGATCCAATTCCTTAGTCACCCAATCAAAAAAGTTGATCAAATTTGTCTGACAGGACCTTCCCTTGGTGAAACCTTGCTGCCTCTGGTCCATCAATTCTGCTGCTTGTAGATAGTTCACTATTCTTTCCTTCAGCAGCGACTCCAATACTTTTCCCACCACCAAGGTGAGGCTAACCGGCCTGTAGTTTCCAGCCTCCTCTCTGCTCCCGCGCTTGTGAAGCGGGACCACCGTCGCTCTTCTCCAATCACTCGGCACCACTCCCGTTTCCAGGGAGCTATTGAACAGGTTACATAGCGGAGCCGCCAGCACATCTCTGAGCTACTTAAGTATCCTGGGATGAACCTCATCAGGCCCCATGGCTTTGTCCACCTTCAGTTTTCCTAGCTCTTCCCATACATTCTCTTCCGAAAACGGAGTTTCATCCATTCCTCTTCCCTCCAGTTTCTTGTTAACTAGTGTCGGTCCTTCTCCAGGGTCTTCTTTAGTGAATACCAAACAAATATTCATTTAATATTTCTGCCATTTCTTCATCTGTCTCCACCCATTGATCCTTTTCACCTTTCAATTTCAGTATACCACTTTGGACTTTTCTCCTTTCACTGATGTATCTGAAAAATGCTTTGTCACCTTGCTTTACCTCTTTGGCAATCCTTTCTTCCGCTTGAATTTTCGCTTTCTTGATTGCTTTCTTCGTCTCCCTCAGATATTCTTCCTTGTGCTCCTCTCTTTGGGATTCTTTATATTTCTTGAACGTTGTTCTTTTAGCTTTTATTTTGTCTGCCACCTCCTTTGAGAACCAGATAGGTTTCATTTTTCTCTTGCTTTTCATTACTTTTCTAACATTTAGCTTAGTTGCCTTGGTAATTGCTCCTTTTAGTTTGATCCACTGTTCCACATCTCTCTCCTTCTCCCAGCCTTCTAGTCCTTCCTCCAGGTACTTCCCCATTTCCTCAAAGTCGGTGTTTTTGAACTGCAAAACTCGGGTCTTGTGCTACTTCTTCATATCCTATTTGTGATATGAAACCATACTGTATGATGATCACTGGTGCTGAAGTGGGCACCTACCAGGACATTAGAGACATTATCTCCATTAGTGAGAACTAAATAGAGTATAGCTCCCTCCCTCGTGGGTTCCATTACCATTTGTTTGAACAGAGCCCTTTGCTGGGCATCCATAATCTCTCTACTACTATTAGATGCTGCAGAAAGTGTTATGAAAGTGGACCCTTGTTTCGAGGTAGATGACTACCGTCGAAGGGCGAGGCCTCGTGGACTGTAGAGACTTGCTAGAAGACTTCACCCTGGAAGCACGCGACCCCCCCAGGAGGAGCCCGTAAGGGTCCGGCCGCTGGGACTTAAGTGACTGCTCTGAAGACTGTAGAAGGTCTGGATGCAGGCGCCTCCTGCAGATCGTGGGTTCCAGCAGATCGAGACAGTCTGAGGACGGAGTCAAGGACGAGTCCAAAGCCGGTCCAAGAATCAATATACCAGCGGGGTCAGAGTCCAGTCCAGGGTCAGCCAGGAGAAGGGTTCAACGCCATACCGGGATCAAGCCAGGAGAAGGGTCCAACGCCGTACCGGGGTCAAGCCAGGAGAAGACACGTCCACCAGTCCAGAGGTCAGAAGCCAAGAATCAATCCACGGAGCAGGGGAGAAGAGCGGGAAGAACAACCAAGAACCAGGAGCCAGGAACACACTCAGGTAGGATCCTCAATACCAAGGCAAGGACTGAATGCTCAGCCCTTGCCTTAAGTACAGGAAGCCAGGGGAAGAGCTTCAGGGGAAGCCATGACACTTCCTGTCATGGCTCCTTTAAGAATTTTCTTCAGCCGCGCGCGCAGCCCTAAGGGGCAGAGGAGGAGGAGCCGGATCGTCGGAGCCACGCTGCCGACTAATGATGGCAGCGGCTAAGAGAGGGAAAAGAAGAAGGGCTGCCTGCTCCGCAGGCACCCTCAACCATACCCGGCGATCCGGGTGAGTTAGTTTAGCTGCGCCCGTCGGCCTTGCCTCCGTCGCAGCCAACCGCGGCCGGCGGCCATAACACCTGGTCCCGGTCGCGGTCTGCCGCGGCCGTCGCTGCTAACAGTACCCCCTCCTTTAGGCCTCCCCCTAGAAGGTTTGGGTTTACCAGGGTGTTTTGAATGAAAGTCTTTGAGCAACGATTTATCCAGTATATTCTTTGCCGGTTCCCAAGAGTTCTCCTCAGGTCCAAATCCCTCCCAAGCCAGGAGATACTCCCAAATGGTGCCTCGTTTCCGGACATCCAACACCTCACGCACTTGATAAATGGTCTCATCCACAGCCTGATGGTGTGCAGGCTCAAGCGGTTTCCGACTAGGCCACCTGAGGATCAATGGTTTTAGAAGAGACACATGGAAAGAATTGTGAATGCGCAATGAAGCAGGTAACCGAAGTTGATAGGTTACTGGACCTAATTGTCTCAATACCGGAAACAGACCAATATTCAGAGGAACCAGTCTCATGGAAGGGACCCTCAGATGGATATGCCGGGTGCTGAGCCACACCTTCTCCCCGGGATGGAACTGAGGAGCCTGGCGTCGATGCGGATCAGTGAATTTCTTAGCGGAGCGGGCTGCTTTCTGTAGCATCTTTTGAGTATGGGCCCAAAGTTGTTTCAGTTGTGTAGCTGTCAACTGAGCTGCTGGCGAAGGCACAGGTAAGGGTACAGGCAAGGGCGGACGGGGTTGCTGACCGAAGACAATCTGAAAGGGGGATGCTCCCGTAGAGGTCCCTGCATGCGAATTATGCGAAAACTCCACCCAGAAGAGAACTGATGCCCAGTCATTTTGGCGAGAGTTGACGTAAAAATATAGGAACTGTTTTAGTGTTCGATTAGTGCGCGCTGCCTGACCATTAGCCTGAGGATGGAAGGCCGTAGTGAAATCCAATGAAATCTGGAATTTCTTGCAGAGGTCGAGCCAATATCGAGCCATGAACTGCGGGCCCCGGTCCGAGGTGATGTGTTGAGGCAGTCCATGTAGACAGAAGATGTGCAGCATGAATAATTGAGCCAGTCGTGGAGCAGACGGGAGGGAGGGGAGTGGAATAAAATGAGCCATTTTAGAAAAGCGATCTACCACTACCCATATCACCGTATTGCCATCAGATGGAGGAAGTTCCACTATAAAATCTGTGGATATGTATGCCCATGGTCTAGTGGGAATGGGTAAAGGTTGTAACAGGCCCCAAGGTTTCCCGGTGAGGACTTTATGTTGTGCGCAGACTGAACAGGAATCTACATAGGCTCGTATATCTTTATGCATCTCTGGCCACCAATAATACTGCTGTAAGAGCGCCTGTGTTCGCAGTCGTCCGGGGTGTCCTGCCAATCTGGAATCATGACCCCAAGCCAAAACTTTATTTCGAAGCCGCTTAGGCACCACCGTCTTCCCAGGTGGTACCGTGAAGGTAGCGGACAGGATGATACGGGCTGGATCAATGATGTGTTGTTCCGGATCCTCAATATCTTCTGTGGAGAATGAACGGAATAAGGAGTCAGCCTTAATTGTTCTTGTCGGCAGGGCGATACCGTATTTCAAAGTCGAAACGAGTGAAAAAGAGGGCCCAACGGGCTTGACGTGGGTTTAACCGTTGAGCTTGTTGTAAATATGTTAAATTTTTGTGGTCAGTAAAGATGGTTATGCGATATTGGACTCCCTCCAACCACTGTCGCCATTCTTCAAGTGCCATCTTGATAGCAAGAAGCTCCTTATCTCCAATGGAGTAGTTACGTTCTGCCGCTGAGAATTTCTTGGAGAAATAGGAACAAGGATGCGCTGCTCCTGATGTGGTCGTCTGACTCAGAACAGCTCCAACTCCCTCAGCCGATGCATCAACTTCAGTGAAAAATGGGCGCTTGGGGTCGGGATGCCGAAGACAGGGTTGTCGAAGAAAAGAGTCTTTAAGGGCTTGAAATGCTTCTTCGGCCTCCACAGGCCATGCCTTGATGTTAGCTCCTTTTCGAATCAGAGCAGTCAGAGGTGCGGCTAGTTTAGAAAAATTCTGGATAAAACTGCGATAATAATTCGCGAAACCCAGAAAACGCTGAAGTCCATTAGGCTGAGGCCATTCTTTAATGCATTTCAGCTTAGCGGGATCCATTTGAAATCCTTGTTAGATATAATGTAACCCAGGAAAGGTAAAGGCTCTTTTTCAAAAATACATTTTTCAAGCTTAGCATACAGTCTGTTCTCCCTAAGCCGCTGTAATACCTGAATGACATGTTGTCTGTGTGCTTGCAAATTGGCTGAAAAAATAAGAATGTCATCCAAATAGACCACAACGCAGATGTAAAGCAGGTCTCGGAATATTTCATTAACAAAGTGTTGGAATACTGCAGGGGCATTAGTTAGTCCAAACGGCATGACCAAGTATTCATAATGTCCATCTCTAGTGTTAAAAGCAGTTTTCCATTCATCACCCTCATGAATTCTGATTAGATTGTAGGCCCCTTGGAGATCTATTTTGGAAAATATCTGGGCCCCCTGTAAACGATCAAAAAGTTCAGCGATCAGAGGCAATGGGTAGCGATCTTTGATGGTGATAGCATTGAGTCCACAGAAATCAATACATGGTCTCAGAGTTCCATCCTTTTTCCCTACAAAGAAGAAACCAACTCCGGCTGGTGAAGTAGAGCGTCGAATGAATCCCTTTTGTAGATTTTCCTGAATATATCTGGTCATCGCCTGAGTCTCTGAAGCGGATAATGCGTAGACCTTCCCTCGGGGAGGTGAGGCTCCTGGAACTAAGTTAATGGCACAGTCGAACTCTCGATGCGGAGGCAAGATGTCAGGAGCCTTTTTAGAAAAGACATCTGCAAATTGGCTATACGGTGCGGGTAGACCTTCGAGTCGTGCGATGCAGACATAGCTGTCGGTCGGTATGGATCCCCGTAGACAGGTCTCTTGACAAGCGGATCCCCATTGCAGAAGTTTCAGGGTTGTCCAATCAAACTGAGGGTTATGACATTGTAACCAGGGAATACCCAATACCACAGGGTGTATGGCTCTCTGGATGACATAAAACGAAATTTGTTCACAATGTTTGGGGCCGATGTGACACTCCAGCGGAACAGTCTGATGGGTTATCCTCCCTGGTAGGGGGTCTCCATGAATAGAGGATATGATCAATGGCGTGGGGCAAGGTTGAAGAGGAATATGGAGTATCTCCACGATATCTTGAAGGATGAAATTCCCGCCTGTGCCGGAGTCTACTAAGGCCATGGTGGAGAATTGAAGGTCCTTCAGTGCCAAAGAAATCCGAAGAGTGAGTGGGGGAGCTGGAGAGGTACTGCCTAGGGTTACTCCCCCGCCAGAGCCTAGGCTTTGAAGTTTCCCGGACGGATCTGGCAACGGGCTATGAGGTGACCCGTTCCTCCACAGTACATGCAGAGGCCTGCACGACGGCGTCTCTGTCGTTCCTCAGGAGACAGAGGACCATGCCCCAGTTGCATAGGTTCTTCTATATTCTCTCCGGAAGCAGATGTAGATTGTGAGACAGTTGGTACTGAACGAGGAGAGTTCCAAGAACTGGTTCTTCTGGAGTTAGCTCCCTCACGAGTTCTTTCTTGCAGGCGACAGTCTATCCGGTTTACTAAGTCTATGATAGTATCTAAGGACCTTGGTAGTTCACGAGCTGCCATCTCGTCCTTGATTTTCGACGACAGATTCTCCAGGTATATAGAACGCAAGCAGTTCTCCTCCCAGTGAAGTTCCGAAGCCAGTGTTCTGAACTCGATGGTGTAGTCTGCGAGGGCTCGGTTTCCTTGTCGCAGTTGCAACAGTTTAGAACCGGCTACTACCTGCTTCCCAGAATCATCGAAAACCGTGAGGAAAAGTTCCAGGAACTTTTGAAGATCTTGCAGGATAGGATCTGATCGTCGCCAATAGGGAGAAGCCCATGCCAGGGCCTTCCCCTCCAAGAGCGACAAAATGTAAGTAGTCTTAGTGAGATCGTCTGGAAACGAAGAGGCTTGGAGTTGAAAATGCATATTGCACTGATCGATGAATCCTTGACACAACTGAGGATCCCCTGCATAGCGTGGAGGTATGGGTAGCGGAATTGTAGTTCGGGCGGAACTTGACGCCAACGCAGGCTTGGCAACAGAAGCAGCCTGGGCAGCAGCCATGGAGTCCAGATGAGCATTAAGTCGTTCTAGAGATGAAGCCATGGATTCCAGAATACGTTGTTGTTCCATGACCTTCTGAGCCAGTCCTGGAATGGCATGACGAGCCGAGGCCTCTGCCGGGTCCATGGCCTTGGTATTCTGTTATGAAAGTGGACCCTTGTTTCAAGGTAGATGACTACCATCGAAGGGCGAGGCCTCGTGGACTGCAGAGACTTGCTAGAAGACTTCACCCTGGAAGCACGCGACCCCCCGAGGAGGAGCCCGTAAGGGCCCAGCCGCTGGGACTTAGGTGACTCCTCTGAAGACTGTAGAAGGTCTGGATGCAGGCGCCTCCTGCAGGTCGTGGGTTCCAGACGGCTGGCGCCTCCAGTAGGTCGAGACAGTCTGAGGACGGAGTCGAGGACAAGTCCAAAGCCGGTCCAAGAATCAATATACCAGCGGGGTCAGAGTCCAGTCCAGGGTCAGCCAGGAGAAGGGTTCAAGCCATACCGGGATCAAGCCAGGAGAAGGGTCCAACGCCGTACCAGGATCAAGCCAGTAGAAGACACGTCCACCAGTCCAGAGGTCAGAAGCCAAGAATCAATTCACAGAGCAGGGGAGAAGAGCGGGACGATTAACCAAGAACCAGGAGCCAGGAACACACTCAGGTAGGAACCTCAATACCAAGGCAAGGACTGAATGCTCAGCCCTTGCCTTAAGTGAAGGAAGCCGGGGGAGGAGCTTCAGGGGGAGCCATGACACTTCCTGTCATGGCTCCTTTAAGAATTTTCTTCAGCCACGCGCGCGGCCCTAAGGGGCAGAGGAGGAGGAGCCGGATCATCGGAGCCACGCTGCCGACTAACGATGGCAGCAGCTAAGAGAGGGAAAAGAAAAAGGGCTGCCTGCCCCCGCAGGCACCCTCAACCATACCCGGCGATCCGGGTGAGTTAGTTTAGCTGCGCCCATCGGCCTTGCCTCAGTCGCAGCCGACCGCGGCCGGCGGCCATGACATCTGGTCCCGGTTGCGGTCTGCCGCGGCCGACGCCGCTAACAGAAGGGATTCTCCAGTCTACATCCGGCAGATTAAAATCTCCAACAATCACCACTTCTCCCTTCTTTCCCATCTTTTTGATCTCTTCAACCAGATCTTTGTCAAGCTCTTCCATTTGATTTGGAGGCTGTAAACCACTCCAATAAAAACGGAAGCCCCATTATCTTTTTTTTAGGGCGGCCCATAGTGCTTCTTCTTTGCCCCATCTTCCTTGTAGCTCAGATTGGAGAAATTACTTACCTGATAATTTCGTTTTCCTTAGTGGCGGTTGATGTTCCATCCCGACTCTTCTGCATTCCACCTCCCTTGGGCGGTTAGCTCCTCGCAGTGTGCTCCCCATCCTTGTAGGCTGGCGTCTGTGGTGAGCAGGGTCCAGGTTGGTGAAGAAAGTCTTGTTTCCTGGCTCAGGTGGCTGACCTGCAGTCACCATCATAGCTGGGTCCGAACTCTGCCCGGGAGTGGTAGACGTACGGTGTAGTTCTGAGACAGTGCATTCCATCGCGATAGATGTGAGCGCTGTAGGGGTCTCATGTGAGCTCGCGCCCATCAGACCGAGGACTTGTAGGTAATCCCATGCTGTGGGGCGAGGTTCGCTCAGCAGGGTTTGTAACAGATTCCTTAGTTTTGATCTCCTTGTGGGAGTCAGGCTGACCTTGTCTTCTTTGGTGTTGAATCGGACTCCTAGGTATTCCAGAGACCGTGAGGGTTGCAGACAACTCTTGTTTGTGTTGACCACCCATCCGATGCTCTCTAGTAGAATTTTGACTCTGTTGGTTGCTTGGTGACTTTCCTCTGGGGATTTCGCCCTGATCAGCCAATCGTCTATGTAAGGGTGTACGAGGCTTCCTTCCTTCTTCAGTGTTGCCGCCACCACCACTATGATCTTTGTGAACATCCGGGGTGCTGTAGCTAACCTGATGGGTAGTGCCCGGAACTGGTAGTGACGGCCCAGGATTTTGAAGCGTAGGAAGCGCTAATGTTCCTGATGGATTAGGATGTGTAGATAGGCTTCCGAAAGATCCAGGGATGTGAGAAACTCTCCCGGTTGTATCGCCCTTATTACAGAGCGTAGGGTTTCCATGCGGAAGCGGGGAATCCTCAGGTGGTGGTTGACCGACTTGAGGTCCAGGATGGGCCTGAATGTCCCCTCTTTCTTGGGGACGATAAAACAGATGGAATAATGCCCAGTATTTATTTCTTGTGGAGGTACTGGGGTTATGGCCTCGAGGGCCAATAGTCTGGTCAGTGTAGCTTCCACTGCCACCCTCTTGGAGAGGTCGTGGCAAGGGGATTCCATGAATTTGTCCGGAGGGGTTCGTAGGTAGTACCCCTCTCGAATGATGGTTAGGACCCACTTGTCCGACATTATCTCGAGCCATCTGTGGTAGACTAGGGCTAGTCTGCCCCTATGGCTTCTTCCCTTAGATGAGTCGGCTGAATCTCATTGTGGGGTGCGGCTGGGGCCTGGACCCGAACTGGTTCCCCATTTGTTGTGCTTGTTCCGAAAGGACTGGTTCCTGCCTGTAGGGTGGGGCGCTTGATAATTATTTCTGTATGGGTTCAAGCGCTGTGAACCTCTGCCCCTGGAGAACCGGGGGAAGGGTCTCTGGTTTTTCTTATTCCTGTCCTCCGGTAGGCACGGGAATGGGGACTCGCCCCATTTGTTAGCCAGTTTCTCTAGTTCACTGCCAAACAGGAGGGATCCTTTGAAGGGCATCCTCGTGAGTCTTGTTTTGGAAGATGCGTTGGCCGACCAGCTTCGGAGCCAATGTTGTCTCCTGGCTGCCACTCCTGATGACACTCCTCTGGCCACTGTGCGCACCAGATCGGAAGCAGCATCCATAAGGAATGATACTGCTAGTTCCATGGCTTCCCCAGGGATGTTGCTCCTGGTCTGTGATAGGCAGGCACGTGCTACCACAGTGCAGCAGGCTGCTATTTGTAGGGACATAGCGGCAACGTCAAAGGACTGTTTAAGGAAGGATTCCAGATGTCCGTCATGAGCATCTTTGAGCGCTGCGCCTCCCTCTACTGGGACAGTAGTGCGCTTCGAGACCGCGCAGACCATGGCATCCACTTTTGGGCATGTCAGAAGATCTTTGGCCGCCGGGTCCAGGGGGTACATGGCTGCCATAGCTCGTCCCACTTTGAATGTGGACTCTGGAGCATTCCATTCCAGATCAATTAGCTGCTGGATGGCTTGTAACAGAGGGAAATGGCAAGAGGTCTGGTGGAGTCCCTCTAGCAGGGGATTCGTCTTAGGTTCCCCCGAAGCACTTGTGCCCGGGATAGCAAGCTCCTTCAGGCTGTGGGTGACCAGGTCTGGGAGCTCGTCCTTGATGAAGAAGCGCCTCATGGTTTGGTGAGGCTCTGTCCCCGAGGGGAGTTCCCCCTCTTCTAGGGGCTCTGATTCCTCTCCAGAGTTGTCCTGTCCCTGTAGGTGGGGCTTCTGGGCGGTGGAAACATTTGTCTGGGCCTAGAGGGGCCTGGGGCATAAAGGTCTTCTGGTGGAGGCTGTGGCTGTTTAGCCGGAGGCTCCGTCTGCATGTGATCGAAGGTGTGTAGGGCCTTTGAAGAATTACACCCATGAGATAGACGCTGGGTCCAAGCTAAGGGACGCTATGTCCCTGGGGGTGCCCGTTTGAGGGGGTGATCTGCTGGAATTTGTTAGGTCCAGGGTACTCACTGAGGAGCTAGTACTCGGCCTTGAGTGGGACTGGCACTGGACTGGTTCTCCCATGGCCTCCTTGCTCTGAACGCACAGGGCGTTGGCCTCTTCGTTTTGTGCAGCTCTAATGTGGCATGCTGGGCAGAGGCCTTGAGTCTTGATCTCCGTTTCCGGTGGTGCCATGGATATAGGCGCGTAAATCCTTATGCGCTCCGGTGCGCCTAAGATGTGCGTGCGGGTTGTGCGCGCAGGTGTGCGCCCAAGTCGCAGGTATGCACCCAGCCCGGTAGGCGTGCAATGCGCGTATAACTTATGCACACGCCACTTGTGCGTGTAACTTTATGCACACATGTATTTTGTGCGCCTAGCTAGTCTTGTGCGCCCGGATCGAGACGGCGGACAGAGCGGCAAATAGGGCCAAGATGGCGACGGCGACCATGCGGGAAATACGGCGACCACCTCGGAGGGATCTCCACGTGGGAGGACCCTTGGATCTAGCCGTGGCCTGGCCCTGGTAGGGTGGATCAACCCAGCAGCACTGGTCCCAGCCAGCGACCTGTGCGACTCCTCAAACCTCAGAGACCGGAATCTATGAAGAAGATTTCTACCTTACCTTGTCTTCGGCACTTCCCGGTTTCATTCCGGGCAGTCTCCAGCTGCGGGGGGAGAGGGCAAATACATTCACCGCCGCGGTCAAGGATGCACCCGCTGCCTCTCAGCTGCGCCAGATATCGGGGGCTAGGTCCCCGCCACGGATCAGCCGCCGGACCGAGGCTTACCTCCGAGGGACCACGGAAATCACCTCGGTAATTCTCAACTGGGGGAGGGACCCGAGGGTATCACCGCAGGAGAGCGAGGCTCGTCTGCAGAGGTAGGTTTTCTTCTGATTTTGGGTTTTCTCCGTTGAATTTGTTCTAACGCTGTGAGAGCGTGCAGGTAGTCCCCAACTGCTATGGAGACGGAAAATACTGAAGAGCTGCACTTCCTGCAGGGGTATATGTACTAAGGGCTGACGTCAGATTGAAATCTGATCCATCTCCAACTGCTATCAGGAGTACACTACACCCATTTGTCCTGAGTCCATCTGCTACACGCTAGGAAAGCTTGGATATTGTTTCTGACATAAAGAACCACTCCTCCCCCTTTCCTGTCCTCTCTGTCCTTCCTTAATAAATTATAGCCTGGTATTGCCTTATCCCAATTATGAGATTCCATGAACCACGTCTCCGTGACAGCAACAATGTTCAAGTCCGCCTCCACCTGGGATTTTATTGCCCAAACTATGAGCACTCGTGTTCATAGCTTTCCAGCTTTTCTCGTTCAGGTTACTGTTTTCATTGGACTCCTTTTGTGACTTATTTAGTTGAGTTTTGTTACCCACTTCACCCTTTTCCATCGCATTTGTATTTGTACTTGGGGGGTGACATTCTAATTTCTTTCTGCCACCCCCGGTTTCTAGTTTAAATGCCTTACGACATAGGATTTGAATTTATCTCTTAGGATCCTTTTTCCTGCCATCTTTGACATATAGCTTTTTGTTGTTCCATACACGGCTGGCTAAAGCACTTGGCCAAGGCTGTTCACTGGACACTGTCAGGCCAATACAGTAAAGTTCACGGGAGAGCGGGCGAGTGTCCTGTGCGTGCGATACAGTAAAACAAAATATTTAAATTAGGGCCCGCGGTAAAAAGAGGCGCTAGGGACACTAGCGCGTCCCTAGCGCCTCTTTCTGGACAGGAGCGGCGGCTGTCAGCGGGTTTGACAGCCGACGCTCAATTTTGCCGGCGTCGGTTCTCGAGCCCGCTGACAGCCACGGGTTCGGAAACTGGACGCCGTCAAAATTGAGCGTCCGGTTTTCAACCCGCGAGATTTTAAATTTTTTTTTTAAATTTTAACTTTTTTTTTAACTTTTGGGACCTCCAACTTAATATCGCCATGATATTAAGTCGGAGGGTGCACAGAAAAGCAGTTTTTATTGCTGTGCAATAGCGCCTACCTTTGGGTAGGCGCTAATTTCTTACAGTAAAATGTGCGGCTTGGCTGCACATTTTACTTACTGTATCGCACGGGAATGACTAATAGGGCCATCAACATGCATTTGCATGTTGATGGCCCTATTACCTCTTACTGAATAAGGGGTAAAGCTAGCGCGTCAAAAACGTGCATCCAAATGCGGGTTAAAGTGCGCTCCACCGGAGCACATTGTACTGTATCGGCCTGTGTATTTGCTATTGATTTTATTACAGACCCTTCCCCAGATAGGCCAGCTAAGTTAAGCTTTTTCCTTAGCTTTCCCCAAGAAGCTGTAGTTGTGCTGTCTCCTTGAAGATCAAAGCAGACTGAATACTTGATTGACCCCTTGCAATGCACTGTGACTCACTCACCCAGAGCTGAAGAGCCTCCTCCCCCTTTTTTTTTTTTTAGTTTTTTTTTTGCTTACACAAACCCACAACAGTTTAATACAGCAATATCAATATCTAGGACAATATAGATAATATAAGTCTAGCACTACACCAAACACAGAAAAATATATGCAAGAAGCCCTCTGAAATAAGGATAAAATAAACTTTTTTTCTCCTTAGCTTTCCTCAAGAAGCTGTAGTTGTGCTGTGTCCTTGAAGATCAAAGCAGACTGATCAATAGTCAGTAAGACAGCGAATAAACAGAAGTTAGACTGTGCTGGGGAGGAGCCGGCTGTCGTGGTACATGTGGACACCAACGACATAGGAAAATGTGGGAGGGAGGTTCTGGAAGCCAAATTTAGGTAGAAAGCTTAAATCCAGAACCTCCAGGGTAACATTCTATGAAATGCTCCCTGTCCCACGCACAGGTCCCCAGAGGCAGGCAGAGCTCCGGAGTCTCAATGCGTGGATGAGACGATGATGCAAGGAAGAGGGATTCATTTTTGTAAGGAAATGGAGAACCTTTTGGGGAAGGGGGGAGTCTCTTCCAAAGGGATGGGCTCCACCTTAACCAGGGTGGAACCAGACTGCTGGCGCTAACCTTTAAAAAGGAGATAGAGCAGCTTTTAAACTAGAACAAAGGGGAAAGCAGACAGTCACTCAGCAGTGCATGGTTCGGAGGGAGGTATCTTCAAAGGATACTAATGCATTAGAATTAGGGCATCCAGACAGTGAGGTTCCAATAACAAGAAAACTAGTCCAAGTGCCTGTAACTAAAAACTCACCTGAGCTAAAAAATTTTAACTTATCCATATCAATTAAAAAGCAGAATGAAAATACAAACAAAAAAACAAACTTTGAAATGTTTGTATGATAATGCCAGAAGTCTAAGAAGTAAGATGGGAGAATTAGACTGAATAGCAGTGAATGATGACAGACTTAATTGGCATCTCAGAGACATGGTGGAAGGAGGATAACCAATGGGACAGTGCTACACCTGGATACAAATTATATTGCAATGACAGAGAGGAGCACCCGGGAGGCGGTGTGGCGCTTTATGTCTGGGATGGCATAGAGTCCAACAGCTTAAACATCCTGCATGAGACTAAATGCACAACTGAAACTTTATGGGTAGAAATCCCTTGTGTGTTGGGGAAGACTATAGTGATGGGAGTATACTACCGTCCACCTGGCCAAGATGGTGAGACATCCAGTGAAATGCTAAGAGAAATTAGGGAAGCTAACCAAATTGAAATCTCCCATTACTACCGCACTACCAATTACCCCAATATTGACTGGGTAAATATATCATCGGGACATGCTAGAGAGATAAAGTTCCTGGATGGAGCAAATGGTTCAGGAACAGACGAGAGAGGGAGCAATTTTTGATCTAATTCTATTGGGACTCGTACTTTTCAATATATTTATAAATGATCTGGAAAGAAATAAGACAAGTGAGGTAATCAAATTTGCAGATTTTACAAAATTATTCAGAGTAGTTAAATCACAAGCAGATTGTGATAAATTGCAGGAAGACTTTGTGAGACTGGAAAATTGGGCATCCAAATGGCAGATGAAATTTAATGTGGATAAGTGCAAGGTGATGCATATAGGGAAAAATAACCCATGCTATAGTTACACAATGTTAGGTTCCATATTAGGAGCTACCACCCAAGAAAGATCTAGGCATCATAGTGGATAACACATTGAAATCGTCGGTTCAGTGTGCTGCGGCAGTCAAAAAAGCAAAGAGAATGCTGGGAATTATTAGAAAGGGAATGATGAATAAAACGGAAAATGTCATAATGCCTCCATGGTGAGACCGCACCTTGAATACTGTGTACAATTCTGATCACCGCATCTCAAAAAAGACATAGTTGCGATAGAGAAGGTACAGAGAAGGGTAACCAAAATGATAAAGGGGATGGAACAGCTCCCCTATGAGGAACGACTAAACAGGTTAGGACTTTTCAGCTTGGAGAAGAGACGGCTGAGGGGGATAAGATAGAGGTGTTTAAAATCATGAGAGGTCTAGAATGGGTAAATGTGAATCGGTTATTTACTCTTTCGGATAATAGAAGAAGGACTAGGGGGCACGCCATGAAGTTAGCATGTGGCACATTTAAAATTGATCGGAGAGGGGCGCTGTTCTGCCAGCAGCGGAGATGGTCGCATGAAATCGCGCTCTCCTGCTCAGATCTGCTTTTAGAATTAAAATCAACCTGAACCCCAGCAATAACCCCGCGACTACCAGCATCCAGTCCGGCTACCATGGCGACAAAGAGAAAAACTGCGGACTTGAAGCAGTTTTCTTTTACTAAAATACCGGAGCTGACTGATTTATTTATTTTATTTATTTAAGTTTTTCTATACCGGCATTCGCGATAAAAATCGCATCATGTCGGTTTACAATTAACAAGTAGATAGGGAACAAAAGGCAATAAATAACATTGATCTAAGTAATAATAATAATAAAATAATAGTAATAGTAGTAAAAAACGTTAAACAAGAGAAGGCTAAGGAATGCAGTTACAATAAAACAAGGGAGTAATATAACTTGGATCAGAGAAAAGAAGCAGGGGTTTAAATATATAACATATATGCCAGTCAATGTGCTTATAGCGTTGAAGAATTGCCCTTATGAGGTAGGGATATTAATTACTATGATTAAGGCAAAGTCTGAGCGAATAGGTAATAATGGAATAGGTTTAGTTTAGTTCAGGAAAGGCTTTCGTGAATAGCCACGTTTTAAGTCTTTTCCTAAATGTAGGAAGGCAGGGTTCCTGTCGCAAATCTGGTGGGATGGAGTTCCACAATGTTGGTCCTGCAGTGGAGAAAGCCCTGTCTCTGGCGGTTATGTGCCTCATGGATTTGGAGGGTGGTACTTGTAGGGTTTCTCTATAGGACTCTGATTGGTCTTTTGGACGTGAATTTTTTGAGAGGAATTTGAAGGGTGAGCTGAGAGTGTTGATGTATAGCTTTGTAAATAATGGTTATGGACTTATATATGATTCTGTAATGAATTGGCAGCCAGTGCAGATCTTTGAGGATTGGTGATATGTGGTCTCTTCTCCGTGTGTTAGTTAATATTCTAGCAGCCGTGTTTTGGACCATCTGAAGGGGTTTGGTGTGAGATGATGGAAGACCTAATAGCAAAGAGTTGCAGTAATCTAGTTTCGAAAAAATTATTGATTGTAGAATAGTTCTGTAGTCATGAAAATGGAAGAGTGGTCTTATTCTTTTTAAGACTTGGATTTTATAGAAGCAGTCCTTAGTAGTTTGATTTATGAATGCTTTTAGGTTTAACCTGTTATCCATGATAGCTCCCAAGTTTCTTACTTGTGGAGTTTGTAAATTGGGTGGAGGGTTTGTGTCGATGTTACTGTTTTCAGATGAAATTAGGAGGAGTTCGCTTTTTGAAGAGTTTAGTATTAGATTAAGGTTTGAGAGGAGTCCATCAATTTTTTGAAGACAGGTTTCCCAGAATTCTAGAGTTTTGGTGTATGATTCCTTGACGGGGATGACTATCTGGACGTCATCTGCATACAGAAAGTGTTTAAGGTTTAAGTTGGTTAGCAGTTGGCAAAGAGGGAGCAGGTAGATATTGAAGAGCGTTGGTGAAAGGGAGGAGCCCTGTGGAACTCCCGTAGATGAAGAGTAGTGTTGAGATTCTTTGTTGTGAATTTTGACTTTGTATTTTCTGTTCCCTAAGAACGATTTGAACCATGATAGTGCTGTTCCTGTTATTCCGATGTTTGCTAATTGGATTAGTAGGGTGGAGTGGTTAACCGTGTCAAAGGCGGCTGAGAGGTCCAGGAGGATCAGTAGATAAGTGTGACCTTTGTCCAGGCCCATGATGAGGTAGTCGGTCAGTGAAATTAGTAGTGATTCGGTGCTTAAAGCTTTTCTGAAGCCATATTGAGATGGGAACAGAATTTTATGTTCTTCGAGGTAGACGGAGAGTCTGGAGTTAACTAATTTTTCCATTACCTTAGCTATGAAAGGGAGATTGGATATAGGACGGAAATTGGTAGGATCATTAGGATTTAAGTTGGGTTTTTTTAAGAGCGGTTTGATGGATGCAATTTTCAGGTTGTCCGGGTAGATTCCTTGTGCTAGAGAACAGTTAATAATGTCTGTCAGAGCATTGGAGATTGTGTCTGGTATTAGCAGGAGAAGTTTGGATGGGATGTGGTCTAAAGGGTGAGATGAAGGTTTCATTTTCTTCAGTGTAGACAGTATTTCAGAATTAGTGATCGGGTTCGAAGGATTGTAGAGTAACGTCTTTGTTGTGGTGGAAGTATGTTTTGGGTGGTGTTGAAGTGTTGGTTCTCAGCTGTGTTATTAGGTTGGAGATCTTGTTGCTAAAGAAGAGGGCCAACTCCTCTGCTTTTTCTTGTGCTAGGTTGGCAGGGATGTCAGGAGTCATGGTTTGCGTTAAATTAGATACATAGGCAAAGAGGGCTTTGGAATCAAAGATAATATGGTGGATCTTCTGTGCAAAGAAGTCCCTTTTTGTTTTTAATGTAGCGCTTTTGTATTGGTGGAGTGCGAGTTTGTAAGCAGAGAGGGATGTCTGTGTTGGTGTTTTTCGCCATTTGCTTTCCTTCTGTCGGAGGTAGTGTTTCAGTTTTTGAAGTTCTTCTTTAAACCAAGGTTGTCTTTTGGAGGAGTTGTGTACGAGTTTTTTTGTTGCCAGAGGACAGAGATTGTTGGCTGCAGTTTCTGTTATCATGGACCAAGAGTGGAGGGCTGAGTTGGGTGATGAGATGTCTATGAGAGGGAGTTCTGGGCCAAGATGATTGTGTAATTCCTCGGATGTGCAAGATTTCCTGTAAATGAATTCAGGTTGTGGGACAGGTTTTTTGCTTATTTGTTCTAGCAAGAAGGCGGAAGATATTAGAGTATGGTCAGACCAGGGAACAGGTTGGCATTTGGGTGGAGTTGAGTGAGAGATGCTAGAGTTTACGAATATAAGGTCCAGGGTGTGACCTGCTCTGTGGGTGGGTTTATTTATGATCTGCTTGAACCCTATGGCCGACATGGCGGTTAGGAAGGATTCGCAATTGGTTGAGAGGATGGGGTCGTCGACGTGTAAGTTGAAATCTCCCAATATTATAGCGGGATGCTCCAGATTTAGGTAAGCTTGTTGTTAATTCTAGGATGGGTGAAGCATCGGATTCCAGAAGGCCTGGAGGAGCATAGATTAGAAGGATTTGTAGACTGTCAGATTTGAATAGACCTGTTTCTATTTTTGATGGGGAGTTGATTGGGAATTGAGTGATTTTTAGCTCTTTTTTGGCTGCTAGGAGGATACCTCCACCCCTTTTTTTCTTTCTGGGGATAGAGAAGATATCATAGATTTGAGTTGGAAGTTGGTTTAGTAGTGCGGTATCCGTTTGTTTAAGCCATGTTTCAGTTATGGCGCAGAGGTCAGGATTTTTGTCCAAGAGAATGTCGTTGAGAATTAGTGTTTTCTTGGCGAGTGATTGTGCGTTGAATAGTATCAAAGAAAAGAGAGCTAGGCCTAAAGTTTGGGTAAACGGGGAAATCATGATGGGGATAAGGGATTTGTAGGTGGGAGGTCGTGAGATCAAAGAGTGTTTTGCTGTGAGAAAGGTTCTGTGCTGGAGTATTGGAATTGGGAGGCCCATGTACATTGTGGTCTGCTGGATGAAGAATGGATGAGTGGCTGCTGGATGAAGATTGGATGAGAGGCTGCTGGATGAAGATTGGATGAGTGGCTGCTGGATGAAGATTGGATGAGAGGCTGCTGGATGAAGATTGGATGAGAGGCTGCTGGATGAGGATTGGATGAGAGGCTGCTGGATGAAGATTGGATGAGTGGCTGCTGGATGAAGATTGGATGAGAGGCTGCTGGATGAAGATTGGATGAGAGGCTGCTGGATGAGGATTGGATGAGTGGCTGCTGGATGAAGATTGGATGAGAGGCTGCTGGATGAAGATTGGATGAGAGGCTGCTGGATGAAGATTGGATGAGAGGCTGCTGGATGAAGATTGGATGAGAGGCTGCTGGATGAAGATTGGATGAGAGGCTGCTGGATGAGGATTTGAAGAGTGGAATTGCTGTGAGAAGGTAGGTGAGTGTTTGCTGGAAGACGATTTAGGTGCATGTATATGATTAATGTTTGGGGTGGCTGTACTGTGTGTGCCAATTTGAGGTTGAACGTTGAAACTCGCTGGTGGGAGCTAGAGGACGGGCTGGAGTACTTTTGCTTAGCGCTGTGGAGGTCTACTCCGCTCTTAGGGGCCGCACGAAGGGGCGCACAAAGGGGCAGGCCCCTTTGTCGCGCTCCTTCGTGCGCGCGACGCCTGGCGCGCGACGCCTAGCTGCCGTTCGTCGATTTAAGCCAAAGGGGCTGTCCCCCGATTGGCTGTGCGGCTGAGCTGGCGATTGGTTCCGGCGACGGAGGAGGCGGAGAGGAGGCGCGGTTTTTATCGGGACAGCCTCGTGGTCGGCGCTGGGTCTGCCGTGGGTAAGCTGAGAATTTTTAAAGGCCTGATGTTCCCGCCGACGGATGTTCCCGCCGACGGGCCTGCGCAGGCCGCTGCAGACAGCGCCAAGGTAAATTTTGCTAGCACCAGTAGCAGCGCAGCAGAGGCCGAAATCGAGCACCCCTCGCTTGTAACGCAGCCACGCGATGAAATCCGGGGGTGGTTTGTTGAATTTCAGGCAGACCTAAAATCGCATAAAAAGGAACATCTGGCTTCCATCGTGGACATGCGGGAAGATTTTGCTGCGCTTGAACAGAGGGTAGATGAGATGGATATTAGGACGGAGGCCCACGCTACAGCGCTGAACACACTAAATCATCAGCAGGGGAACCTGGATAAGGAACTCACCGTGCTGCAGGACAAGCTTGAGGACCTGGAAAATCGCACCAGGAGGTGCAACATCCGCATAAAAGGGGTCCCACAGTCCCCCATGAACACCAATGTTACTGAGGTGGCTGAGAAGATATGCAGCTTCATACTAAGGGGAGGTGCCTTATCTAACAATGAGACTGATGGTCAAAACATAGGTGTCAGGCTGGAGAGGGCGCATAGAGCTTTAGGCGCCAGGTCGGATACCAGTCCGCGAGACATAGTGATCTGTTTTCAGTTATGCCCAGAAAACCTCTGTTATGGATGCGGCCAAAAAACAAAACGACTGGATATGGGAAGGCAATTCCATCAACATATATCAGGATCTAGCGTCTTCAACGCTTCGGAGGCAATATGAACTGAGAGAGATAAGCTCCTTTTTGCAGAATGAGAACATCAGGTATAAATGGACCTTCCCGTTTGGATTACAATTTTCTGTGAAGAGCACATTGTACAGAGTCAAAACGCAGAGTAAGGCCGTGGAAGCCCTGGAAAAGGCCAGCTACAGTCTTAACATCAACACCATTAAGCCCACATCGAAACCTCAGAGACTTGGGGACCCACCGCGTTGGCATAGAGTGGGCAAAGGCGGAAAAAGACTCAGGAGGCACTCAGAGGAATCGAGAGCGGCCCTCTCAGATCAAGGCTGAATGGCTGACGAGATAGCCAATAATTAGTACACATGGTTCTTTTATTGGTGTGTCGCGTTCCAGTGAAGGGCTCTGAATCTAACTTTAGCTTACCCTGTCCTTAAGTCCTTTTGAAATACCATCAGAGGGATGTTTTTGCTACTATATAGTTAAGTTTGTTTACGCTAGTACATAGGTTGAATGTATTCTGCATGTGCAAATTCATCTGGGGGTGGGGTGGGGGGAGCACCAATCGGGACCGTCCTCGACTGCACTAAGGGCCATCCTGACAATGGTGCAAGCCATCCTATTTTTTGGATGGATGGGGGGTGGAGAGTGGGGAGTGGGAGTTGGAGGGGTTGTCTCTTCTAGATATCTGTTTATGTGGCTTGTTGACTTAGTGATTAGTGCTGGGTTTTTACAGGGGGTGACTCTAGTATATTTGATACATGGCTGGGCTACTGAAGGTTCTCTCTTTAAACGTAAAGGGTCTCAATCACCATCATAAGTGCTCACTACTAGAGCGAGAATTAATCGCCCATGGAGCCTCTGTAGGGCTCATTCAGGAAACCCATCTCCGAAAAAGTTATGAACGTCTCTTATCATATCGGCAATTCCCCCACAAATTTCTAGCAGCAAGTACGAAAGATTCCAAATATACTGGAGTGGGTATTCTGATAGCCAGAGCTTTCACCCATGAAGTTCTTGCTTTTATTCCTGACCCCCAGGGGAGGTACGTTATACTAAAGATCCGCTCAGGTGCCGAGGTCTGGACTTTGGTCACTCTCTATACCCCGAATACTGGGCAAGGTCCCTTTTTTCACGCTCTTGATCATTTATTGCTGCAACATTCTGATGGAACCCTGATATTTGGTAAGGATTTTAATGTTACTATTAATCCCGCCATTGATAACTCTACCCAGGCCTCGTTTGCCTCTAGGGCTGCGAGGTCCTCCCTGAAATCTCTAATGACAAAATGGAATCTGCATGATGTTTGGCAGAATAGATTCCCCCGCACGCGGTCCTACACATACTTCTCAAATGCCCACCATTCCTACTCTTGGATCGATTTTTTGGTAGTAGATTCCCAGATGCAGAATAGAGTGGCGGAAGCGGAAATAGACCCGATTACCTGGTCGGATCACGCGCCAGTTAGCCTATCCATTAAATTGACCACCTCCCATTTGGGGCAAAGATTCTGGCATCTAAATGATACCTTATTAACTGACAAGGTTTTTCTGTTGCGCTTAGGGCAAGAACTTCAATCCTATTTTCACATGAATAAGTCTTCAGAATGTCCACTTCCCTTAATCTGGGAATGCTCCAAAGCCGTAGCCAGGGGACTACTTATCTCGCAAGCTACTTTTTGTAAAAAACAGAAAGGAGAACAGAGGGCTCTCTTACATGCCTCTGTGGCTACTGCACGGAGCGGCAGTAGCCACAGAGACATTCACGGAGCGGGATGCCAGTGGCCAGTAGTTGGTGTTCCACCTTCACGGAGCAGAAGGATGGAGGGCTGCTATCTCCAAAAAAAAAAAAAAACAAACAAACAAACAAAAAAATAAAAACAGGGGTGGGTAAGAGTATGGGGTAAGGGTGTGGCCTGCTTGTTACAGCGGTTGCTACCCCTAATTGAGCTGGACGTTCACTTGGATGCAGATACGGCGCTGCTCTCTAAATTGGTGGTGGGGTGGAGGGGAATTAGGGCTGGAGGGTACTGGAAGCCAATAGTAACAGGTGGGAGAGAAAAAAAGGGGAAAAAAATGGATAAAGTGCGTAGCTTGCTGGGCAGACTAGATGGGCCGTTTGGTCTTCTTCTGCCGTCATTTCTATGTTTCTATGATTTCCCAGTTATCCAGGAAGCACCAAATTAGGCAGTGTCCAAAAATATATCGCCAGTTAGAAAGGGTGAGGTCAGAGCTAAAACTTCTGGATGCGGAAGCTATCGCTCTGGCCCTGGATATTACCAAGCAACAGTATTACGAAGAAGGCAATAAGGCAGGGCGCCTCCTGGCTAGATGCATTAAGACGGTTTTGGCCCAAAACAACATTGCTAAAATTCAAAAGATTAGTGGTGAAGTCCTTACAACCTCTGATGCTATTCGTCAATGCTTTACTGAGTTTTATGCCACTCTATATGGGGCAGAGCAGAATATTCAGGATGGGGATATTGATGGCTATCTAGATCGAGTTGCCTTCCCAAGTTTAATGCCCAAACAGCAAGCATGACTAGATGGGCCGATAACGGAAATAGAAGTTCAATATGCCATTAAAATGCTGACGGCGGGAAAGGTGCCAGGACTTGATGGCCTTAAAGGGGCTTATTATAAAAAGTTAGCGCCTGCTTTGTCTGGCCCTCTGACAGGAATGTTTAATGCCTTGAGGGGACCTGTAGGACTAGCTGCACATGCTAATGTCGCGGGTATCACTGTCACTGCAAAGCCTGGGAGAGATCCAGAGCTCTGCGGGTCTTACAGACCGATATCTTTGATAAATCTCGATCTCAAGATTCTGACGAGGATCTTAGCGGCGCGCTTAAAAACTATTTTATCAGACTTGATTCACAATGATCAGGTCGGTTTTGTCCCAGCTAGGATGGCCAGCGATAATATCAGATAGGTCACTGATATTATTAATTAGGTCCAGATTAAGCAAGTCCCTGCAGTATTGTTAGCTATCGATGCCGAGAAGGTCTTTGATTTGGTTCACTGGCCCTTCTTGTTTAACATGTTAAAGAAAATGGGCTATTGGACAATATTTCCAACACTGGGTGCGAGCGCTCTATGATTCCCCACAGGCAAGGGTGAAGGTGAATGGGGGGTATGGCTCTTGCTTTAATATACAGAGAGGTACCAGACAAGGTTGCCCTCTCTCTCCTATGTTATTCGCCCTGTTTTTGGAGCCACTCGCCACCAGAGTTCGTGCCTCACCCAGGGTGGGGGTTTGAACTTTTAGAAATACACTGCAAAATGTCACTCGTTGCGGATGACGTTTTATTTACCTTGACACAACCTTATGGTTCCCTAGAAGCTGTGGTAGGGGAGCTGGAAGACTTTCATAGAGTAGCTGGATTCCGAGTTAACCATGATAAGTCTGAATTGCTGAATCTGACAGTCTCCCAATTTGAAGTAGATAATATAGCGGCTGCTTTCCCCTTCCGTTGGGCGAAACAGTCTTAAATATTTGGGTATCCAGACTGGAGCTCGGTTGAAGGAGTTATTCAATTATAACTATGCCCCCTTCTGGAAAAAAGTGGAGCGAGACCTTCATAACTGGGGCAGAGAACATTTTTCGTGGATGGGTCGTATAGCGATCTTAAAAATGAATGTTTTACCACACTTACTATACTTATTCTCCACACTGCCTATACCGGTGCCGAAGGCAACTCTTAAGGAGTGGCAAAAAAAGCTTTTTGACTACATCTGGAAAAGACGACCACCAAGGATAGCACGTGCTGTCCTTTTCCTTCCCAGGAAAAGTGGGGGTAGAGGGGTCCCGAACCTAGTTTGGTATCATGGTGCGGCACACTTGAGGGCTATTATTGATGCTTACAATAAGCAGGATACTAAACAATGGGTCCGGTTACAGCAAGCATCCACAACAAGTGCAAGAATAAGTTCAATTTCTGGTCAGGATTTCAGCAGAAACAATTATGTTTTTATTTAGGCAACTCCTCTTAATTCAAACACAGACTTGCTGCAATATACTGTGTTTGAATTAAGAGGAGTTGCCTAAATAAAAACATAATTGTTTCTGCTGAAATCCTGACCAGAAATTGAACTTATTCTTGCACTTGTTGTGGATGCTTCATATATGCTGAGTGCAAGTGGTGCTCCAGGGCATTTCCGGTTAGAGCAAGCCATGATTGTGGCTATGCTGTTGCAGGCGTTATTTTGGCAGCCCAAAGAAACTTGGCAGCCTCTAGATTTCCTACCAATTGCCCTTCAGATCACACTTACCTTATGGTCTCAATGGAGGGGTCAAATAGTGGGTTCTTTCACATATTACCAGTTGTCTCATCTCTTTCCTAACATCTGCTTCCCAGAAGGTCTTAACTCCCAGGTTTTCCACAAATGGGCGAGTCAGGGTATGGTAACCATTAGTCACTTCTGGAAGGAGGGAGACCTATTGTCCCCCCATGATCTTCAGGACAAATTCAAAGGGGGTATATGCAAGCTTTTCTAGGAATTGCACAGGTCCGTCACTTCCTGAAAAAGCTTAGGGATACTAAAGTAGTCCGTACAACCAAATCTTTGTTTGAGACATATTGTGACCATGCTGACAAGCTTAAGGGCGGGATTTCTAAACTATATACCCTCCTTAATAACCAATCCCCTTATGTATTTACACATAATCGGGCCTGGGAGGCGGACATAGATGTTGCATTAACTGAGGAGGATTGGGACCTTGTGTTTCAGCAGACGGCTAAAAGCTCTCTCTCGGCAGCTATTCAAGAGAACTGCTATAAACTGCTCTACAGATGGCACTTGACTCCGGTTAGGTTACATACTATGTATCCCACTGTTCCTGATAAATGCTGGAGGCTATGTGGTCAGGTAGGATCGTATTTGCATATATGGTGGACAAGCCCTTTTGTGATCCCTTTTTGGGATACCGTGCACAGATGGCTGTGGAAAATTACGGACTTGGATATTCCAATGCATCCAGCACAGGTCTTGCTGATTCTCCCCAATGTGGACCTGCCTAAACCAACGCAATCATTTGTCACACAAGTATATATTGCAGCCCGCTGTGAACTTGCTAAGGCATGGAAGTTGCCTGCCGCACCATCCCTACCTGCGGTTATCAGCAGACTTCATTCGTGTTACCACATGGCACATCTCACAGCCATCCGGCAGGATAAGCTACCTGCTTTTCAACGGTCATGGGCTCCTTTTATCAAGTGGATCACCGCTGAGTCATCGGCAGGAAGCATATTGACTGTCTTCCATCCATCTGGCTACCTTCGTATTCCTGCAGTCATGGACGCACAGTCAAACACTAGGAGCCCAGTGTGGGACTTAATTGATTTTTATTTTTATTTTCCAATATGCTCTACCAGCACATCACCTTTCTGTAATCACTGATCCTATGCTAATGCCAGAAGTCTAAGAAGTAAGATGGGAGAATTAGAATGTATAGCAGTGAATGATGACATAGACTTAATTGGCATCTCAGAGACATGGTGGAAAGAGGATAACCAATGGGACAGTGCTATACCGGGGTACAAATTATATCGCAATGACAGAGAGGAGCACTCGGGAGGAGGTGTGGCGCTTTATGTCCGGGATGGCATAGAGTCCAACAGGATAAACATCCTGCATGAGACTAAATACAAAATTGAATCATTATGGGTAGAAATCCCTTGTGTGTCAGGGAAGACTATAGTGATAGGGGTATACTACCGTCCACCTGGTCAAGATGGTGAGACAGACAGTGAAATGCTAAGAGAAATTAGGGAAGCTAACCAAATTGGTAGTGCAGTAATAATGGGAGACTTCAATTACCCCAATATTGATTGGGTAAATGTATCATCGGGTCACGCTAGAGAGATAACGTTCCTGGATGGAATAAATGATAGCTTTATGGAGCAATTGGTTCAGGAACCGACGAGAGAGGGAGCAATTTTAGATCTAATTCTCAGTGGAGCACAGGACTTGGTGAGAGAGGTAACGGTGGTGGGGCCGCTTGGCAATAGTGATCATAATATGATCAAATTTGATTTAATGACTGGAAGAGGAACAGTGGGCAAATCCACAGCTCTCGTGCTAAACTTTCAAAAGGGAAACTTTGATAAAATGAGAAAAATTGTTAGAAAAAAACTGAAAGGAGCAGCTACAAAAGTAAAAAATGTCCAAGAGGCGTGGTCATTGTTAAAAAATACCATTCTAGAAGCACAGTCCAGATGTATTCCACACATTAAGAAAGGAGGAAAGAAGGCAAAACGATTACCGGCATGGTTAAAAGGGGAGGTGAAAGAAGCTATTTTAGCCAAAAGATCTTCATTCAAAAATTGGAAGAAGTATCCAACAGAAGAAAATAGGATAAAGCATAAACATTGGCAAGTTAAATGTAAAACATTGATAAGACAGACTAAGAGAGAATTTGAAAAGAAGTTGGCTGTAGAGGCAAAAACTCACAGTAAAAACTTTAAAAAATATATCCGAAGTAGAAAGCCTGTGAGGGAGTCAGTTGGACCGTTAGATGATCGAGGGGTTAAAGGGGCACTTAGAGAAGATAAGCCCATCGCGGAAAGATTAAATGATTTCCTTGCTTCGGTGTTTACTGAAGAGGATGTTGGGGAGGTACCCGTAATGGAGAAGGTTTTCATGGGTAAAGATTCAGATGGACTGAATCAAATCGCGGTGAACCTAGAAGATGTGGTAGGTCTGATTGACAAACTGAAGAGTAGTAAATCACCTGGACCGGATGGTATACACCCCAGAGTTCTGAAGGAACTAAAAAATGAAATTTCAGACCTATTAGTAAAAATTTGTAACTTATCATTAGAATCATCCATTGTACCTGAAGACTGGAGGATAGCAAATGTAACCCCAATATTTAAAAAGGGCTCCAGGGGTGATCCGGGAAACTACAGACCGGTTAGCCTGACGTCAGTGCCAGGAAAAATAGTGGAAAGAATTCTAAACATCAAAATCATAGAACATATAGAAAGACATGGTTTAATGGAACAAAGTCAGCATGGCTTTACCCAGGGCAAGTCTTGCCTCACAAATCTGCTTCACTTTTTTGAAGGAGTTAATAAACATGTGGATAAAGGTGAACAGGTAGATATAGTATACTTGGATTTTCAGAAGGCGTTTGACAAAGTTCCTCATGAGAGGCTTCTAGGAAAAGTAAAAGTCATGGGATAGGTGGCGATGTCCTTTCATGGATTGCAAACTGGCTAAAAGACAGGAAACAGAGTGTAGGATTAAATGGACAATTTTCTCAGTGGAAGGGAGTGGACAGTGGAGTGCCTCAGGGATATGTATTGGGACCCTTACTTTTCAATATATTTATAAATGATATGGAAAGAAATACGACGAGTGAGATAATCAAATTTGCAGATGACACAAAATTTGTTCAGAGTAGTTAAATCACAAGCAGATTGTGATAAATTGCAGGAAGACCTTGTGAGACTGGAAAACTGGGCATCCAAATGGCAGATGAAATTTAATGTGGATAAGTGCAAGGTGATGCATATAGGAAAAAATAACCCATGCTATAATTACACAATGTTGGGTTCCATATTAGGTGCTACAACCCAAGAAAGAGATCTAGGTGTCATAGTGGATAACACATTGAAATCGTCGGTTCAGTGTGCTGCGGCAGTCAAAAAAGTAAACAGAATGTTGGTAATTATTAGAAAGGGAATGGTGAATAAAACGGAAAATGTCATAATGCCTCTGTATCGCTCCATGGTGAGACCGCACCTTGAATACTGTGTACAATTCTGGACCGCATCTCAAAAAAGATATAATTGCGATGGAGAAGGTACAGAGAAGGGCTACCAAAATGATAAGGGGAAAGGAACAGCTCCCCTATGAGGAAAGACTAAAGAGATTAGGACTTTTCAGCTTGGAGAAGAGACGACTGAGGGGGGATATGATAGAGATGTTTAAAATCATGAGAGGTCTAAAACGGGTAGATGTGAATCGGTTATTTACTCTTTCGGATAGTAGAAAGACTAGGGGGCACTCCATGAAGTTAGCATGGGGCACATTTAAAACTAATCGGAGAAAGTTCTTTTTTACTCAACGCACAATTAAACTCTGGAATTTGTTACCAGAGGATGTGGTCAGTGCAGTTAATATAGCTGTGTTTAAAAAAGGATTGGATAAGTTCTTGGAGGAGAAGTCCATTACCTGCTATTAATCAAGTTTACTTAGGGAATAGCCACTGCTATTACTAGCAGCAGTAACATGGGATAGACTTAGTTTTGGGGAACTTACCAGATTCTTATGGCCTGGATTGGCCACTGTTGGAGACAGGATGCTGGGCTTGATGGACCCTTGTATGGCATGTTCTTATGTTCATGTAAAATCTATTATAAATGCATAATTTTTAATTGGGTGTGAGGAGGGTGTGATGGGGTGCGCACTAACTTTAAAATGTTAACTTTGGTTAGTGCGCACTAACAAGAAAATTGGGACCCATGAAAAAAAAAAAAAAAGAAAAGAACCACGGGAAAAACAAAATTTCCCACGGGGACCCGAAAACGAAATCCGAACCGAAAAAGAAACCAATGCACATCTCTGTTGGGAACCACTCCAAGCAATTTCCTTGTAAAGTGCAGTATATACAAAACTTTTAAATAAATAGATAGGAGAGAGAGGGCAACCCTGACGTGTTCCCCACTGTAAAACAAAATCTTGCAAAAATCCTCTATAACAAAGACACTCGCTTTGGGGTTTGTGTATAATATATTGAGAAGTTAGCAAGTAGCACATTTAAGACTAATCAGAGAAAATTCTTTTTCACTCAACGCACAATACAGCTCTGGAATTTGTTGCCAGAGGATGTGGTTAGTGCAGTTTGTGTAGCTGGGTTTAAAAAAGGTTTGGATAAGTTCTTGGACAAGAAGTCCATTAACTGCTATTAATCAAGTTTACTTAGGGAATAGCCACTGCTATTAATTGCATCAGTAGCATGGGATCTTCTTAGTGTTTGGGTAATTGCCAGGTTCTTGTGACCTGGTTTGGCCTCTGTTGGAAACTGGATGCTGGACTTGATGGACCCTTGGTCTGACCCAGCATGGCAATTTCTTATGTTCAAAGATTGATTTCGGAATCCAAAAATGTTTAGAGCTTCAAACAGAAAAGACCCAACTGACTGTTTAATGCTTTTTCAGCATCAAAAATGACTAATAAAGTGTTTTAGTTTAATGCCTGGAATGTATAATAGAGGCAACTACTCTTGTAACATTCACAAGTAATTGTTGGCTCTTAACAAACCCCATCTGTTCAGATGAAATCAACTCTAGTAAAAGATCAGCCATCACTTTAGCTATAAGTTTAACACTGAAACTCCAAAGCAACATGGGGAGATATAAGCCTGATAGCATATGGTCCCCTACCAGGTTCTGGAAGAGCAATCATCATTGCTCTGTTACAGCTCCAAGGATAATCATCAGATATCAATAATAAATTCAAAAGTTCTTCCCAAGGGTAAACAGACCTGATTAAACAAAACCTTATAAAATTGCCCTCAACGAACATTTGGACCTGGAGATTTGCAGTTTTGCACCATTTATAACACCACACTTCTTGCAGTGTAAGAGGGGCATTTAAACTAATAAGATCTTCAGATAAAGTGGGAAAATGTATGCTTTACAATTTATTTATTTTTTTTAACTTTCGAAAGGTCACAAGGATCTACTTTATATAAATGTTCATAATAATCAAAAATACCCCTCCAGTTTATTTTGGGATTTGCACCATATGGCCATTAGTATTTTTCATAACCAAAATATATTTATTCTCACCCTGGATTTTTATAGCATCAGCTAAAAGCCGGCCCACCTTATTCCCATTTAAAAAACAATTTATAATAAGAGTAGATAGACCATGCTTTGTTTTCTGATGTAGCAGCCTATTTAATGCAGTCTGAGTAGTAAAAAACTGTGTATGAGGTTTAATCAAAATAGATACTCTGTTCTCCCCTTATCTTGATAGAGCTGTTTTTCAAATTTAAGAATATCATTAGCAATGCTTTTTTCCCACCCTGCCACATATGCTATAATTTCCCCATGAAGCAGTTTTCGCAGTCTCCCAAAAAAGCAAAAGGCCTCATTAAAAGAATCACAGTCCATCCATTTAGCCTGTAAATATTCATCGAATTTCTTATCATAGTACAGAGAAGAAGGAAACCTCCATCGACTGAAGAACTCAATGAAAACTCTTCTATATTGCACTACACCAGGGTATAAGCAGAGATCTCAAGTGGCCCAATCTCAGACCCCACAAATTGAGAAAATAAGATATGAAAATAGCAGATAATCCAAGTAAGATGTGAGTAAAATCAACTTTCAATGGATGACGCGTTTGCTAAACATCTATCAAATTTAGATGATTGCATCAATATGTAATTCTACGTCTCATCTCTTGGGGAGCTGGAATGAGAAAGTTGTCTATCCATCCATTAATAAGCAGTAACATGGGATAGACTTAAAATCCCCTCCTAATAACATGTGAAAATATTTAAGTAGAATATTAACAAAAAAGGCATGAGAATAAATATTTGGAGCACAAATGCTCCCCAAAACTACGTTTACCAGAAAGCTAAGCTTCAACAAAAATAAAGCATCCATCTGGATCTCTGATATTATGTATTTACAATAAAAGCAACAGATTTATTAATCAAAATGGCCCCAACTGTATAATGTTGAGAAGAGAAGGTAAAAAAAAAAAAAAAAGGCAGGTTTCTTGTAACATAGCAACATCTATACGAAATCTGTGCATACCAAGCCCCACCCCACATCCATGCCAAGTGAGGCATCTAAGAGAGGAAACCATTGCTTCTCAATTAATAGCTTTTGTTAATATACTGATATGTCAATAAGAAAAAGGAAAAAAATGGGCAAGTCCTATGAAAAGCAAAAATATATTCATAATCAAATGTTTTGCAGAGAAATAGCATAAACCTTCCAGAATAGCCATCTACTAAAATATCTGTCAGAAAATACCCAAACCAAAACCCTATTCTCTTCTCCCCAACCCATCCCTTAATCCCACCCCAACTAGTAGAATCGAAAGGAGAAACGTCTCATAATCAAAGGTCACTCAGCCAAACCCAATTACTACAAGCAACAGAAAAAAAGATTTAGAGCTATGGAGACCTTCTCCGAGCGCCATATAAAAGGGGAAAATAAATGAAAAAAGAAAATAGACTTTTCTCTTAGAACATAAACCATAGATAAAACAAATAAAAAGCATGTTATTTCAGCACATGTAAAAAGATGAAAAGTGGGGGAAAAAAAGGGCATCAAAGCTCCAAGTCCAGATCCAGGGAGAAAACAACTCAAAATTTACAGCATGGAGAGTATTCAAGTTTCTGCTAGGCCCTGCAAAAAAGTGCATGCTTTCTCAGCAGTATTCAAAATGGTTTTCCCCTGATAAATAGCTTTCAATTTTGCAGGATATAAAAAAAATTTTATTCTTAAAAGCTTTATTATCAATTGTGTGCACACTGGAGTAAATGCCTCTCTCTTCACTGTCACCGCTGCCGAATAGTGATGGAATATCAAGATTTTGTTTCCTTCATATGAAAGAGTACCTTGTCAGTGATAAACCTGCAAAATTTCAACCCAGAATATTACCACCAGAGGTCTGCTTTCAGTTGAGATATTCGATTGGGTGGGTACCCGGTGCACCTTCTTGATTCTTAAAGGCCCATATTTAGGTTCTAAATATAAGGCTTGGGATAGCCAAACTTTGAGGTGAGAGGCCAAAGTTCCCTCAGGAATCCATTCCAGAATGCCCACCAACCTGAGATGGTTTCTGCGGGAATGATTCTTTAAGTGATTGACGATTGCAGCATGTCATTTTGTTTGTGCAGGGAATCCATCATCTATTATGGCTCAGTCACCTTATCTTCAACAAAGGAAATTCTCTGTTTGGCTTCCCCCAACTTATGCAGGAAATCAGTAAATTGTGTGCTAAGACCTGTTTAACTGTATTAAGGCTTTTAGGACAGGCAGCTGCTACCTCAGAAATTAGCAGACCAGGGTTTTCCGTCGTAGGGCTGTCTCCGCGGGGCCCGTCATCTTAGAATCCACTTCCTTCACTGTCTCTCTTTACGAGAAGATTTTGTCGCCATCATTGTGGTAGGGAGAGAATTGAAAAGGAACTCTGATGACCGTAATCGTTCAGCAAACAAGCAGTGAGCATGCCGAAAAAGTTGAGAAACTCAGTCATAATAAAAGAAAAAATGGAAAGGGCCCCCGGAGAGAGCAGAAAAACACAGCTGCTCCCTCTCACAGCGTCACGTGACCTCTACTAAGAATCACTTTTATTTTACTATATTGTTAGTGACTCTCGTCTCAGAACACAAGACTAAGAATTACTACAGTCCTTCAGCACATGCCATATACTGAGAATCATATGGCCAAGGTCAAAGGATTTCTAGATACTGCCTCACCACACCATAGCGGAGCGGTAACTCACTTACCAGCTTGCTGTCTACGGGATACTTACTGGTGCACATACTGTCTGCAGAATCCATGTCAGCCCGGAAGAATCCATTCCGGCAGGTGCAAAAGGTGGCCGCAACAGTGCTCGCTAGACTGTTGGAGGGGCAGAGAGAGCACAGTTCCTCCCCCTGCTTTGACTTGAAGGTTCCAGGACCACATGCTGTGAAACAGGAAAGGCAGAAAAGGAGAGAAAACCAACAGTTAGCAAATACAATGAGCCAGAAAGCAAAGACTAGCTCCTACCACAGAAAGACTTCAAAGGAAATGCAGAATCTGCTGTAAAAGCTATTTGGTAATTCTTGTTTATCCAAGGCTGAGGGAGACTGGTGGCTCTCTTTAATTAGCTCTAAAGGCTGCTTAGAGCTCAGTCTGAAGAGTTATGCTTTCTGCTGGTAATCTTACCTATTCATGTGCGTGTTTATGTACGTGTGAGTTTGTGCATGTGTGCTTGTGCATGTGTGCATCATACCATGTCTTTTACTTGACCTTTCAACCCTTTTCCTGGCACTGCCCTCTAAATCTGTCCCAAACAAGCCTAAACTCTGCCACAGTGAAGGCCTCACCACCGCTGCTAGTAGGCATTTTCAGGCCTTACCATCTTCAATTCTGTTTCGTCCAATTCTCAAACCAAATACTCAACCCCCTTTTGTGTCTTATTACTAAGTTTTATAATAACACTTCCAGCCACCAAAGTTAGTGAAGCTGTAAAAAGGTTGTTTTTCCCATGGTTTACTCCCAGCTATTTAGGGTTGTAATAAAAGCTCCACGAAGATTTCCTTAATGCTTTCTTGAAAGACCAACGCTATCATGCCACCACTGTTCAGGGTCGTAAGCAATGCTCCCTCTAAGATGCCCGCAATGCAGGGTTCTTCATGTGGTTGCTCATGTAGCAAACTCATACTGGCAGTTAATGCTGTTTTGACATGGGAGATTTACTATACTGCAATTGTAATTCAGTTTGTTTATGACTTTCTAGCAGCCATGCACACATCCACCTCACATTACAACGGGCCTAAAAACATATGTGTTCCATCCAAGTGTCTTTTACAGGATTTTCTAGCTGGCACCACAGCAAGGCATGAAAATATACATGTTGTAAGTGATACTTTTACCTTAGAAGACTGCACTTTGAATGTCCTTTTCCATGTAAAATCTATTACATCTGCATATTTTTAAACTGTGTGTGGGGAGGGCTGGGCAAGGGACATAATGCTGTAAAACTTTGCCTAGGGCACCTACTACCCTTGCACTGGCCCTGGGATGGCAGTGCTAGGTAAAGGGCCATATCAGGGAAAAAAAGACAAGATGGTATGTGTATATGTTGAGGGGAGGGATTGGTATTGGGTTGCATGTGGGAATTTGTATGCTCGTCTACCCAAAGCAGAGGAATCTCAATTGGGCACACTGGATGGACCAATTTGGGTTTCATCTGCCATCATCATGTTACTATGAGACTGATCACTGGCTCAAAGAATAGGCAACAGTAATGAGACAAAATAACTAAACACTTTATTTTAAGGTTTGTAATAAATGACAAATATTTGTGATTCTTCTTCAAATCAAATGCATGTTTCCTAATGGTGGGAGTTGCAGTTATTAAGTAAGTGTAGTTTTTCTTACTGTTCTAATGGAATATTGCTGGTATTTATTGGAGGACGTGAACTCTAATAGGTAAATTTTCTAGCTAAATTTAACCGCAGAAACCTTATTTTGAAGGGGAATTTTTTAATTAAAAGCTTTTTCTTTTATTTTGTGAAAAAGGAGTTTTTTGCATTGCTTTTTTTTTTGTTTGTTTAGCATTTTTTTGACTTAGCTTTAGCAAAAAAGAGTAGAAGGGAAGGGGCTCCCTCCCACCCACTCCAACTCCCATCCATCCCTACCTTCATTTCTAATTTTATAGATTAACTCACTAATTAGGGGACTGGACTACACAGAATAACCTGACCATGGTTGGCAGAGCATAACACGGAAATAATTTAGAACTGTACTGCAAACACTAATCTTCTCAAACCTAGACTACTGTAACTCCTTACTTCTAGGTATACCAGCCTGTCACTTAAAGCCTCTATAACTATTACAAAACGCAGCAGCGAGACTATTACTAGGATCTAGGAAATATGATCATATTATACACTTGCTTATGTCACTGCATTAGTTACCAGTGCAAGCCAGAATATACATTAAAGTATTCATAATATTCAACATCAATCATTCCAATAACTCTGTAGTGTCAGTCCTAGCAAGCCAATCATACAATCCACAGAGAACACCGAGATCCCAAAATAACAGACTATTGTCTATTCCCAGATTAAGGAGCACCCAACTGATGCAAATAAGAGATTGTGTGTTCTCCTCAGCAGGTCCAAAACTCTGGAATTCTATGCCTGAGACACTACGTATTTTACCAGATAGTGTTAAAGCGGTTTAGTGGACTCTTAGGCCGGCCTGACGGAGAAGATGGAAATAGTCTCCGGACTAGCAGAACAGGCCAGGAGGCAGATACTGGACAGATTGAAGAGAAGGATCTTCACCCTGGAAGTCCGCATTCCCCGGGAGGAGCCCGTAGGAGCCGGGCCGCTGGGACTTAGGAGAATCCGATGAGAAGATCCGAGGTCAAGGCAGGCAAGTCTGGAACAGGACCAAGGCTGGCACCGAAGGCGGACACGAACCAGGACTGGAACTGAAGCAGGCAACTGGAACAGGAACCGGGATCAAGACTGGAATTGAAGCAGGCAACTGGAACCAGGATCAAGACTGGAACTGAAGCAGGCAACTGGAACAGGAACCAGGATCAAGGCTAGAACTGAAGCAGGCAACTGGAATAATTACAAGCAGGAACTCCAGAGGCACACTGTAACGATAAGCAAACTTGTTGCAAGGCAGTAAGCTGAGGCAGACACCAGCCTTAAGTATTTGCCAGCATCTGACTTCATAAAGGGAGGCGGGGCGTCTGACATCAGAAAGGGAGGCAAGGCACCCAAGGCAGGAAAGGCCCTTTAACTCCCGGCCTTTCGCGCGCACACCCAGGGAGGAGGGGCTAATTCAGCGAGGCGACAGCATCTCCCTCGTGGAGACGCCGCCGAGGATGTATTCCGCCGGCCCGCCAGCACCACGCGGCAGCCGCCCGGAATAGAGACCGGAACCCGGTGCCCACCGCGGCGCCCCCCCCCAAACCGGAGCCCGACACAGAAGGCAAGGTCCCAGTCGCGGCACTCGCAACCGGGGCCGCAACAGTACCCCCCTTCTTACGCCCCCTCTTAGAAGGCCCAGATTTACCGGGATGCTGGCGATGGAATTAGAGCAGTAGTTCTTTATCTAAAATGTTACGAGCTGGTTCCCATGTGTTGTCCTCCGTGCCACAACCCTCCCAGGCAAGTAGATATTCCCATCGTCGTTGGTGGAAGCGGACATCCAGAACCTCCCGAACTTGATAAATGGGCTCATCGGGCACAGAAGTATCCGCCGCATCAGGAACTTGATGATGGTACCTGGAGAGGATGAGAGGTTTTAACAAGGAGACATGGAATACATTATGTATACGCATCGAGGAGGGTAGGCGTAGCCGGTAAGAAACGGCCCCCACATGCTCAGCTATACGAAAAGGGCCACAGTATTTCGGCGCCAACTTCCGGGACGGGATTCGGAGTTGAATGTTCTTTGTGCTGAGCCATACGCGATCTCTGGGAAGGAAGATGGGTGCCGACTTTCGGTGACAATCTGCCCAATTTTTCATGGCCCTGGCTGCTTTGGCGAGTCTCCCTTGGATGGACGTCCACAGAGATTGCAACTGCTGGGCGGATGCTTGTACTGCTGGAATTGCACTAAGAAGAGGCAGTGGTAGAGGTGGTCGTAACGGTTTCCCATAAACGATGAAAAAAGGTGAACTGCCTGTGGCTGCATGAGAATGGTTGTTATACGAGAACTCTGCCCACAGTAATAACTGCGCCCAGTTATTCTGTCTTTCGTTGACGAAGGAGTGAAGAAAAGTCTTCAAGGTGCGGTTGGTGCACTCCGTCAGCCCATTGCTTTGGGGATGAAAGGCGGTGGACAGATTGAGTTGCACATTGAACTTCTTACATAATGCCTTCCAATACCGGGCGGTGAACTGAGGCCCGCGATCAGAGACAATGTCCTGGGGCAGACCGTGGATCCTGAAGATATGTTGAGTGAACAAGCTGGCTAGTTCGAGAGCCGATGGTAACTTGGACAGGGGAACAAAGTGGGCCATTTTGGAGAACCTGTCTATAGTACCCCAGATGACTGTATTCCCTTCTGAGGCTGGAAGGTCCACCACGAAATAGGTGGCGATGTGGGTCCATGGTTCCACTGGAATGGGCAACGGTTGGAGTAGACCCCAAGGCTTTCCCGTCCGCGGCTTCTGTATCGCACAGGTGGGACAGGAGTCTACGAAAGCGCGGATATCTTTCCTCAAGGTTGGCCACCAGTAGAAGCGGTTTACCAAGTCAAGAGTCTTCTTGCAGCCAGCGTGACCCCCCCCCCCCGTAAGGGAGTTGTGGGCCCAGGGCCCCTTTCGAGACCGTCTGGGAACCACCATCTTACCAAGAGAACATACAGTGGTCCCGGAAAGATTGATCTTTGCGGGGTCTAGGATGTATTGGGGCTGGTCCTGCTCTTCCTCCAGCTCTGTTGAGCGCGAAAGTATGTCCGCTCGAACATTCTTGGCAGCCGGCCGGTAGCGTAGTGTGAAATTGAAGCAGTTGAAGAATAGAGACCAGTGGGCCTGTCGAAGGTTTAAGCGTTGGGCTTGGGACAGGAACTCCAGGTTCTTGTGGTCCATATATACTGTAACAGGATGGATGGCTCCCTCCAACCATTGTCTCCACTCCTCAAAGGAGAGCTTGATAGCTAGTAACTCCTTATCCCCGATACTATATTCTCTGCAACAGAGAATTTCCTGGAAAAGTACGAGCATGGCATGAGCTGACCGGAGTCAATGCATTGACTAAGCATAGCTCCCACCGCGATGTTCGATGCGTCCACCTCTACGACAAATGGACGAAGCGAATCAGGGTGACGAAAACACGTATTCTGTAGAAAAGCCTCTGAGGATTTCGAACGCCTGACAGGCTGAATCAGGCCAATCCACCACTTCAGCGCCTCTCTGAGTTAGGGCGGTCAAAGGAGCCACAATATGAGAATAGTGTGGAATGAAATGTCTACAGAAATTTGCGAAGCCGAGGAAACGCTGCAGCACCTTTAGCCCCCTCGGCCGGGGCCAGTCTCTGATGGCGGCTACTTTTTCAGGATCCATCTTGAATCCGGTGGCGGAGACTATGTATCCCAGAAAGGGAAGAAAATCTCTCTCAAAGTAGCATTTCTCCAACGTGGCGTATAATCCGTATCCACGATATGATCTTTGACGCGAAAGTACTTTTTTCGTATGTATCAGAACTTACCAAAACTGCGCCCCCTACTACTCCAGACGACACAGCCCAAGAGAAAGCCAACGATCTAGCTGTATTCTTTCAGAACAAAATTTCTAACACCCTGGCTAGATTACCAACCAACCTAAACTCACTGCCTCAGAATACCCTGCACCCACGGAACACAGATACAAGTTTGGACTCCTTTGACCTTACTCACACTTTAGAGGTGGAAAACCTAATAAAAAGACTGAAGCCTTCGACCCACCCTCTAGACCAAATACCTTCCAAATCTCTGATTCTCATACCAGAATACATCTCCAAACATCTAGCCGATATTATCAATTGTTCCCTCTCACAAGGAATATACCCAGATGCTCTCAAAATGGCCACACTCAAACCCATACACAAAAAACCTAACCTGGATCCGGACGACCTTAACAACTATCGCCCTATATCAAATCTCCCGTTCGTAGCTAAGATCATGGAGAAAATTGTAAATAAACAACTTTCAAATTATCTAGAAGATCATAATATTCTTCACCCATCACAATATGGCTTTAGGAAAGAACACAATACCGAAACACTCCTCATTTCACTCCTCAATCAAGTCTACATTGGCTTTGATAAAGGACAATCATTCCTCTTAGCTCTTCTTGACATCTCTGCAGCTTTCGATACGGTAAATCATAATACCCTTCTAAACCGTCTATCAGACATAGGTATTACAGGATCAGCCCTTAGTTGGTTCGACTCCTTCCTTAGCAATAGAGGCTAGAAGGTTAAAATCAAGAACAAGGAATCCTCTCACACCAACGCACCATTCGGAGTCCCCCAGGGCTCTTCTTTATCGCCTACACTGTTCAATATTTACATTCTACCTCTCTGCCATTTACTCACAAAACTGAAACTCAAGTTCTATATTTATGCAGGTGACGTTCAAATTTTAATCCCAATATCCAATTCACTCGAATCAACAATCAAGTTATGAGACTCTCATCTGCAAATGATCAATCACCTCTCAAGCCTCAATCTGGTGCTCAACACTTCCAAAACTGAACTATTACTAATCACCCCAGAAAGCAGTCCTTTTCAACATCAGATGCAGACAATCATACAAACATCCCACGCTAGAGATCTAGGAGTCATCATTGACAATCACCTGAGCCTAAAGCAATTCATAAAACACACTACAAAGGAGTGCTTCTACAAGTTACAAGTACTCAAAAAACTCAAACCGCTCCTATTCCATTATGATTTTAGATCTGTCCTCCAAGCCATTCTATTTACCAAAATAGACTACTGTAATTCCATATTGCAAGGACTCCCGGCCTCCACTGTAAAACCCCTCCAGTTACTCCAAAACGCAATGGCGAGAATTTTGACAAATACCAATCGAAGAGCGCATATCTCTCCCATTCTAAAAGATCTCCATTGGCTCCCAGTACAATTCAGGATTCTTCATAAATCTCTTAAATTAATCCACAAACATATTCACCATCAGACCCCTCTTGACCTGCGATACCCCCTCAAACTGCACTCAACATCTAGACCTTTAAGGGATGCCTACAAGGGATCCCTACATGTACTTTCTATCAAAGCTATACAACACTCAAATATCAGAGACCGGACATTCTCCATCACAGGTCCCTCCATCTGGAACACCATGCCTCCGGACCTCAGGCAGGAATCATGCCTTTAACTTTTAAAAAGAAATTAAAGACACGGCTGTTCTGCCGAGCCTTCACTGACACCAGCCCAACAGCCTGACTTATAACTGTTCTAGCAACTATGTATACAAACAAGCGCTAAACCATGTATATAAATTATTAAGAAAACATTTACAAATTATCATGAGGACTGCTCCTTGCCTCCCTCGCATTCTCCAATGTACATTATAATCTTTCGTCCCCCTTCTTATTTCCTACTCCAAGTTTACACATCCTTGTTATAATGTAACTTTATACTCCTTCAAATCGTCTCTACTGTTTGGTTGGTTATAGTTTCTACTTGTTCGATGTAAACCGAGCTGATTTGATTTGTATCAAGAAATTCGGTATATAAAAGCCTTTAATAAATAAATAAATGAATATGTATGTATGTGACAGTGTATGTGTGAGAGAGAATGGACATGTGAGTATGTGTGAGAGAGAGGATAACCTCCTAATCCTTGACAATATCAGGGTGACTGGAAATCAAGAGCTCCCACGTATGGACAGCAGAGGCTTTTTAAAATCCTTATTAGTTTTAATTATTGGGTGTTATTTGATATATGTGCTGTTTTTAAATATTTTATTGGTATTTGGGAAATTGCAAAAAATGTATATGATTTTAATTAATAGAAATTCTATTTATCAGTAGTTTTAAAATATTCTTTTATTAGTATGGTTTTACTATTATAACTGATTATGTTTCTTGATTTTATTTGTTTTATGAGGAATGGTGGTTCTGTTTTTCCATTGTTAATACACAGAGTCTGTCTTCTTGGGGTTTCCATTTCAGTTTTTGTCTAATTTGTGCTCCTTTATTTTGTATTCTGTATTTGGTGAGGGTCTATCTCTGCTCTGTGTGTGTGACCATGATGAGAGATTCTGCTAGCATAGGGATCTATAGCAATCTGGTTTGTTTTGTTTCCTCAGTAGGTGGTGTATTGGTATTCTAGGACCCAGTGTAATATTTACCCTTGCTTTTTCACAGGTAGGGTTATTGTTGTTTGAGTCCTTGGTGTTATTACTGTTGTGTTACAATGAGATTGCAGTATAGATTTTGAGTGTCTTTTTTGCGAGGCTTTGTGTTAGTTCACAATGTGCCTGGCAGTGGAAGGTGTTTGTGCTGCTGTTACTGTGAGGTGACACCAGAATTTGAAAATATCTTTTAGTATGATGAGCTGTAAGGGAAACATCCAAGCTCCATTGTTTGGGGGAATTTCAGTGGATGCAGAGAGTTACAGAACTGGAGGTAGGATTTATATTGACATTCTGTCCCTTCCTATAAACTCTAGTCTTCACTCTCATAGCCATATAGAATTAGTAGAATTAGTTGAATGAGGCTATCAAATAATTATATAGTGTGAAATTGGCCAGCTTTTTAAAATTACGCAGAAGACCCTTTGGACTTTCTTATTAATACCAAATATTCAAAATCTGTGTTCATCCCATCAAGCTCATATATCTCATTAAAGAGGTAAATTGAATAACACAATAACTTTGTTTTATTATTGTTACTCATAAATTATAACAATAACATTAATCTTGGAATATTATATATGTTTAATATAAATGAAAGGTTTTCACAAGATATGTTGTGTCGTGAAACATTTTATTATGTATATATTTAAGGAAACATACATAAATTGTCGAAATACATTTCGTTCGTTTAACCTTTAACCTCTGGTTTGCTAGTAGACTGAATTACTGTGTCCCAAAATTATGTTTGTCTAAAAAGTGCGTCACCAACATGAAAAGTTTGGAAAGCTCTGATCTAAGTCAACTTAATTAATAGCAGGTAATGGACTTCTTCTCCAATCCTTTTTTAAACACAGCTATACTAACTGTACTAACCACATCTTCTGGCAACAAATTCCAGAGTTTAATTGTGCGCTGAGTGAAAAAGAACTTTCTCAGATTAGTTTTAAATGTGCCACATGCTAACTTCATGGAGTGCCCCCTAGTCTTTCTATTATCCGAAAGAGTAAAAAACTGATTCACATCTACCCATTCTAGATCTCTCATGATTTTAAACACCTCTATTATATCCCCCTCAGCCATCTCTTCTCCAAGCTGAAAAGTCCTAACCTCTTTAGTCTTTCTTCATAGGGGAGCTGTTCCATTCCCTTTATCATTTTGGTCGCCCTTCTCTGTACTTTCTCCATCGCAATTATATCTTTTTTGAGATGCGGCGACCAGAATTGTACACAGTATTCAAGGTGCAGTCTCACCATGGAGCGATACAGGGGCATTATGACATTTTCCGTTTTATTCACCATTCCCTTTATAATAATTCCCAACATTCTGTTTGCTTTTTTGACTGCCACAGCACACTGAACCGACGATTTCAATGTGTTATCCACTATGACGCCTAGATCTCTTTCTTGGGTGGTAGTTCCTAATATGGAACCTAACATTGTGTAACTATAGCATGGGTTATTTTTCCCTATATGCATCACTTATACACTGACAATCCCTATATGCATCACTTATACACTGACAATCCCATTAGTTAAAAGTTTGTTTCACTGATTTTTTTGTAAGTATCAATGTTCCATTTTAGAGTTGCATGTGTTTGATTGTTTATTAGGTAAAGTATCCAGAGCTCACAGTAGTCCATTTATTGCTGGGTTTCTGAATCTTCTGTGGAAGTGGGGGTACTAGATGTTATCAAGTGTCCTGAATATACTTAATCACTATAGTTAATATATACCCTCCCTGATTTTGTAGTGAATATTTATTTGCCTTATATTGGAGGTAATTGTCAAAGGGTTTTTATGTGCATAAAATGGGCTTTTGAAAATTCCTATGATATATGCTAATTTTGTGTGTGTAACCCTTTGATAATTCACTCCATTTTCTTGCTTTTTTCCTAGTGTATGGAACTTATGTTTCATTGTGGCGGTTGAAGGCTATGCTTTCTTATGTCAAGTTTTTCTTGATTGTTAATTCTGAAATAGAGAATTAACAAAAAAAAGATTCACTCCAGTTTCTTTTGCTGCTATTTTTCCAAGAGTTATGTATTAAGTGAATAATGGTTGCGTTTGCAAGAATTAATAATTGTATGTCATATAGAAATTTTATTTTGATATACTTTGAACTATGCTTGAATAAAAGAATAAAAATAAAAAATAAATAAAATTTCAAAGTCCCAAAGGAATGCAATATAAGCAATAACACAAAACAAAAACTGAATGGCTTTTTCCATTTGGTCTTTAGAAATGTGAACTATTACTTCAACCTACCTTGGCACTGAGTATCTCTCATGGCAGGCTCATATCCAGCTGCACAGGTACAAGCTCCAACAGGCACCATCCATTCTCCATCTCCATTACAGTAAAGCTTCAAGGGCACAGACACTTCCACAGCATTGGGGATGCAGGTCCCTGGGGCAATGACCAGGGAGGTAGGTTCAGCTCCTGTTCGTGTCTCTTGGAACATGGCAAAGCCAGCTATGGTATTTGAACACTTCTTATAGAAAACATGAACAGAGATGATGGACATGCAGGCCCCCAGATCCTGGAATGCCAGGTAAAAGCCACGCTTGGAGAGTGGCCCAAAACTGCGCACTTTGGTATTGACTCGTCCAGATTCCAGTTTGGAAAAACTCTCATCAGGTGCAATGGTGTCCACTTTGACGTAGGGATTTTCCATCCAGAAGGGGCTGGAAGCAGAGGCCGAGTCTGTGTCTGACTCATAGTAGAAAAGGTTAAAGGTCTCCTTACAGGAGCCAGGGATGTTAGGGATGCTGTTGCAGTCCCGGACGGTGAATTTCAGCTCCACATAAGCACGCAGCACATCTTGACGATTGATGAACCCTGTGCGTAGCCAGTTGTTCTGGTTCATTTCTCGCACATTGCAGACCTGGTATGTGCGGATGGGATTTGTGGCCTCATCATAGCCACTAACTTCTTCCCACTGTGAAAAGAAGAGTAGGAAAGTTCACACACCTGAATGGGGACAGGCAGAGTGCAGGGCCAAACAATCAGCCAGCCACATAAGTCTGACTCTAGAAATGGACAGACACACACACACATTAAAAACAGTCACTCTGAAGAATCTGAAAGTCAGAAACTCGGAACAGGTAGACAGACATATCCAGGGGGAAACCTTTACACTGCCCGCAAGGCTTCCAATAGGGAAACTCCGTGTGCGCCTTCACACTCCTGACTTATGCCACTCCCTTCTCCTCACAGTTAAAAGGACAAGCAATGAATAGCCAGCACACTTTTACCCGCGCTGAGGGGGAGCAATTTTCAAACAAGTTGTTATGTAGGTAAACAACTGCTTACCTGTGTAAAAAGTTTTAAAAAATTACCCTCCCAGTGGTCAAACAGACATGCACAGCTTATGATCAGACCCCTAGGTACACACACAAACACACCCCCTAATGATCAGACAAGACACTTCGAAAGTTCAAACTCTAGGAACAGAGACCTCCCCACCCCCAAGATCAGACAGACTACACCACTATCTGTTCAACCATTTTCAAAGACCCCAATGAGAGGTTTGGACTGCCAGCAACTGGGAAAATCAAAGACTTCCCACAAAAGAATGAGCAAGCCCTGGGGAAAACAGGATAAACAGCAACCTGAGCAGCAAAGAAAGTGGGATCCAGCCATCAAGACAGAAATTAAACCTGATCCCGGGACAATATGGACTAGTACCAAAACCTGAGACATGTCCTTGATACAGTAATTACTTATTTTGTAATTTTTTCCTTTCTTTTTTACCCTTATTTTATTCGTTCTATACATTAGTTTGGCAACGTGTAAAACTGTCATGTCAATAAATTTATCTGACTCTGAACTGGTTATGTTTTATGCACCCTAAGTTGGAGTTACATATATGTTAGGTCCTTAGGAAAGCAAAATATCTCCTTCAAACACAAGGATCAGGCCCCTTTAGGCCAGACTAAGCATGGGGTGGCAAACTCTGGTCCTCAAGAGCCACAGAGGTCTGGTTTTTCAGAATATCCTCAATGAATCTGTATGACATTGATTAGAATACCAGTGCCTGCAATATATGCAAATCTATCTCATGCATATTCATGGTAGATATCCTAAAAACCAGGCCTCTTGAGGATTAACACAAAGAGAAGACCTTGAGTTATGGTGCAGGCTATAAGATATACTTTCAGTGGAGAAATTACTACTTACCTGATAATTTTGCTTTCTTTAGTGTAGAAAGATGGACTCAGAACTAGTGGGTTATGCACCTCTACAAGCAGATGGAAACACAGCAAACAGACGTCACAGTATATATACTCCTGCAGTGACATCAGCCTGCCAGTATTCTATTCAAAAGCCAACTGTGGACAGACTAGCAAAAAACTTGATTAAAAACAGACAACCATTACAGGAAACACTGAACTCAGGCAATGAAAGTATATACCACAATCTAGGGACTGGCTGAACACTTACCACTCCCCTGGAACACGTAGCCACACAGGAGGACCATTAACACAATCATTCGGCAGCCGAGGGCAGGAAGCACAGTCCATCTGTCTATACTAAGGAAAACAAAATTATCAGGCAAGTAGTAATTTCTCCTTTCCTAGCATGTAGACAGATGGACTCAGGACCAGTGGGATGTATCCATGCTACTCCCTAATAGGGTGGGAGGCTGCCTGCAGTCCAGTCAAAACCACCTTTGCAAAGGCTGCATCCTCCCGGGCCTGCACATCCAGATAATACCTAGAAAAGGAGTGTAAGGAGGACCACTTTGCAGCTAGGCAAATGTCGATGGGGGAGAACAATCAAACTTCCGCCCATGACACTGCCTGAGCCCTAGTGGAATGAGCCCTAGACTGAGCAAGCAACGGCTTTTAAGCAGCCACATATGCGGTCATGATTACCTCCTTAATCCAGTGAGCTATTGTAGCCCGCGAGGCCAGTTTGCCCTGTTTAACTCCACCTTGAGTTTCAGAAATGCTTATAAATCTCCAGATACTTCAAGACAAGTCTCTTGACATCCAAGGGATGCAACAGACAATATTCCTCTGAATCTCTTTCCTAAGCCAGAGAAGGCAAGGAAATGGACTGATTCATGTGAAAATCTGAGACCACTTTAGGCAAAAAAGAAGGAACAGTACGCAGTTGAATCGCTCCTGAAGTCACCCAAAGGAACGGTTCCCAACAAAACAAGGCCTGCAGCTCAGAAATTTGACATGCAGAACAAATCACCACCAGAAACACTGTCGTCAAGATCAATATCTACAAGGAAAGGCTACGCAGCGGTCAAAAAGTAGGACCCGCCAAGAAATCCTTCAGCAGGTTAAGCCTCTACAAGGAACTGGTAACCGCAAGGAAGAATGAAGATGTTCCACTCCCTTCAAGAAACAGGCCACATCAAGATGAGACGATAAGGATTCACCATTAACCTGGCCCCTTAAACAGGCAACCTGTACCTTCAAGGAATTAAGGGCCAACCCTTTATTTAACCCACCCTGCAAAATTTCCAAAATGAGCGGGATCTTAACTGTACGAGGAAGAACACCTCGATCCTCAGACTAAACCTGATAGTGAGATCCCCAACCCTGGAGACTCACATCTGTCAGGAGTACCAACCAGTCTGGTGATGTCAGGAAAACTCCTTTTCCCAGATGATCCACTTGCAACTACCACTGGAGATGAGAGCAGATTTCCATTGGCATGTGGAGCAGAACTGAATAGTCCTGACACTGAGGGTTTCAAGGAAACAGCAGGAAGTGCTGAAGAGGATGTATACCAGTGATGGCTAACCTATGACACGCGTGTCATAGGTGACACGCCGAGACTTTTTGCTGACACACGCAGCGTTTCATGGACTATCGGGAATTTTTTTTTTTTTTTTTTTTTTTTTAATCGGCTGCACCGAGCCTTTTTTTTTTTTCGGCTGCACCGACCCTTTAAAATTTGTTTTTTAGTATCCCCCCACCCTCTGGACCCCTCCACCCCCCCTCCCCAATGCCCCCGTACGCAGGGAGGCTCATTCGGTGCAGCGATAGGCAGGGCCGTGGGTGAGGTTCACGTCACCACGGCCAGAAGAAACGGATCGCATTTAAACGCGCTGATGCTCCTCCTCCTTCCTGCCTGTGCGGCCCCGGAAGTAAATGTTGCCAGAGTCGCGTGGGCAGGAAGGAGAAGAAGCATCAGCGCGTGCAGAAGAGGAGCAGCACTTGTGCTTACGGGCCCCCGCGAATTCCAAGTCGCAGCGGCCCGAGAAGAGGAAGAGGCCCGGTAGCAGGGCCACCGTGGCCCGAGAAGATCAGGGCCGCTGCAGGGCCCATCCTGCGGCGACCCGCGAAGAGGAGGCCCAGAGGTGAGAGAGAGGCTGAGGGTCTGTAGAGGGTGTGTGTGCATGAGATGAGTTGAGAGATTGTGTTTGAGAGTGAGGACCTGAATGTTTGCAGAGACAGCATGTGCTTGAGCAAGACAGCATGTGGGAGTAAGAGAGAGCCTGTGTGTGTGAGAGTCAGACAGCATGTGCCAGTGAGAGACTCTGTGAATGAATGATTGTATGAGACACAGCATGTGCCAGTGAGAGCCTGTGCTTGAGCAAGACAGCATGTGCCAGTGAGAGAGAGCCTGTGTGTGAGAGAGTCAGACAGCATGTGCCAGTGAGAAATTGTGTGAATGAATGATTGTATGAGAGAGCATGTGACAGTGAGAGCCTGTGTGTGTGAGAGAAAGAAATGCATGTGAGAATGAGAACCTGACTCATTCTCTCCATCTTCTTCCCATGAGGGAAGAAGATGGAGAGAAAAAAAAACAGAAAAAAAGACAATATAAAAGGAATTGGCAAAAAAAATAAGAAAGGGAAGGTGGAAAAAAAAAAGCCTGTGACCAACCAATTAGAAAACTAAGATCAGACAGCAAAGGCAAAAAAAATAGATTACTTTTTAGTGATTGGCACATGTAATCTTTGGGAATGTGCAAGAATGTTGAGATTACTACCTGATAATCTCCTTTTCCTTAGTGTAGACAGATGGACTCAGAACAAATGGGATAGTATCCGCGTGCTAGCAGTTGAAGACGGATCTGACGTCAGCACGGGGGTGTATATATCCCCACAGGAAGCGTAGCTATTCAGTAATCTTCCTTGCAAAAGCTGTTATAGATGTGTGTATTGACGCTCAGTGAAAAGTGAAACAGGATTCCCCGACCAATTGATAGAAGCTGGAGACCGCCATCATTCCCAACCGGAAGGCGTTGACACCTGGTAGTGTGTACGCTCTTAGGGAAACAGATGACATGGCTTACCTTGAATCGGTGAAAACCATGTACGCAGGCAGCTGGGCGGGATGCTGAGTCCATCTGTCTACACTAAGGAAAAGGAAATTATCAGGTAGTAATCTCAACATTTCCTGGCGTGTAGCCAGATGGACTCAGAACAAATGGGATGTACAAAAGCTTTACTCCCAGCCTGGGCGGGAGGCTGCCTGAGGCCCATGTAGTACCGCCCTCGCAAAAGCTGAGTCCTCCCTGGCCTGGACATCCAGACGGTAGAACCTGGAGAAGGTATGGAGGGAGGACCAGGTCGCCGCTTTACAGATTTCCGCAGGCGATAGCATCCTGGATTCTGCCCAAGATGACGCTTGTGCTCTGGTAGAATGAGCCTTGACTTGTAGAGGCGGAGACTTCCCAGCCTCTACGTACGCTGCTCTGACAACTTCTTTAATCCAGCAGGCGATGGTGGGCCGCGAGGCCGCTTCACCTTGCTTCTTCCCGCTGTGCAGGACGAACAGATGGTCCGTCTTTCATAGATCTTGTGTAAGTTCCAAATATCTGGGCAGCAATCTGCCAATGTCGAGATGGCGTAATAAACGCCCTTCTTCAGATTTCTTCAGACCCGCCGTGGTAGGCAAGGATATGGTTTGATTAAGATGAAACTGTGAAACCACCTTAGGGAGAAAGGAGGGAACCGTACGAAGATGGATAGTGTGATGGAGTGCAGCGCTGCCGGAGGCAGGAATGGATAAGATACCATATGGCGGCTAGTAATACTAGAGCCAGCCAGCAGGAGGAGCAGGTGAAGGCGAGAACTACAAATCCCAGGTTCCTAGAACCACCACCTGACCTGTAGGGAGAGCCTGGAGGTGAGCAGGTGTCAGACTCTGACACTAATGAGTCACACAGGTGAGCCTGGGGAGCTAGAGGAAGAGGGCGTGCCTAGGTAGCGGCAGTGGCCAGAAAAAGCCAGTGCCAGGAAGCAAGAGGGGAGAGGGAAAATGGAGGTAGGTTCCGGGGGAGAGGAATCCTCCAGCTGTCTCAGGGGCACAGCCTAGCCTGGAAAGGGAAACAGAGAACCTGTACCCTAAGGGAAGTTAGGGCAGGTGTGTTTGCGGGTGGACTGGAGAGCCGGGGGGGCTCAAACAGTACCTTTAATCCAGCACATGTGTTAAGGGGGTTTGCTGGTGAACTGGAGAGCCAGGGGGGCTCAAACAGTGCCTTTGCTCCAGCACCTGTGTCAAGGGGTTAGACTGCTGGAGAGCGGGGGCAGGGTCATTTGTTCAGCTCCTGAGGGGACGGAGCCAATGTAACAGATTCAGCTACTCTGCTTTATAAAATTGCTTTGAGGAACCTCTTTCTCTCTGTGTTATCTTTGGGGGTTGGGGGACTGCTTCAACCCCACTCCATTCAAAGAGAACCCAGAAGCCCCGCAAAACCAGGGCCTGCGGAGACCTGAACCAAGGGAGTCCTGTGCGACTGAGGGACTCCAGGGATATCCAGGACTCGCGAGGGGCCTGAGCTGGAGGCAGCGGAGCGGCACCCAAGGCAGCACGGGCGGTGAGCCTTCACAATAGCCTCCGGAGTGATTCTGAGAAAGGGATCACGGCAGGATAGTGCCTGTAGCTCTGAGATGCGGCGGGCTGAACATACAGTCAGCAAGAACACCATCTTCAATGTTAGAGAACGGAGAGACAGGCCCCGAAGGGGTCTGAAGGTGGAACCCGCGAGGAAATCCAAAACAAGGTTGAGATTCCACAAAGGCACAGGCCACTTCAGTGGCAGACGAATATGCTTGACTCCTTGCGGGAAGCGAGAAACATCTGGGTGCTTGGCGATGGTCTTGCCATCCCTCCTGGGACCATAGCAAGACAGCGCAGCCACTTGAACCTTGATGGAGCTGAGGGAGAGACCCTTCTGAAGTCCATCCTGCAGGAAATCCAACACAATAGGGATTGTGGTTGCATGTGGATTGGTGCCGTGAGTGTCGCACCATGCTTCAAATACTCTCCAGATCCAGATGTATGTGAGGGATGTGGCAAACTTGCGAGCTCGGAGGAGGGTATCAATCACGGGCTCTGAGTAACCCCTCTTCTTCAATCTAGCCCTCTCAAGGGCCATATCGTAAGAGAGAATTGAGCCGGATCCTCGTGAAGAATAGGACCTTGATGTAGAAGGTCCCGGAGAGGAGGCAGGGGAAGAGGCTCCCCTGCCAGTAGTCTTCTCATGTCCGCGTACCAGGGTCTTCTTGGCCAGTCTGGTGCCACTAGAAGAACTAGGCCCCGGTGTCTCTGAATCTTGCGGATGACCGCGCCTAGCAGAGGCCACGGAGGAAAGGCGTACAGTAGAGTCCCTGGAGGCCATGGCTGAACCAGGGCATCGATTCCATGTGAGAACGGGTCGCGCTTGTGGCTGAAGTATCTGGGTACTTGAGCGTTGGACTTGTCCGCCAATAAATCCATATCCGGAATCCCCCAATGATCCACAATCATCTGGAAGGCTGTGGGTGACAGCTGCCACTCTCCCGGATTTAGGCTTTCTCTGTTGAGGAAGTCTGCTGTGGTATTGTCTTTCCCGGCAATGTGGACGGCGGAGATGTCCTGAAGATTCACCTCCGCCCAAGTCATCAGAGGGGCAATCTCCAGAGATACCTGTCGGCTTCTGGTTCCGCCCTGACGGTTGATGTATGCCACCGTGGTGGCGTTGTCGGACATCACTCTGACTGCACTGTTCTTCAGTCTGTGAGCAAATTGAAGGCATGCTAATCGGACTGCCCAGGCCTCTAGACGGTTGATGTTTATTTATTTTATTTATTTATTTAACATTTCTTATATACCGATATCCGTTCGCACATCGTATCGGTTCACAATGAACATGTTCCACGCTGACTCTTCTCTGTTCCACCGCCCCTGTGCGGTGAGCTCTTCGCAGTGTGCTCCCCAGCCGCTCAGGCTGGCATCTGTGGTGAGCAAGATCCACGTGGGTGAGGACATCTTCGACCCCCTGCTCATGTGGTTGGACTGCAACCACCACCACACCTGGGTCCGCACTCTGGCTGGCAGAGGTAGGTGCGTGGAATAGTTCCGTAGACGGGGGCTCCAGCGAGAGAGCAGGGCGTGTTGTAGAGATCTCATATGGGCCCTCGCCCAAGGCACCACTTCCAGGGTGGATGCCATGAGACCAAGAACCTGCAGATAATCCCAGGCTATGGGCCGACTGGCTCCCATCAAATACTGGATACGCTGCTGAAGTTTCATCTTTCTCTTGGTTGTGAGACTGACTGTGTCTGCCTGAGTGTCGAACTGTACTCCCAGGTATTCCAGTGACTGGGAAGGCTGTAGGCAGCTCTTGCTGAGGTTGATTACCCAGCCCAAGCTTTCCAGAAGGGCGATCACTCTGTCGGTTGTCCGAAGGCTCTCCTCTCGTGATTTCGCCCTGATCAGCCAGTCGTCTAGGTAGGGATGGACCAGAATTCCTTCCTGCCTGAGTGCCGCCGCTACCACTACTACCACCTTGGTGAATGTCCGTGGTGATGTTGCCAACCCGAAGGGCAGAGCCCGAAACTGGAAGTGGCGGCCTAGAACCTTGAAGCGTAGGTAGCGCTGATGATCCGGATGGATCGGGATATGCAGGTATGCCTCTGACAGGTCTAATGCCGTGAGGAATTCTCCGGGCTGTACTGCGGCCTTGACGGAATGTAGAGTTTCCATGCGAAACCTCGGTACCCGTAAGTATTGATTGACTGACTTGAGGTCCAGGACAGGCCGAAAAGTACCCCCTTTCTTGGGTACCATGAAATAAATGGAATAGTGTCCAGAATTCACTTCCCAGGCAGGTACTGGGATGATGGCTTTCAAGGACAGGAGCCTCGCCAGGGTAGCTTCCAATGCTGCCTTCTTGTGTATGGGACATGAAGATTCCACAAACTTGTCCGGAGGGAGATGATGAAAGTCCAGATAATATCCCTCCCGGATAACGGCGAGGACCCACTGGTCCAACATAATCTCGACCCATCTGGGGTAGAAGAGGGTTAACCTGCCCCCTATGGCTCCGTCCCCCAGATGAATCGGCGGATTCTCATTGGGAGGCGCGGCCGGGACCCGAGCCCGGGCCCGCTCCCCTCTTGCGCTGCTTGGTCCGAAAGGACTGATTCCTGGCCGGAGGACATGGTGCCTGGTAGCGACCCCTGTAAGGAACGAAACGCTGGGAACTCCTGCCCTTGGAGGGCCTTGGAAAGGCGCGCTGGCCCCTTCTGAACCGATCTTCCGGCAACCTGGGCACTGGAGAGGCACCCCATGTACTGGCCAGTTTATCAAGGTCGCTGCCAAATAGAAAGGAGCCCTTGCAGGGCAATCTGGTGAGGCGTGTCTTAGAAGGCGCATCAGCTGACCATCTCCGGATCCAGAGCTGCCTCCTGGCAGCTACGGAGGATGAAATCCCTTTAGCTGTTGTCCGAACCAGGTCAGATGCCGCATCTGTAAGGAATGAAAGAGCGGATTCCATGTCTGCCGCTGGAGCGTTGTTTCTAACCTGTGACAAACAGGCACGCGTCACCACCGTGCAGCAGGTGGCAATCCGCAAAGATAAAGCTGCCACCTCAAAGGTCTGTTTCAGAATGGCGTCCAGTCGCCAGTCATGAGGCTCCCTGAGGGCCGTCCCCGCTTCAACTGGAATGGTAGTGCGCTTGACCACAGCACTAACCAAGGCGTCCACCTGAGGGCACGCCAGCAGGTCCTGGATAGCCGGTGCCAATGGGTACATGCTCTTCAGAGCCCGACCCCCTTTGAAGGAAGCCGCTGGTGCCGCCCATTCTAAATCTATCAGTTGTTGTGCCGCTTGTAAGAACAGAAAATGGCGTGCTGTAGGACGAAGACCTTCCAGCAGGGGGTTCTGCGCAGAGGGTACCGAAGCGCTGGGACCTGTAATGTCCAATTCCGCCAGGCACTGAGACACCAGGTCGGAGAGATCCTCTTTAGGGAAGAACCGCCTCATGGTTCTATATGACTCAGTCCCTGGGGGAAGGTCCCCCTCGTCCGGGAGTTCGAACTCGTCCTGTGAGACCTCCTGGTCTGACTGATCCGGACTGTCCAGCGATGGGAAGTCCTGCTCGCGATAAGGGCGTGAGGGTCCAGGAACAGATCCGTAGGAGCCGCCACCGCAGGCGCAGCCACCGCAGGAACCACAGGAACAGCAGGAACCGCAGGGCCTGGACGGGAAGCCGTTTGCATCTGTACAAAGGCATGAATCCCCTTAAAGAGATCCACCCAGGAAATTGAAGCAGCCTCTAATCACCGGGGTACAAGCTCCCCCGGGATTCCCGATTGGTCGAGACTGCCCCCTAACTCCGGGGTAGCCCCTGGGGAACTGTCCACAAATCGTGGCTGCGACCGGTCCTGGCCCGAGGGTCGCACGGCCCCCTCACATTGGGCACATAGAGAGTCTGGCTCATCACTGCGCGTGGCCCTAAGCTGGCATGCAGAGCAGAGGCCAAGGGCCGCAATGCCTGAAGCAGGCGGCGCCGTCGCAGAAGACTCTGCTGTGTTCTGAGCCATTGAACAATATGCGCTGGACAAGAGTATGCGGCAGCAAGGGGCGCACAATACAACAGGCGCACAATAATAGTATGCGGCAGCAAAAGGCGCTTAATACAACAGGCGCTCAATAATAGTATGCGGCAGCAAGAGGCGCTTAATACAACAGGCGCTCAATAATAGTATGCGGCAGCAAAAGGCGCTTAATGCAACAGGCGCTCAATAATAGTATGCGGCAGCAAAAGGCGCTGAATACAACAGGCGCCCAATAATAGTATGCACAGTAATAGGCGGCCAAAAATCCAGCTCAATGGTATGCAATAGGCACTCAGCAATATGCAGTTAGCAATATACGCTCAATGGCATTCAATGGACTCTCGCAATATGCAGTTAGCAATATACGCCCAATGGCATTCAATGGACTCTCAGCAATATGCAGTTAGCAATATACGCTCAATGGCATTCAATTGACTGTCAGTAATAAGCGGACAGCAATAAACGCACAATATGCCGTCAATAGGCGTTCAGTAATAAGCGGTCAGCAATATACGCCCAATTTGCATTCAATAGGCTTTCAGTAATAAGCGGTCAGCAATATACGCCCAATTTGCATTCAATAGGCTTTCAGTAATAAGCGGTCAGCAATATACGCCCAATTTGCATTCAATAGGCTTTCAGTAATAAGCGGTCAGCAATATCCGCACAGTTTGCATTCAATAGGCTTTCAGCCAGAAACAAAGCCATATACGCACAAGGAGGAAGAAAGCCGCGCCTATTACGGGCGCGGAGTACCTGAGCAAGGCCTCAAAATGGCGTCCTCCCCGGCGTGCCATGCCGCCGATCCTCTGTGCTTCGGAGACCCGTAGGAAGAGATGTACTCCTTACCAGCTTCGAAACTTCCCGGCTGGAACACAGGCGGTCTCCGGCTGCGGGGGAAGGGACCACCTCACCGCCGCAATTGAGGATATGCACCCGCTACCTCATCCACGCCGGGACAGAGGGCCTCGTATGCCTCACCCGAACGTCGCCCGGGGGCTGTGTCACTGCCACGCTTCGGCAGGACTGAGGACTTCCACCGCCAGGGGAGCACGGCAATCACCCCGGGAGCTCAACTGGGGGAGGAACCCTAGGGTATCTACCGCAGGAGCGCGGGGCTCTAAAGTTGAATAGACAGAAAACACAAAGTAGAATCTAGAATGATAAGAAAAAGAGAAAAATTAAAGTAGTCTTGGAAAGCACGCTCGACTAGCGTGCCGGCACTCCAAACTGCTTTGGAGACGGAAATTACTGAATAGCTACGCTTCCTGTGGGGATATATACACCCCCGTGCTGACGTCAGATCCGTCTCCAACTGCTAGCACACGGATACTATCCCATTTGTTCTGAGTCCATCTGGCTACACGCCAGGAAATAGCACTTTCTCTACGGATCTCACAATGTACGAGATCAGCATGGAGAAAGTGGAAGCCCACAGGGCCTGCACAGAGGAGGCAGCAGAATGGACTTCAGTGTCAGTAGCAGGAATCGGCACCTCCCCAATAGCCATGTAGCAGCAGTGACAGTGGCAGCAGAGGAATGAGAGAGGTTCTGAGGTTGCTGGCAAAAGAAAGAGAGGGGAGTCTGCCTTTAGTGTGTGCATGTGTATGAATGGGACTCTGCCTGGGGGTGTATGCGTGTGAATGCATGGGTGCCTGCCTGGGGTCTGTGTGTGTGAGAATGAATGTGTGCATGCCTGGGGGATGGGGAGGGAGTGTGAGAAAATGAATGGGAGCCAATAAAAGAAACAGACTGACAGATGAAGTTTGTAACGCTTGCTTGGGCTTGAAGTATACGAAATACCAACCTTCAATTGAAGATTTAGCCAATGAAATTCAGCAACAAAAAAGTCACTAAGCAGGTAAGGTAAAGAATTATTTGTTTTTGCTTTATTAAATACAGTACATATATTAAAATTATAACTTTGTTATTAATTAGAGCTACAAATATCACAAAATTATGGATTTTTCTAGAAGTGACACACCACCCGAGTTATGCTCGGGTTTTTTATGAATTTTGACACACTGAGCTCAAAAGGTTGGCCATCACTGATGTATACACACCCTTGCCCATGGCACCACTTACAGGGTTGCTTCCATCAAATTACCTGTAGATAGGACCACACTATCGGGCGTATAGTGTTCAAAGACGCACCTGCAACATCAATTTCTGAATCAAACTTCTGGCTGGAAAACTTTGCCCTGGCAGGAAAACTTTGCCCTGCCTCGTGTCGAACCGAACACTCAGGTACTCCAGCAACTGAGATGGCTGAAGACTACTCTTGGCTAAGTTCACCACCCAACCGAGCTCCTGCAACAGGGAGATCACCTTGTGGGTCACCATACGAATTGCCAGATTGAATGTGACAAGAGAGAGGGCCTTTTCAGTGGCAGGGCCTATACTATACTATGGAACTCTCTTCCAAATGTTCTAAGGCAAATTACTAACGTTAAAGAATTCAAAAAAGCAATTAAAACATTTTTTCAAAGAAGCCTTTGCAACTATGAATCAATAACAATCTAAATCCCTAATTGCACATTACTTGACTGTTTATTTAAATTTTTCGGCCTCTTCGTCCTTCTGGCTTTCCTATTGTTTTAGTAATTTAAGTATAGGGATTTTAGTTTTGGCATTTAAGTCATTAATTGGAAGTGCAGGGATTATTATTACCAATTGTATTTTTTTTCCTACTGATATTTATTTATTTTGATTTAATTTACTATCTATATTTTATTTTTATGCATCTTAAACTTATTTTAATATTTTATGAACCGATTTATTTTATTATTACTATAAACCATTTTGCTCAATTGCTATTGTTAAAGACGGTATAAAAATATCTTAAATAAATAAAATAAAATAAATAGCCAAGGTGTGCTTCGGCTAAGGAAGTCAGGGCTGTTCAGTTTGGAGAAGATACAACTAAGGGAGGATATGATAGCGGTCTACAAAATCATGAAAGGACTTGAACAAGTTAATGTAAATAGGTTATTTACTCTCTCAGATAACAGACGGACTGGGGGCACTCCATGAAGTTAGCAAGTAGCTCATTTAAAACAAATCGAAGAAAATTATTTTTCACTCAGCACATAGTTAAGCTCTGGAATTCATGGCCAAAGGATGTGGTCACAGCAGTTAGTGTAACTGGGTTTAAAAAAAGGTTTGGATAAGTACCTAGAGGAAAAACCATAAACTGCTATTAATTAATAAGGAATAGTAGCTTGAGATTTATTTAATGCTTGGGTACTTGCCAGGTACTTGGGACTTGGATTGGCTACTGTTGGAAACAGGATACTGGGCTTGATGGACCCTTGTTCTGACCCAGTATGGCATATCTTATGTTTATATGTTCTTATGTTAACATAGTACTGGAAGAAGGAGAGGCCACCATCTGAGGATCTGATCTGATTAGACGGTGATAGTAATCTTGTCACTGGAAAATTTACAATACGCAGATTTTTTTTACGCATTAAATTTTCTAAATTTTCCAAATTAGAATGTAATACAATATTATCAGATGTATGCATACTTTCCAACTTTTTTACATTTTCCATTTCCATAGTCACATTTTGAACAGATGTTTCTATGTTATTCAAACGCTTCCCTTGTTCCCGTATAAGAATCTTATTTTTATTAACTACAGCTCCTAAAGAGATTTTATTTATTTATTTAAGGGTTTTTATATACCGCAGTACGTAAAGACATACATCACCGCGGTTTACATTTAACAGTAACTTAGCAACAGGCTTTACATTGACATTATTAATAGGTATTACATATACTAAAGTCGATATAACAGTTTTGACAGAAAACAGGCTGGACAGACTGTGGACCATCCAAAAATGTATAACATGCAATTAAAATATTGATGTAATTATTAAACCTTAACAAACCAACACAAAAACTAAATAGTATCTATTACAAACAGGTTCCGAGAATGGATACAACTTCTATATTGTACCGAGGATATTTCTGTTATTTAAAGCTAATTAATATCATAAGGGGAAGGGTGGGCATGTAAGGTGAAGGAGATTGAGGAGGGCGGTAAATTGAATGGCACAGATATTCATCTGTGACACATTGGAATCCAGTTTAACCATCATCCTCCACAAGTCCCCCATTGTCACATTGGTTGCATCCACGGCTTCTAGCCTGACGCTATCAATGTTAGGTATCAAAGGTCCCTCACCTGTTCCTTGCTGTATTAGCTCTGGACAGGGGGAACATGCAATGTTCAGCGGTTGAGAAGAAACTTCAACGTCACTTACTATTGCTGATCTGATTTCTCCTGATGTTTCCAATGGGGGTTGAAGAGGTGTTGTCCCTTGGAAGTTTCCCTAAGCCGGGGCTTAGGGAAACTTCCAAGGAATCCCTATCACCGCCCCCTTGAGGCGATACCTTATAGACATGTGCGTCCATAGGCCCTGATCGAAACGGAGCTGGAGAGGATGAAACAATTTTGGCCTTCCTTTTCCGCCACATAAAATTCAAGAAAAATTCAAAATCTAGCAATCAAAAGCGATCAAAGTCGATCTAAGTCGCGCACGCCCCTTTGACGTGCGCGGCTTAGACGATGCGCCAGCGGCTCGATGCGCCGCAGTCCCGTGTTCTTTTCAGCACACGGGCGCAGGAGTGATGTCACCGGCAGAGGGTCCACAGCTGTGGTAGTTCTTAATTTCGTCTCCGCCTCCTCTCTCGGGCTGCCTGCGTCGGCTTCTCTCCCTCCTCCGCTTGATTCAGGCTCCGTTCTCTACTGCAATCCCGCGGTCTTTTCAGCACACAGGCGCAGGAGTGATGTCACCGGCAGATGGTCCACAGCTGTGGTAGTTCTTAATTTCGTCTCCGCCTCCTCTCTCGGGCTGCCTGCGTCGGCTTCTCTCCCTCCTCCGCTTCGATTCAGGCTCCCAGCGCTGTGAATTTCTGCCCCTGGAAGATCGAGGGAAGGGTTGCTGGTTTTTCTTATTCCTGTCCTCCGGTAGTCGCGGCAATGGGGACTCGCCCCATTTGTTAGCCAGTTTCTCTAGTTCGCTGCCGAACAGGAGGGATCCTTTGAAGGGCATCCTTGTGAGTCGTGTTTTGAAAGATGCGTCTGCCGACCAGCTTCAGAGCCAGAGTTGCCTCCTGGCTGCCACAGCTGATAACACTCCTCTGGCCGCTGTGCACACCAGGTCGGAAGCAGCATCCGCAAGGAATGATACTGCTGGTTCCATGGCTTCCCCATGGGTGTTGCTCCTGGTCTGTGTTAGGCAGGCACGTGTCACCACGGTGCAGCAGGCCACTATTTGTAGGATCATAGCGGCGACGTCAAAGGACTGTTTAAGGATGGATTCCAGAAGTCGGTCATGAGCATCTTTGAGCGCTGCACCTCTCTCCACTGGGATAGTAGTGCGCTTCAAGACCGCGCAGGCCATGGCATCCACTTTTGGGCATGTCAGAAGGTCTTTGGCCGCCGGGTCCAGAGGGTACATGGCTGCCATAGCCCGTCCCCCTTTGAATGTGGACTCTGGAGCACTCCATTCCAGGTCAATTAGCTGCTGGACGGCTTGTAACAGAGGGAAATGGCGGGAGGTCTGGCGGAGTCCCTCTAGCAGGGGATTCGTCTTAGGCTCCCCCGAAGCACTTGTGCCTGGGATAGCAAGCTCCTTCAGGCTGTGGGTGACCAGGTCTGGGAGTTCGTCCTTGGTAAAGAAGCGTCTCATGGTTCGGTGAGGCTCTGTCCCCGGGAGGAGTTCCCCCTCTTCTAAGGGCTTTGATTCCTCTTCAGAGTTGTCCGTGTCCCCGCAGGTGGGACTTCTGGGCAGTGGAAACATTTGTCTGGGCCTAGAGGGGCCTGGGGCATAAGGATCTTCTGGTGGAGGCTGTAGCTGTTTTTCCAGAGGCTCCGTCTGCATGTGAACGAAGGTGTGTAGGCCTTTGAAGAATTCCACCCATGAGATAGACGCTGGGTCCAAGCTAGCGGGCGCTGTGTCCCTGGGGGTCCCGCTGGAATTTGCTAGGTCCAGGGTACTCATTGAGGAGTTAGTGCTCGGCCCTGGATGGGACTGGCCCTGGACTGGATCTCCCAGGGCCTCCTCGCACTGGCCTCTTTGTTTTGTGCGGCTCTGATGTGGCATGCTGGGCAGAGGCCTTGAGCCTTGATCTCAGTTTCCGGTGGTGCCATGGATATAGGCACGTAAATCCTTATGCACTCCAGTGCGTCTAAGATGTGCATGCGGGTTGTGTGCACGCAGGTGTCCGCCCAAGTCGCAGGTATGCGCACGTATCTTATGCGCACGGCACTTATGCGTGTAACTTTATGCGTACATGTATTTTGTACGCCTAGCTAGCCTTGTGCGCCCGGATCGAGATGGTGGACAGAGCGGCGAATAGGGCCAAAATGGCGACGGCGACCACGCAGACAATATGGCGACCACCTCGGGGGGTCTCCACGTGGGAGAACCCTTGGATCTAACCGGGGCCTAGCCCTGCTAGGGTGGATCAACCCGGCGGCACTGGTCCCAACCAGCGACCTGTGTGACTCCTCGAACCTCGGAGATCGGAGTCTATGAAGAAGATTTCTACCTTACCTTGTCTTCGGCGCTTCCCGGTTTCGTTCCAGGCGGTCTCCGGCTACAGGGAGAGAGGGCAAATACCTTCACCGCCGCACTCGAGGATGCACCTGCTGCCTCTCAGCCATGCCCGAAATCGGGGGCTAGGTCCCGCTGAGGATTGGCCGCCGGACCGAGGCTTACCTCCGAGGGACCACGGAAATCACCTAGGGAATTCTCAATTGGGGGAGGGACCAGAGGGTATCACCGCAGGAGAGCGGGGCTCGTCTGCAAAGGTAAGTTTTCTTCTGAATTTGGGTTTTCTCCGTTGAATTTGTTCTAACGCTGTAAGAGCGTGCAGGTAGTCCCTAACTGCTATGGAGACTGAAAATACTGAAGAGCTGCACTTCCTGCAGGGGTATATGTACTAGGGCTAACGTCAGATTGAAATCTGATCCGTCTCCAACTGCTATCAGGAGTATACTATACCCATTGGTCCTGAGTTCAAGCTAGGAAACTTCTTTAAAAAACAAATCTGCCCACCAGTCGGCGGGTTCGAAAACAGACGCTCAATTTTGCTGGTGTCCATTTTCTAAACCCGTGGCTGTCAGCGGGTTAAAAAACCAACACCGGTAAAATTAAGCATCTGTTGTCAGACCTGACAGCCGCCGCTTCCACTACTAAGGAGGCACGGGCCCTAATTTAAATACAGAATTGCGTGCCCAGGAGAGGAGCACCGGCTCTCCCGTGGGTTGTTTTTTTTTAATCGGCCTAATAGTAACTTTTCTTATAGAGTCAGATTGAGACTGGGTTCTAAAAATGTTCTTTCGACAGTCAGGAAGCCATCTTAAGTTGAAAAGCTCGAGTATATCCTGATATTGCTAGATCTACTCAAAAGAAAAGGAGGCAATTTTTGTTAAGGCCTAAGGTGTTAGATTTGGGTGCCTTTTTGCTAAAATTTCCCTGCAAATGCCCTATTAAATATCAAAATGCAACCTGTATTTTCCTTTCTCCTGTGCAGTTAACTGCTTTTTTGAGTGATGAAACTGCCCTCTATTTACTTACATCTCCTGTTGTAGCCAGTTGATGTTCTATTTGTTCATTCATTAAACCATTCTAATATAATATTAAGCCTCCATATGTATGCTGGTATTACTTGTTGGAATTTATTTTAAATTTTCCTGATGTTGTGTTCCTTGAATCTCCATAGTTTGAGGACTAGGATTATACAAGACTTGTATTTTCTTTTTCTTTTGTCAAATTATTATTTCTAACTACTATAATATGGTAGTGTTTGTTATTTTTTCTATAATTCTCAAAGTTTATCAATTCAAGTGTTTTCTTGATTGTATATTGAAATCTAATAAATAAATTAAAAATATCGGGGCTACATTGGCCATCCTCCAGTCTTCAGGTACAATGGACAATAGAGCCGAAATTTCATTTTTGAGCTCTCTCAGAACCCTCAGATGTATACCATCCAGTCCAGGTGATTTTCTACTCTTTAGTTTGTCAATCTGGACTACTACATCTTCCAGGTTCACAGTGATTTGATTCAGTACAAAAGCAGTCTCTGGAATCGGTATTTCCCCAACATTCTCATTCATAAACACGGTAGCAAAGAATTAATTTAGTTCTTAAGTAATGGCCTTCTCTTCCCTAAGAGCCCCTTTAACTCCTTGATCATTCATGGTCCAACCACCTCCCTCTTAGGTTTCTTACTTTGGATATATTTTAAAAAGTTTTTATTATGAGGTTTTGCTTCTACTGCCAACTTCATTTCAAATTCTTTTTTAGCCTATCTATGTTTTACAATTAATTTGACGATGCTTATGCTTTTTCCTATTCTCTTCAGATGGATCCTACTTCCAATTTTTGAAGGACTTTTTTTTTTTGTTTTTGCTAAAATAGCCGGTAATCATTTTGCCTTCCTCCCACCTTTCTTAATGCATGGAATACATCCAAACTGCGCTTCTAAGATGGTATTTTTAAACAATGTCCATGCCTGTTGTATACTCACCTTTCAGGTTTTTTCCAATTTTCATCATTTTATCAAAGTTTCCCTTTTGAAGTTTAGTGTTAGAGCTGTAGTTTTACATAGTCCCCCTTCCAGTCATTAATTCATATTTGATCATGTTATAATCACTATTGCCAAGTAACCCTACCACCATTTCCTCTCTCACCAAATCCTGTATTTTACTAAGAATTAGATTAAAATAGCCCCTTCTCTCATCAATTCCTGAAACAATTACTCCATGAAGCAGTCATTTATTCTATCTAGGAACTTTACATCTCTAGCATGTCCTGATGTTACATTTACCCAGTCAATATTGGGGTAACTGAAATCTCCCATTACTACTGTAATGCTAAATTGGTTAGCTTCCCTGATTTCTCTTAGCATTTCATAGTCTGGCTCATCATTCTGGCCAGATGGACAGTAGTATACTCCTATCGCTGTACTCTTACCCAACATGCATGGAATTTCTACCCAAAAAGACTCTACTGTGCATTTAGTTTCAGGTGTGATCTTTATCCTATTGGACTCTATACCCTCTCAAACAGAAAGTGCCACTCCCCCCTCCACCAAGTTGAACCTCCCTATCATTGTGATATCATTTATACCCTTGTATAGCACTGTCCCATTGATTATACTCCTTCTACCAGCTCTCTGAGATTCTAGTTGTGTCCATCTCATGATTCACTAATTCCTCCTTCTTAGACTTCTGGCATTGGCATACAGACATTTCAAAGTGTGTTTTTTGTTTGTATTAACAACCTACTTTTCAGTTGATAGGGAAAAATTGGAATCCTTTAGCTCAGGTGATTATTTACTTATAGCACATTGACTACATTTGCTTTTATTGGAACCTCTCTGTTTGGATGTCCTAACTCTGTTTCATTAGTATCCTTCGAAGAAACCTCCCTCCAAACCATGTGCTGCTGAGCAACAGTCAACTTTCCCCCTTGTTCTAGTTTAAAAGTTGCTCTATCTCCTTTTTAAAAGTTAGCGCCAGCAGCCTGGTTCCATTCTGGGTAAGGTGAGCCCGTCCATTCGAAAAAGAATCTTTTCTCCAAAAGGTTTCCCCAATTCCTTACAAAATTGAATCTCTCTTCCCTGCACCATTGTTTCATCCATGCATTGAGACTCCAGAACTCTGCCTGCCTCTGGATCCCTGTACATGGAACAGGGAGCATTTCGGAGAATTCTATCCTGAAGATTCTGGATTTCACTTTTCTACCTAAAAGCCTAAATTTGGTTTGCGGAACCCCCCTCCCACATTTTCCTATGTCATTGATGCCCACATGTACCACGACAACCAGCTTCTCTCTAGCACTGTCTAAAATCCTATCTAGGTGATGCATAAGTTCCGCCTCCTTCACACCAGGCAGCAAGTTACAAGGTGGTCCTCAAGTCCAACAGTCACCCAGCTATCTATATTTCTATTAATAAAATCACCAACTATGACGGCCGACCTAACCCTTCCCTCCTGGGTCAGTAGCCTCGGGAGACTCGTCCTTGGTGCGAGTGGACAATGTATCACGTGAAGAGCAGGTCCTTGCTACAGGATCACTTCTTGCTACACTAGGGTGATGCTGTCTGAACAGAAGACCTTCCTCCTCCAAGGCAGCATGAGGTCTGTTAGACCTTGGTTGGGACTTGGGACTATGTCCCTGAAGATCAAATCTATATACCTCTCTGTCTGCCTCAGCTCCTCCAGGTCTGCCATTCTATCCTCCAGAGACTGGACTCTTTCTCCGAGAGCCAGGAGCTCTTTGCACTGGGTGCACACATACAATCTCTCACTGGAAGGTAAACACTCATACAAGTGACACTCTATGCAAAAAACTGGAAGGCCCCCCTCTTGCTGCTGGACTGCTGCCTTCATCTTAATTTTGTTGGAGTTCTTGTAGTGAAACCAAAATGGTCTCCATGCTATGCCCCTTCCAGATCCAGGACTGGTAATGGTCCAGAATCACATCATCAGTTATGGAAGCCTGCAGCTGACTAACCACTTACCTGTTCAACTAATTTATCCAGAAAAGAAAATTCTGAAATAGGTTTATAGTTGTCAGAGCAAGTAGCATTAAGAGAAGACTTTCAGAGTCAATATCAAAAGTTCTGACACCAGAATCCACCTGAAGGTATTACAAAATAAATAAATAAAAAATGTCAAGAAAAAACTTACCCCAGTCTCTGGATGAGCTGTCCAGGATAACTCAGATGTTGTCCACTTTGAGTCCATCAGTGTTTCTGTGGAAATAATAAATTACTAGGATTAGTCCCCCAAAAAATACTACTACATTGAAAATGCCCAATAACTCCTTCTAATATCAATCTTTAAGCCTATGAATCATATAGATGTCAATGTGGACAAACTCAATAGGCAAAAGAGCAAAATCTTCAAATCCAAGAGGAAGAGTGGGGGCAGGGTGGGTCAGATTCAGACCTTGCTGGAATGTGGGGTGAAACCTGGAGAGGGGGATTTCTTGTTCATGGGACGCATGTACTTTGGGGAGCCCAGACTAGGCTGTGACCCTAGTTACAAAGACTTCCAAAGGATGCATTTATTTAAAATCTTTTCTATACCGTCATTAAGTTAATTTACCATCATAACAGTTTACAGGCAGGCACAAATAGGCAAAACAAATGTTAGTACTTAACAGAGGTGCCAATAACCAGTAACATATAATTCCATACAATATCTATTTGAATCATGTCATATAATGACCATTGAATACATGTCTCATGGTTAGCTTACATGTAATTCGTTCTTGTACTTTCAGGTTTAATCTACCTTTATCAGTGAGAGTTTAAAAATAGTTGCCAGTGGCAAGTGTAACTAGTCGTTTGGTGCTGATTTGTAATGCCAGCTTTTCCTTACTTACTTTCTCTGTTCTCTTTGTAAAAAGCCTGTTTGAAAAGCCATGTTTTCAGACTTTTTTGAATAGTTTGAAATTTCCCTGTAATCTTACTTCCAGGGGGATAGATTCCATAAGATGGGTCCAGCCAGTGACAGTGCTCGTTCTCTGACCTGGGTTAGCCGTGCTGTTTTAACCGACAGGATGGTTAGGAAGGCTCTGTTTGCTGATCTGAGATTTCTATGTGGTACATGTTCCGTAGCGCTGTGTTGAGCCATTCTGCTTTTTCATCATGAATCAGTTTATGTATTGTGCAGTGCTTTAAACTGTGCTCTTTGTTCTATCGGTAACCAGTGTAGTTCAGCTAATGTGTCAGTGATGTGGTCTCTTTTCCTTTTACCTGTGAGAATTCTTGCTGTGGAGTTCTGCAAAATTTGTAGTGGTCTTATTGGTACAAGCCAACATGGTTACTAAATACCAAGGCGGGATTTTAACCAATCCCACATCTTGTAAATGAGAACTAAGTTACTGTATTTTATTTTAAAGGTATTGTATTTTAGAGGTACTGAAAACACTCAGGTTAGGAAAAAACTGAACTAGACAAAGAAAACACATTTATATAATCTCTCCAGATAATGAGACTGGCTGAAATCATTTCAGTTTTTTTTAGCTGTGCACACAGGTACCAGACTGCCAACAATCCATAAAACTAATTAGCCTAGGCATTCTCTGCACCAACCAATCAGACTACAATTGTTCCAACCCACCAACCACTATCATCTCCAGGGGTGCTCAAACTGGTCCTCTGACAACCCCCCCCCCCCCCTCCCCTCCCAGCCAGTCTGGTTTTCAGGATATCCCAGTTTTTGAGAGTGGATTGAGTTTTTCAGTATTGGATGATGATGGTGTTCAAACTGGGTTAGTAGGTTAGGCTGTGCCAGGAGGCATGTGGGAAAGGCAGCTAGGATTGGTCTGTTGATGCAGCAAGAGTTGCCTGGATTGACTAGATTGCTCAAACTGGTCCTCATGTCCCCCAGACTGTCAACAATCCATAAAACTAATCAGCCTAGGCATTCTCTGCACCAACCAACCAGACTACAATTGTTCCAACCCACCAACCACCATCATCCTCAGGGGTGCTCAAACTGGTCCGTTGCCCCCCAGCCAGTCTGGTTTTCAGGATAGGGATATCAGTATCATCCAATACTGAAAAACTTAATCCACTCTCAAAAACTAGGAAGCACAGAGACTCAGTAAACTGACATGTGTAAAAACTTTAATACACTGCACTGCATGCAAATTTGCCAGTAATGTAATGCATCCCTATTAACCTTGTAATGTAATACATCCTAAACCTCACTGTAATGTAACCCCTCCAACTTTAATCTACTGCATTATAATCTATATTGAAGCAGCCTTGTAATATAAATTAGGGCTTCTGATTTTAAGTTTTAACTGATAAACCAATAAAACACTCCAATGCAAAAAAAAAAATGTGTTTATCTAATAAACAATAGAAAAACATCACTTCCCCTAGTACCCCCTCCTTTACCTATCTTGGATCCTCTGGTTTGATTTTCTGACTTTGAAGAACAAAATCAACAAAATTAAGATGGAGATAGTAATCCAGCAGCAAGAGGAAAACTTCCAGTCTGAGTGTCACATGTATGATTATTTCCCAAATGGCGAGAAGTTGTAGGTGTGCACTAGGTGCAAAGAGCTCCTAGCCCTCAGAACGATCTCTGGAGGCTAGCGTGGCAGACCTGGAGGAGCGAATGGAGACAGAGATATATATAGTGGAGACCTTCAGGGAAATAGTAGAGAAGTCCCACCTCCAATCTGGTAGCCCCTGTGCTGCCTTGGAGGAGAAAGGTCACCTGGAAGAGAGCAGCTCCTTGGTGGTGTAAGAAGCAATCCTGTAGCTAGGATCTGTTCTCAAGGTGATGTAATATGCTCTCACGTTGAGGATATGTCTCCAGGGGTATGTGCCCAGGAAAGAAGGGTTAGGGTGGCCATTTTGTTGGTGAGTCAATAGGAAGGTAGATAAGCTGCGTGGCTGGTGGATATGAGGATCGCTTGCTACCTTGTCTGCCTGGTGCAAAGGTAGTGGACCTGATGCGTCACATAGATAGGCTTTTAGATAGTGCTGGAGAGGAGCTGGCTGTCTTGATACATGTGGATACTGACGACATATGAAAGGGCAGGAGGGAGGTTCAGGAAGCCAAGTTTGGGATTTTAGGTAGAAAGTTGAAATCCATAACCTCTAGGGTAGCATTCTCTGAAATGTGCCCTGTTTCATGTGCAGATCCCCAGAGGCAGGTAGAGCTCCAACGTTTCAATGTGTGATGAGATGATGGTGCAGGGAATAGGGTTTTAGGTTTGTTAGGATAGGGGCATTATTTTGGGGAAGAGGGGGTCTTTACAAAAGAATGGACTCTACCTTAACCAGATGCAAACCAAGCAGCTTTTAAACCTGATGATGGGGAAAGCCAATAGTCGATCCAGATACACATGGTTCAGAATGGATGTATCTTTGAAGGATATTAAGAGAACAGGGAATTTATGACATCCCGGTTGAGAGTTTGCAATAAATGCTAAAGCTGAACAGGTGCCTTAAGTAAAGAGCAAACAGAGCAGAAACATTCCAAATTACCCCATTAACTGATAATCATGTTGCTAATACAAACAAAAAAAACATACCTTGAAAAATCTGTATACAAATGCTAGAAGTCTAAAAAATAAGATGGGAGAGTTAGAGTGTATCACATTGGATGAAGAGGTAGATATAACTGGCATCTCAGTGACCTGATGGAAGGAGGATAACCAATGGGACACTGTGATACCAGGGTACGAATTATATCAAAATGACAGGATGGAACAAATTGGTGGAGGGGTGGCACTATATATTAGAGAGGGCATTGAGACAAACAGGATAAATGCTCTGCAGGAAACAAAATGGAGGAATGGAGAAGTTGCCTAGCAACTTTTATTTTGATTTTTAAACAATTTGATTTTTAAACAATTTTTATTGATTTTATAAAAGATAACAAAGGGAAAGTGGTGTGGTTCTGAGCCACTCTCCGATACATAAATTGTCATGAGAATACATAAACTCCACATGTCCCCCAACCACCCTCCCACCCCCACTACACCATTATAACCTCCTGGTAGGGTCCAGAGTCCACTGAGAAATCCAATCATCATTCAGCGAATAAGATTAAAAAAGTCCTGGAATTGAAAAAATAGTTACTCATTAAGAACAGAACTGCGGACACACTGTGGGAGAGATTGTAAGTATGCATCCCGCACTTCCAGAAATCGCTTCCGGTGGCGTGGAAAGAGTCGCATTGCTGCCGCATCCATGAGCATCATACGGTGAAAAAGGTTGCGCCAAGTCCAATAGGAAGGGGAAGATGCATCTCGCCAATGCAATAAAATAACTTTCTTCCCCACCAAACATGCTTTTCGAATTAATAAGCGGGATCCCATACCGTGAATACGTAATGGAGAAATGCAACCAAAAAGAAGCCACAGGGGGGAGACAGGAATATTGACCCCCAATAAGGTCTCTAGATATCTAACCAGTCTAACCCATAAATTATATATAGCCAGGCATTCCCAAAAAGCATGAGATAATGTTCCTCTTGCGTTCCCACAATGCGCACAGGCTGAGGATAAGGAGATTCGCAAGTTAAAGGCCCCCTGTGCTGAAACATAGCTCCTGCGCAAAAATTTATATTGCATTTCTCTAAAATACAAATTCACTGATATCTGGGAAATCCGTCGAAAACAGGCTTTGATTATATAGCCATTAATGACAAAGACCCCATCCCCATTCCATCTGTCAACCAGAACAGAGCAAGTATCCACAACATCCAGCTGTTTGAGGTGTTTGTAATATTGAGATAGCGAAGGCGCCTGCTCCTTTTCAAATGAAAAAATAGTATCCAATGTGTGAAAGTGGGAGGCCTGCCGGACAGAGGAGGGAAGAGAGCCCACATAATGCTGTAATTGCAAGTAAGGAAATACCTCAGTAGGAGATATGTCATAGTGCTTCTGTAGGTCTGAGAAGGCCACAATGGTACCGTTCGGAGTCAGGACATGACCCAACAAAGTAATGCCCTTAGCCCGCCATCGCTGATAAACCACCGTTTGGGAGCCCGGGGTGAATTCCGGATTTCCCTGGACCGGTAAAAAATAGGCACAGATATTTGAAATCTGCAATAAACGCACAAGTCGCGTCCAAGAGATCCTAAGGGGTTTAACAAGAACATTCTGCACTATAAACGTGGGTAAGGCTGTAGCTGAAGCTTGCAGAACAAATCTAAGGGAAAAGGAGGCAGTTAATTCCACATCTGCGGATAAGTTAAGCACAGTTGATTTGTCCAGCAACCAATCTCTCATCAGGCGGAGATTACTAGCTAAATTATAAAGAGCTAAATCAGGGACTCCCAATCCCCCCCTCCCCCAGCGTTCACGCATCCACGCCAACGAGACCCGTAATTTATCACTATCCACTTGTGATTTAACCACCTCCTATCCCATGACTTTTTAATTTTCTTAGAAGCCTCTCATGGGGAACTTTGTCAAATGCCTTCTGAAAATCCAAATACACTACATCTACCAGCTCACCTTTACCCACATTTATTAACCCCTTCAAAAAAATGTAGATTTGTGAGACAAGAAAAATCCATGCTAGCTTTGTCCCATTAAACCACATCTATCTATATATTGTGTGATTTTGTCCTTTACAATAGTTTCCATGGTTTTTCCCGGCACTTTCATCAGGCTCACCAGTCTATAGTTTCCAGGATCACCCTGGAGCTCTTTTTAAACATTGGGGTTACACTGGCCACCTTCCAGATTTCAGGTACAATGAGTGATTTTAAATGATAGGTCACAAATTATAAATAATAGATCTGAAATTTCATTTTTTAGTTCTTTCAGAACCCTGGGGTGTATATCACATTGTCTGGGTGAATTGCTGCTCTTCAGATTGTCAATCTGGCCTACTACATCTTCCAGGTTCACCTAGATTTGGTTCTGTTCATCAGAATCATTACCCTTGAAAACCATCTCTCGAACTGGCTTCTCCCAACATCTTCATTTATAAACACCAAAGCAAAGAATTTGTTTAGTCTTTCCATGATGGCTTTATCTTTCCTAAAATTACCCTTTAACCCGTTGATCATCAGGCCAACCCACTTCCTTACAGGCTTCCTGCATCACATATATTTTAGAAAGTTTTTATTAAGACCAAGATAGCCGCGGATTGAAGTGCGCACTTGGACGCTCTCTCCGTGAACTCAAGACTTTTTCTTAGAAATTATCATGCCACATACTAAAAGAAAAGCCAAACTCCGGGAAATACCAGCATCTTCACAGTTACCTGACCAACAACAAGCATGGATAGAATCAGTCTTCGCGTTCCCCCTGCTGCAGGCACTCGAGGGAGGAGCGCATTGGATTCCGGAATGGAGTGAATGCTGGTCCTATTGGCAGAAGAAACATATCTGAGTCCCGGTGCGCAGACGGTACCTGCACCACCATTCAAGACTTCTGATTTAAACTTGATGGATTCGTTATTATCTATGGAAAGAGAACTAATCGACAAGCAAAACGTTGTGGGATTCCATGGGCACCATGGAAGTTCTACATGTGCCTGAAGCCGGAATGAGCAGCGGAAACCCCATGGAATTAGGAGAACGGGAACCCAGGATATGCCTAACCCTGTAACCTTCCTCATTAATAACACCAGATTCCATAAAGAATGCTTTGTCTTCGTTAGAGAAAGCCATACTTTAACTCAAATTTTGAAAGAGACTTTGGTTATTGAATCCCAAATTACAAATTTTGATACCAAAATAAAATTTTGGATACAAGAGTGACGATTATAGAATCAGTTCAGAGTAACTTGATTCAATCTGATATTATTCATTCAAAGAAACTGGAAAATTTTGAAAATTCTTCAAGAATTCTGAATCTAAGGGTTTTGAAATTTCCATATTTAAATATGATGTCTCCGAAGGACTTATTTAGAAATTACCTCATTCAAATTTTTAAATTTCCTAATGAAGCGGTTCCAGTTATAACAAAAATCTATTTGCCTGACCTGACTACACCTAGACTGACTACTGGTACTGACCCCTGCTTTGGCTGACCATTCTGAACTCTTACTCTGGCCTTGATCCTCGCAATACACTCTGACACCTTATTCTGGCCTCCTGTGACCTCTGGACATTCTTGCCTGAACGTCGACCGCGCACCCCTGCTCGTGGTGGGCACACCCTAGAACTTTCTTTCTAGGAGACCCTGTGAGGCCCACCTAAGACCAGGCAGCCCGGGTACCAAGGGCTCAACCTGCGGAAACCCCAGGTTGCTATTGGCGAAGCTCCAGCTAGCTTCTGTCTCCTCCTGTGCTCCGCCTCCTGGTTGCAGGACCAGAGGGCCGTACTAATCCTGCACCAAGCCATAGGGATCAAGAATAAAGTACTGGAATGGTTCTCCTCATAGCTTACAAATAGAACTTACCAAGTTTTTATTAATAATTCATATTCCAAAACATAGTCACTTGAAACAGGAGTACCCCAGGGCTCGGCCCTATTGGCTACCCTATTTAATGTGTATATGTTACCATTGTGCCAATTATTATCAGGTATGCAACTCAATTATATCTATGCAGACGATATCCAGATAGTCTTGCCTATCAACGACTCCATTGAAAATACTTTTAAAATTGCCAAGATGTATTTAAACATAATTGGACAATTATTAAAACAAATGAAATTAAGTCTTAACTGTGACAAACCAGAAATGATGTTCTTAGAGCGTAAATTTTCTCCAACTGACCAAACCAAAACTTTCAGTCTGGAAAATGTGTCCATCCCATTAGGGAATAAAATCAGAGACTTAGGGGTTTGGTTGGACCCTTAACTCACGTTAAAAAAACACATCTCATCTAAGATAAAGGAAGGTTACTATAAATTATCAATGTTGAGACATTTGAAACCATTATTACATCATGAAGAATTTAGGACGGTGCTGCAAGCACTAATATTTACGAATATAGACTATTGCAATTCATTACTACTTGGCCTCCCAAAGTCTTCAATTAGACCACTGCAGGTACTGCAAAATTCGGCTGCCAGGTTAATCTCTGGCACAAACAAAAGAGATCACATCACTCCTGTCTTAGCTGCTTTGCATTGGCTGCCAGTTGAATACAGGATTAAATTTAAGGGTTTATGTTTATTACATAAAGTGATTTACGCAGAACAAGTAGACTGGATGAACGCAGTCATACGAATACATACACCACAACGAAATTTGCGTTCAGCTGGAAATGGATTTCTCACCATTCCCTCTATCTTGACGCCAGACTTACTTCCGTCAGGGAAAGGGCCTTCTCTTTGGCAAGCCCAGGTCTTTGGAATGCATTACCTATTGAATTAAGACTCCAGAGTAATATGAAAGAGTTTAAGAAAGCATTGAAAACCTGACTATTTGCACAAGCATTTCAAGTGGAAGCCAGCTAGAAATCTATTATGTTATTAATTATGTTTAACTTTTTACTTTATTTTAATTTTTAAGATGTTATTTTATTAGTTATGCACATAGTTCAGTTCTTAGAATTTTAATATATATTTAGTTTTAATTTAGATTTTAGGATTGTTTTCTGTGTTTTTATGAATTATTGTATGCTATGTTAAATTTACTGTAAAGAAACATTGTAAACCGGTGTGAAGGTTCATACCAACATCGGTCTAGAAAAACCAGGAAATAATAAATAATAATAATAATAATAGGTTGCCAAGGCCATGGACTCGGCGGAGTCTCCCGCCTTGCAGGCCATCCCTGGCCTGGCTGCTCATGTCCGAGAACAACAACGCACCCTGGAAGCCCTAGCTTCATCTGTGGAGGGACTACGGTCTCAATTGCAGGATGCTGTTATGGCCAATCCAGCGGGCCTGGCTCCAACCCTGCCCCCGAGGGCATCATTGGCTCTTCCAGCTCCACCCCGTTACAATGGGGATCCACGCCTCTGCCGAGGCTTCATCAACCAATGCTTCATGCAATTTGCATTGCAGCCTTCACTGTTTCCGAGTGATTCAACTAAAGTTACCTTCATCCTCTCTCGCCTTGAGGGAGAGCCCTGGCATGGGCTTCCCCACTTTGGGAACGTTCTGATCTCATCCTCCACAAGTTATCCCAGTTCATTTCTGTTTTCAAGAAGCCCTTTGAGGATCCTGGCCGACTGGCGGTGGCAGGCCACCATCTTCTTCACCTCAGTCAAGGCTCAAGATCACTCACTGAATTCACGGTGAAGTTCAGAACATTGGCCACAGAACTGGAATGGCAAGAGGATTGTCTTTGGGCAATCTAGAAGGCCTGTCTCCTGCTCTCAAGGACGAGCTAGTGGCCCGGGAGGTTCCCATATCTCTAAAGGACCTGATCTCCCTCGCTGGGAAGATTGATCATCGCCTCCGGCAACGGCACCAGGAGGTAACAGTCTCCCGGCCTTCTGCCTCACACCCAGCGCGTGCAGCTAGTCCCCAGTTGAAGGCCTTACTGGCACCACCTCCATCAACTGAGGAACCCATGCAAATAAATCGCGGGCGCTTGTCCCGAGGAGCACCTCCAATGTAAGAAGCAAGGCCTCTGCCTATACTGTGGTGCTTCTTGCAATCCTGCCCCGTACGTCCAGGAAACTACAAAGCCTGAGCCAGGAGGGTGTCTCGAGCTAGGGCGCTACTGTTACTGGCCCCCAATTATTGCTTCCAGTATCCCTTTTTAGGGAATCACACTCCTTTGCTACTACCGCGCTCGTAGACACTAAGGCGAGTGGAAGTTTTATTTTGGACGATATCGTCACACTTCTCAAAATCCCGCTTCAACCTCTAGAGGTGCCTCTCGCATCAATCCAAGGGGAGCACCTCCCTGGACGCATTATTCACTGCACGCTGGCTTTCCACCTTACCGTGGGAACCCTCCACAAGGAAGAGATCTCCCTATTCGTCTTGAAGCGCTCCACGCATCCAGTAATCCTACAACTTCCTTGGCTCCAGGTGCACGCACCTCATTTTGACTGGCAATCCCTACAGCTGACTCAGTGGGGCCCCCAATGCCAGGACCACTATCTGTGACAGGTGTCCCCAGCGGTTACAGTCTTGAAGACTACGACCCTCTCAGAGTTACCTGCTCTGTATTCTGACTTCGAAGATGTGTTCTCCAAACAAAACGCTGACATCCTGCTTCCACTCCGAAAGTTCAATTGCCCCATTGAGCTCCTACTGGGTACCACACCCCGCAAGGGCAGAACCTACCTCTCACGCTTCCGGAGACCCAAGCAACGTCTGAGTATATTAAAGAAAATCTGAATAAGACCCTCTGATTCCCAGCCAGGAGCCAGATTCTTCTTTGTGAAGAAGAAAGACAGTAGTTTACATCCATGGATCGATTACCGTGGGCTAAACGCCGTAACTCGTAAGGATCGCTATCCTCTACCACTCATTAGTGAACTATTTGACCGCCTGCAAGGAGATCAGATCTTCACGAAGCTAGATCTCTGAGGGGCATACGAATCCAACCAGAGGATATTTGGAAAACTGCCCTCAATACAAGGGACAGCCACTACGAGCACGTAGTAATGCCTTTCGGCCTTTGTAATGCACCTGTGGTCTTTCAACGCTTGATGAACGAGATCTTTCGAAACCTACTCTATTCGTTCGTCATGGTGTATCTGGACAATAAACTGATCTTTTCCAAGGACCTGAATCCCACCGTTCACACATCCAGACAGTTCTCCAACGTCTTAGAGACAATCATCTCTACGCGAAGCTAGTAAAGTGTATTTTCGAGCAGACCCATCTTCCATTCTTGGGCTACATCATCTCAAACCATGGCTTTACTATGGATCCTGAGAAACTCCAAGGGATTGGTGATTGGCCCCAGCCAGTAGGCCTCCACGCCTTACAAACATTCCTCAGATTTACAAATTATTATAGAAGCTTCATCGCTAACTACTCCACGCTAGCTGTTCCACTCACGGCCATGACTAGGAAAGGAACAAATATACGAGTTTGGAGTCCCAAGGCTCAAGCTGCTTTCCATGCCTTAAAAGAGGCCTTTGCACTGGTCCATGTCTACATCACCCAGATCCTAACCGACCCTTCATTGTTGAAGTTGACGCTTCCACCATAGGGGCAGGGGGTGGTTCTAAGCCAATACTCCGCCAAGGGGGCCTTAGTATTCTGCTCCTTCTATATACAATTGGGGACCGCGAACTCTTGGCTGTCAAGCTAGCCCTACAGGAATGGCACCCCTGGTTAGAAGAAGCACAGCATAAATTTACGATATTTACAACCATAAAAACCTTGAACACTTAGAAGCCCAATTATTGAACCCCAGACAGGCCCATTGGGTGCTGTTCTTTGAACGCTTTAACTTTGAACTCCGTTACCGTCCAGCAGCAAAGAACCTATGCGCGGATGCGCTCTCCCGTTCTCTTGAGCCAGAAGATACACCTGAAACCCCTAGACACATCATTGACCCAGCTTGTGTATCCCTCGCAGTTACCACCACGGTACCAGCCGGAAAGACTGTGGTCCCACGCCGCCTTCGAGAACGCGTGCTCTGCTGGGCCCACGACTCGAAACTGGCCGGCCATCCCGGCCGGGCCCGAACCCTCGAGATGTTGAGAAGACATTATTGGTGGCCTAATATGGTGAGAGACTCCCGCAATTATGTGGACTCCTGCTCCATCTTTGCGCAGCAAAAATCCCCGACTGGCCGTCCATGGGGACTTCTCCAACCTCTTCCGGCGCCCACCAAACCCTGGTCAAGCATCTCCACCGATTTCATCACAGATCTAAAGGCAACACGGTCATCTGGGTCATTATCGACTGTTTTTCGAAAATAGGCCACTTTGTCCCACTACAGAGTCTTCCCTCAGCTCCTGAACCTGCCAAACTCTTTCTCAATCATGTCTTCTGCCTACATTGGCTACCCTAAGAGATCATCTCGGACCAGGGTCCACAATTCGCTGCCAAATATTGGAAGTCTCTATGTAAAAAATTTGAGATCACCCTGAACTTGACGTTAGCCTATCACCCTCAGGCGAACAGCCAAGCAGAGAGAACAAACCGTTCCTTAAAGACCTTCTTATGTTAATGACCAGCAGGATAACTGGGCCGACCTATCCCACAATAGTCGCTTCCGCCACTGATGTCTCACCCTTCTCAGTGGTATTTGGTCGCCAGCCACAGCTGCTTCTACCAGTGCCGCTTTCCGTACCTTCACCTGCTGCCCAGTCCACGGCTCAGACAATACAGCGTCTATGGAACCAAGTTAAGGAGAGGCTGGGTCAGGCCGCCGAGCGAGCTAAGCACTTTATAGATGCTCACCGTTGCACCGCACCTCTGTTCTGGCCAGGCCAGAAGGTCTGGCTAAGCAGCAAACATCAGGCTGCGACTCCCTTCACAGCGACTGGCCCCCAGATTTATTGGATCATTTCCAATCATCCTGCATATTGGAGCAGTGACATACCAGTTGCAACTTCCCGCATCCATGGGAATCCACAACACTTTCCATGTCTCCCTTCTAAAACCATTGGTCTTGACCTGGCCTTCTTGGAGACCTCCTGCTCCTACCCAACTTGAGGATGAACCTGAGGACGTCATCCAGGTCATCCTGGCTATTTAAACAAGCTTTTCAAAAAGAGAAGGGAGAATAGAAGCCAGGGATGGGCAAAGCATGGACAATTAAACAACCACACACACTGCAGAGTTCACTAAGGGGTAGATTTTCAGACCGCGCGAATAGGCGTACTTTTGCTGGCGCATCAGGCGCAAGCAAAAGTACGTGGGATTTTAGTAGATATGCGCGTAGTCGCGCGTATCCGCTAAAATCCTGGATCGGCGCGCGCAAGGCTATCGATTCTGTATAGCCGGCGCGCGCTGAGCCGCGCAGCCTACCCCCGTTCTCTCCGAGGCCGCTCCGAAATCGGAGCGGCCTCGGAGGGAATCCTCTAACGCCCTCCCCTCACCTTCCCCTCCCTTTCTCTACCTAACCCACCCCCCCCCCGGCCCTGTCTAAACCCCCTCCTTACCTTTGTCGGGGGATTTACGCCTCCCTCCGGGAGGCGTAAATCCCCGCGCGCCGGGACACGACCTGGGGGCGGGTCTGGAGGGCACGGCCACGCCCCCGGGCCCGCCCCCAAAACGCTGCCGACATGCCCCAAAACGCCACGCGGCTCAGGCCCGCCCCCCTCGGAAAACCCCGGGACTTACGCGAGTCCCGGGGTCTGCGCGCGCCGGTAGGCCTATTGAACATAGGCGCACCGGCGCGCAGGGCTCTGCTCGCCTAAATCCGCCCGGATTTAGGCGGATTTAGGCGAGCAGGGCTCTGAAAATCCGCCCCTAAGTGTGTAGTTTTTAATATATAGCGCTTCATCAATAAAGGACAAGTTACAATTATAAAGTTAGTTCTGTACTTAAAACTGAGAAAAAGAGGAGAACCAAGATGGCCGCCACTCTGTGACGCAAACTCACCTCGGCTCCGAGGCGTCTTTGCTGAAATCTAGAAATTCTGATTTCCTCGTTGCTTATTTCTTGGTATAATATGCCCCACACAAAAAGAAAAGCATGGATTCGTGAAAATATTACTTCAACACCGATTACTTCAATGCGAAAGCCGTAGATCGAGGACGCGTTCGGACTTGTGCACCAGAACCCGGAAGGAGGGGCCGCTGGCGTCTGTTGTGGAGAGTGGCCACCAGACGCCTTGGCCGATGAAACATCATTGAGTCCCCGGGCTCCAACAGCTCCAGCGATGCCATTTCGATCCCCAGGAGAATCGGGGCAGAAACAGCTGAACCTGGCAGAGAAACAACTTGCTCCAAGGACTTATGATTCCCCGAGAAGCGACAGAGGGAATCTGTTTGCTTCGGTGAGCTCCGTTGAGGGCTCCGGGGGAGAAAAAGAGGAAGCAGGCCAGAAAGAAAATGGAGAGGCTGGTCTCCTAGAAGGGAGAGGTAAGGAGCCTAGAATTGAGGTGATTGTGGGGAAGCCGGTTGAGATTGCTGAAAAGTTAACTTTGGAAGAAATACGGAAAGCACTTATAAGTATGAACAAGGCAATATGTGATTTGACTTCTGCAGTAAAACAAAATATGGAGAAATCAGATGGTTTGGAAAAAAGAATTCAATCAGTGGAAAAGACAATACAAAAAGTAGAAACTGAGATAACTGGAGTGAAAGAAGTTCAGTGTAATTTTATTAAATCTGAAAGTAGTCTGGTAAAACGTATGGATTTCCTAGAGAATGAAATACGTCGAAATAATCTGAGAATTTTGAACTTTCCAAGATCAAAATGGATGACAGCCAAGGATCTCTTTATAAGTTACCTTAAAAATATCTTGGGTTATACTGAAATCTCCATTCCTGGATTTTCAAAAATGATTTATTTACCAGAAAAGAAGGAGCAGAAGAGAGAAGATAATGAAGAACCAGATAATTTATCTGAAATCCTGGAGAAATCATATGAGACTAAAATGTTGAGATTACTTACCTGATAATCTCGTTTTCCTTAGTGTAGACAGATGGACTCAGAACAAGTGGGTATAGTGTGCTCGTGCTAGCAGTTGGAGACTGATCTGACGTCAGCACGGGTACATATACCCCCACAAGAAGCGAGACAATTCAGTAATCTTCCTTGCAAAAGCTGTTATGGATATATGTGTACTGACGATCAATGAAATAGTGAAAACAGGATTCCCCTGACCGATTGATGGTAGCTGGAGACCACCAGCATTCCCAACCGGAAGGCGTCGACACCTGGTAGAGTGGACGCACTCATGTAAGAAGTAATAAGGCTTACCTTGAATCGGTGAAACCCATGTATACTGGCAGCCGGGCGGGATGCTGAGTCCATCTGTCTACCCTAAGGAAAACGAGATTATCAGGTAAGTAATCTCAACATTTCCTAGCGTGTAGCCAGATGGACTCAGAACAAGTGGGATGTACAAAAGCTTTACTCCCGGACTGGGTGGGAGGCTGCCTGAGGACCGCATAGGACCGTCCTTGCAAATGCTGTGTCCTCCCTGGCCTGGACATCCAGACGGTAGAACCTGGAGAAGGTATGGAGGGAGGACCATGTCGCCGCTTTACATATTTCTGCAAGCGACAGCATCCTAGATTCTGCCCAAGATGCTGCTTGGGCTCTGGTAGAATGAGCCTTGACTTGTAGAGGCGGTGACTTCCCGGCCTCTATGTAGGCCGCTCTGATAACCTCTTTAATCCAGCGGGCGATGGTGGGTCGAGAGGCCGCTTCTCCTTGTTTCTTCCCGCTGTGCAGGACGAACAGATGGTCCGTCTTTCGTACGGCTTCTGTCATTTCCAGATATCTGGGCAGCAATCTGCCAATGTCGAGATGGCGTAGCAAATGCCCTTCTTCTGATTTCTTCAGACCCGCCGTGGTCAGCAAGGATATGGTCTGGTTGAGGTGAAATTGTGAGACTACCTTAGGCAAGAAGGATGGAACCGTGCGAAGATGGATAGCCTCAGGAGTGATTCTGAGAAAGGGATCACGGCAGGACAGTGCTTGTAGCTCTGAGATGCGGCGTGCTGAACACACTGCCAGCAGGAATACCATCTTCAAAGTTAGAGAACAGAGAGACAGGCCCCGAAGGGGTCTGTAGGTGGATCCCGCGAGGAAATCCAAAACTATGTTGAGGTTCCACAGGGGCACTGGCCACTTCAGTGGCGGACGAATGTGCTTGACTCCTTTCAGGAAGCGGGAAACATCTGGGTGCATGGCAATAGTCTTGCCATCCCTCCGGGGACCGTAGCAAAACAGCGCAACCACCTGGACTTTGATGGAGCTGAGGGAGAGACCCTTCTGAAGCCCATCATGCAGGAAATCCAAAACAATACAATATACGCTTAACAATATGCGGTCAGCAATATACACTCAATACAATATACGGATACAGGCGCCTATCATGGGCGTTCAATACCTGAACAAGGCCGACAAAATAGTGACCTCCGCAGCGTGCCGCCTACAGGCAACGCCGCCGATCCTCGTACCTCGGAGACCAAAAGTAAGAGATGTACGCCTTACCTGATCCTCGGCGCTTCCCGGCTGGAACCCGGGCGGTCTCCGGCTGCAGGGAAGAGGGGAAATACCTTCACCGCCGCGCTTGGGGAAATGCACCCGCTGCCTCTAGGTCCACGCCGGGACCGAGGCGCCTCTCAGCCCGACCCAAGCCCTTCTTGCTCGGGGGCTAGGTCCCTGCCACGATTCGGCCACCGGACCGAGGCGTAGACCTCCGAGGGATCGCGGAAATCACCCCGGGAAACTCAACTGGGGGAGGGACCCGAGGGTATCACCGCAGGAGTGCGGGGCTCGTTGTTCTGTAGAATTTTAGAAAGTAGAAAGTAGTATTGGAAACACGCTCAGCGAGCGTGCAGGCTCTCCAAACTGCTTTGGAGACGGAAATTACTGAATTGCCTCACTTCCTGTGGGGGTATATGTACCCGTGCTGACGTCAGATCCGTCTTCAACTGCTAGCACAAGCACACTATACCCACTTGTTCTGAGTCCATCTAGCTACACGCTAGGAAACTGAGTCTAGAGCCACTTTATTAGTATCGTTTGTACAAACCACAGACAGAGATAATATATTAAAGAAGTTCTTCCGGAATCAGAACCTATTGTTTTACGGATACCAAATAAGAATATTCCCGGACATAACCAAGAAAATGCAGGAAAAGAGGAAAGAGTTCTTAATAATGAAACAAGAAGTGATCTCACGTGGAGCTAAATACCTTTTGAGGTTTCCTTGTAGATGTATTTTGCTGTATCAGAATAATAGGTACATCTTTACTGACCCTGCACAACTCCGTCAATATCTGGACTCCTACTCCTAGTACTAGGAGAGTTGGATAAAGTTAGATTGGGTACATAACAGAGTTTTCCTGGAGAATGATGTATAATTATTTCTTGTATTCCGCTTAATATTTGGTTCTCCCAATGTTCTTATAATTGATAAGAAAATATTATTTCCTCCTTAATTAAGGATTTTAAATTCAGATATTGTAATGATTTTCTTCTTTATTTCATTATTTAATTTTCAATGTAAATTGTGAAACTTCAATAAATAAAAATTTTTAAAACAAAACAGAGACATGGACATGATTCATCACATTTAACAGCAAACATTGATCAAAAACTATGTTACTGAACCTTATGGCACCTATGTAAACGGACAAATTGTAGTATCATTACTTTTATGTGCCTTCATGTAAACCGTTGTGACTGTCCCACACCAAACGACGGTATAGAAAAAAAATTTTAAATAAATAAATAAATAAATAAATAAATAAATAAATAAAAGAGATCTTGGACCTCCGGCACCACAGAGGACACTGGGAGTACCTCCTGTAATGGGAGGGCTTTGGCCCAGAGGAGAACTCCTTTGAGCCCTTCCATCACATCTACGACAAGATCCTCCTCGCTGAGTCCCACCGGACCTATCCTGAAAAACCTCGGCCAATAAGGGGGGAGGCCTAGAAGGGGGGTACTGTTCTGCGACCAGGTCTGCTCACCTGACGCGACCATCTGCCAGCTCTTCCCTGACTCCCAGCTCCGCTCGGCCGCAGCTCTGACAAGCGTCTCCCAGCCCATCGCGGCCTTCTGCTTCGCAGCTCTCCTCGCACCGGGAATCGGAGTCCTCCTTGGCGTCGAACCCGCCCCCTAGCGCATGCGCAGAGCTCTATCACTCTTAAAGGGCCAAGCGCAGGAAACTCACGGGCGGCGCCTGATTCTGACATCACGTAAGCCAGCTTTTTATACTAGAGCTCCTCCACTAGCTCTTTGCCTTGGCAATCGGGTCGTACACTCCAGTCTTCTCTAGTTTGTCTGTTCCAGCGTCTCCTGTTCCTTTGTCTCTCCTGGTAGTACCCTTCGGACCAGTGGCGTAGCCAGAAATGAATTTTTGGCTGGGCCCAAGGTTAACATGGGTGGGCACTAAAAGTCTGAGCCATGGAATTCATATTCTTATTGATAAATACTTTTCACACACACACACACACACACCTGACAATAGATTTCTAAATAATCTGCTACAGCTGTTATACTTTTAATATTTTAAACTCAATTACTTCAAGCAGCTACCAATGCTAAACCTAATATATAGTTATGAAAGCATTTCAATTATACTTAAAGAGATCTCAAGTGGCAGTATCTCATAACTTACAAAGAACCATATACTAGTCTACTATAAAGACAGATATCTCATCATACATCACAGTATTCTGTGAGATGTTTTAAAACCCTCTGGAATGTTGTACCAAAATATTTCTACTTGAAAAAAGCTCAGAAAGGCAATGTACTTTTAAGATGGAACTAGGTTCAAACTAATTACAAATTCAATGATGAAGGAACCCTCTTTCCTTAAACTTATCAAACGCAGTAATTCATGACCATCATAATAGGCATCATTGTGTGGTAAAGTATACCTTTGTCACTCTGCCTTATGCTTAAACATAGGTCAGTACATATTTTTAAGTGTTTTTGTTGCTTAATTCACCCCAGTGATATACTCCAAATTTCTAGCAATAATCTTGTTACATCAATTCGAGGTTACTTATGTTGAAAATTATGAACCAAACTTATCTGGATAATACGATGTTATTACTTCTTCTTAACCACCATCGACTTTGAGCTTGATGCCACGCCAAGATACGCCATGCTGTGGAATATATTACGCCCTTGAAGAAGGACTCGATGCTAGTCTGAAACATTGTGCAATGTCGGGCATAGAACAGCAATATAGTGAATTCTCATATTGCTGACAATTTGAGGGCATCAAGCTCAAAGTCGATGGTGGTTAAGAAGAAGTAATAACATTGTATTATCCAGATAAGTTTGGTTCATAATTTTCAACAAAAGTAACCTTGAATTGATGTAACACAAGATTATTGCTAGAAATTTGGAGTATATCACTGGGGTGAATTAAGCAACAAAAACACTTAAAAATATGGACTGACCTATGATTAAGCATAAGGCAGAGTGACAAAGGTATACTTTACCACACAATGATGCCTATTATGATGGTCATGAATTACTGCGTTTGATAAGTTTAAGAAAATAGGAAAGAGGGTTCCTTCATCATTGAATTTGTACCAAAATATTTACCATAATTGAGCAAATGCCTTATTAATCTGTATCAATAAAACAGATAAATATCTTTGAAGATTTCTTTTCCTTTCCTATGGCTCAACTATTTAGTTTTAGTCTTCCTCTGATGCTGACATTTGCTGAATCGAGTCCAGTGGCTCCTGACATTCATCCCCATTTCTTTACAAAGGAAGAACAGAAAAAAAGACTGTTCTGGATAAAGAGATGTCTTGAAGGTGGTCACACCCTTTGGCTGACAGCTGGGATGTATCCTTAGCAGTGTGGAGAGGATAACTGGGTAGACAGGAGAAAAAGGCTATCCAGCCCTGTCATTTACTAAGCTATCATCATGTAAACATACACTCTGCATCCACAAATAAGATTGATACAATTGCCTACATGCTAGTAAAATACCTCACCTCAGGCACACACACAGAACCGACCTTCACCAAAGTACAGAAAGACCACACATTATAAATATGGAGATAGAAACTGGAATGGAAAACCAAAAAAAGCCACTCTGCATGCAGTGCAAACCTGGAGAAATGGAAAGAGAAATATAGCACCTAACAGTCCCAGGATCTGCAATAATGCACACAAACTAAGCCGCACAAAGTTACACCTGCATTATGGAACATATAACAACCCTATCTATGAAAAGGCAACACTACAAATATTAAATCAGGTCCTAAACACTAATACACCTCCTATTAGGAAAACAGAACAAGCCAAGCTGCTATAGAGCCCCACACAGAAATAACTGTAAAACTATATTAATAAATGTTTCAAAACAGCTGATGAACAGAATAACATCCAACAAAACTCATAAAAATTATTAAACATTGTCCAAATATCAATAAAATATTTCAAAACAGCAGGCACATCACATAATACTCAATAATTAAAATGGCAGTCAATCAAGAAAAATAAACTTAAAATGCCACTTTTACTTACCATCTCCAGCAACTCTCCTACTCCTTTCCCTTGAAAGCACATACCAGGAGCAGCAGCTCTGTCTCTCACACACACACCCCAGTCACCTCCCTGCCCAGTCTCTGTCTCACACACACCCCAGTCACCTCCCTGCCCAGTCTCTGTCTCACACACACCCCAGTCACCCTCCCTGCCCAGTCTCTGTCTCACACACACCCCAGTCACCTCCCTGCCCAGTCTCTGTCTCACACACACCCCAGTCACCCTCCCTGCCCAGTCTCTGTCTCACACACACCCCAGTCACCTCCCTGCCCAGTCTCTGTCTCACACACACCCCACATACACCCCAGTCACCCTCTCTGCCCAGTCTCTGTCTCACACACACCCCACATACACCCCAGTCACCCTCTCTGCCCAGTCTCTGTCTCACACACACCCCAGTCACCTCCCTGCCCAGTCTCTGTCTCACACACACCCCAGTCACCCTCCCTGCCCAGTCTCTGTCTCACACACACCCCAGTCACCTCCATGCCCTGCATTTCCAGCCCGTGGCTTGAACACTGCCACTCCTCCCACCCTGATGACCCCCTTCTTCCTGCCCCACCAGCCAATCAGAGGCTTCCTCCTTCCACTGGCAGGAAGAAGGCTTCCGATTGGCCCGCGGGGGCAGGTAGAAGGGAGGAGGTTTCCCATTGGCCCACGGGGGCAGGAAGAAGATAGGAGGTTTCCCATTGGCCCACGGGGGCAGGAAGAAGATAGGAGGTTTTCCATTGGCCCGCGGGGGCAGGAAGAATGTAAAGGGAAGTATTACTGGGGCTGTGGGACACCGGGAGCCGCAACACACCAGCTGATTTTATTTTTTTTTCTCCCTTGGGTGCCTGCTGATGCTGCCTGCTTTTATTGGCTGCAGTGTCTTGCAAAGAAATTTGGGTGGGCCTGAATGGAAAGTGGGTGGGCCACTGCCCACCCAGGCCCACCCGTAGCTACGCCACTGCTTCGGACTGATCTCATTGTACTGACCTTTGCTTGCTCCTGACCTCGTCTGACTGCTGCCTGAACTGACCTCTGCCTGTCCACTGACATCTGATCGCTGCCTGGAACCGACCACTACCTGTCTACTGACCAGGTCCGACTGCTGCCTGGAACTTGACCTTTTGCCTGACCTGACTACACCTGGATTGACTACTGGTATTGACCCCTGCTTCGGCTGACCATTTTGAACTCTTTCTCTGGCCTTGATCCTCGCAATACAATCTGACACCTTATTCTGGCCTCCTGTGACCTCTGAACATTCTTGCCTGAATGTCGACCTCGCACCCCTGTTCATGGTGGGCACACCCTTGAACTTTCTCTCTAGGAGACTCTGCGAGGCCCACATAAGACCAGGCGGCCCGGGTACCCAAGGGCTCAACCTGCGGAAACCCCAGGTTGCTATTGGCGAAACTCCAGCTAGCCTCTGTCTCCTCCTGTGTTCCGCCTCCTTGTGGCAAGCGCTCTCTGGGTCCGACCAGAGAGCCGTACCAATCCTGCACCAGGCCAAGGGTCCACTTCCAGCACAACAATACCAGTTCTGGAGACAGTTTTCAAGGGTGAAGATGCAGATGAACTGAACCAAAACACAGTGAACCTGGAAGATGTCATAGACCAGATTGACAAACTAAAGAGTAGCAAGTCACCTGGACCAGATGGTATAAATCCCAGGGTTCTGAAAGAACTAAAAAATAAACTTTCAGTGCTATTAGTAATAATTTGTAACCTATCATTAAATGTGTCCATTGTATTGAAGACTGGAGGGTGGCCAATATAACTCCATTATTTAAAATGGGCTCCAGTGGTGACTAGACTGGTGAACCTGACTTCAGTGTTGGGAAAAATAGTAGAAACCGCTCTAAAGAACAAAATCACAGAACATATAGCCAGACTTTGTAATGGAATACAGTCAGTATAGATTTACCCAAGGAAAGTCTTGTCTCACAAATCTGCTACATTTTTTTTTCGCTACTGATTATCATTGTTTTTCAGCCATCAGATCTGGATATACTCTGATATTACTCGTATATCTCAAGAATGAAGGACAAAGTTCTTGTCTATGTGCCAAGAAGTTCTGGCCATAGGTGCACGATTTCTTTTGCATTATCCATGCAAATGTCTGATGAAATTTTCCTCCAGGAAATATATTTTTTGAGCCTTCTCAATTAAGATTCTTTTTGGACTCTCACGCAGACAATGGCTAGTGTAGATCTTGATGTTGTAGGAGTTTCACTTTTTTGATGTTGTTTTCCTCGCAGATTTGTACTTTTTAATTATGGTTTTGTCTCGTTCCCTTTTCCTGTTTCCCCCCATTTTTCCTTTCCCAATACCTGAGAGGTACATATTTTCCTCTTAATTTTATTTTGACTTTTATGTTCTCTCTCATGTTTATTATACAAGTATTTTCTTGTGTTCTGAACCTTAAATTCATTAAAAATAAAGTAAAGGAGTTCACGTGATGTGGTGTAGCTGAACAGACGTGTGCTAGTTCAGCTCCGGGCACCATCCAGCCACTTTAAGCAAAATTAGCATCTAAAGGACCGGGAAAGCTGCCTCAACATAGTAATCAAAGAGGTACATGTCTATTGTTAAATACATGCTAAAATCGCAGAATAATATGCCCTTGAGAGGGGGTAAAAAAAAAAGGAAGAAAAAAGCAAAGGCTATACACGCCTGCTAAATTGGTCACAAAAGCAGAAGATATTACAAGCCTTCAGATCGCATAAAGATTTAACTTACCAATCATAGAAATATAGAAATGACGGCAGAAGAAGGTCCATCCAGTCTGCCCAGCAAGCTTTCACTTTTGTTTTTTCCCCCCATACTTATCTGTTACTCTTGTCCCTTGTAAGTGTCCCTTGTAAGTGACTTTTGTTCTATTTCTCTTCCTCCCCCGCCATCGATCTATTTCCCTTCCACCCCTCCTGTTCGAATGTTTCAGGATTTTTCAGCACAACTTGCCCAGAAACGGAAAACCTTCAGCCCGCTCTTCATCGAGTTATACCGCCGAAATATCCGGTTTCAATTACAGTACCCGGCTAGCCTAAAGGTATGGCATGTAGGGAATGTTCATTTATTTACTGAACTCATGGCAGCAAAATCTTTTTTGGAGGTGCTTAAGGGGGAGTAAGGCTCCATCTGCGGTTTTTACAGACACATTGATTATGCATTTTTTTTCTATGGTCGGCAGGAAACCAGCCTTGTTGATTGGGCTTATTTGAAGATCGTCTGACTTTATTTTTTTTTTCTTCTCAAGCATAGGCTGTTTGCTGTTTTTTGTTTTGTTTGTTTGTTTTTTTACAACTGCTTATCTTTTCCCGTCCATAGCAGGGCTGAATTAGCCATGCTGTCATGGGAACTGTCCATCAGGGCCCGGGAGGCAGAGCTTGAGTAGCAGAGAGTTGATCTTTGTTCCCTCTGCGGCTGCGCGTGGGTTCCCGCGCAGGAAGTAGCAGATTCTCCTCAGTCTGTCTTTTTCCGCGCGCGGGAACACACGCGGAGCTCGATTCTCCTCGACGGAAAAAAAAAATGTAGAAAAAACCATCCGGTTTTAAACCCTGTCCCTGCAGGAGGGTCATGTCCGTCACAGACGGACATGACCAGTTTTGTGCTCGAATGTCTCCTCGAGCAAGAAGACATAGGGCTTATCGAATGTGGGAACTCTCACAAACAGACCTTCGACAACCCATTCTTCCCCAGGACAAGAAACAAGGGTTCCGTTTCAAAAAAGACGGTCTTCTTCTTATTCTCAGACTTCTGAGACTGGAGGTAGGTCTGCTAGAAGGGACTCCCTTCCCGGACATAAGAGACGACACCATAGGTCTCCAGAACCAGCCCGGGGATCCAAATCACACCGAGCTAAAAAACAGCCGCCGAAGCGGACACCAAGCTCCGAATCCCTCAGGGGCGAACATGCTTCGGAGACTTCTGAATCGGTGCAGACTATCTCACCGTCGGAATCGGCACATGATGTGATGCCGAGAGAGGCGCAAAAATCTACTATGACACCGAAAGAACACGCGCCGGGAGCGGCGCCAACACAACCTGCACCAGGAGCGGCGCCGAGAGTGGCGCATAGTGAAACGGCGCCGGGAACGGCACCGACAAATACGGAGCCGGGAACGGCGCCGAAGGAATCGGCGCCGGATGCTACACCGAAGTCAAAGACAATAATAAGGGAACCAAAGCATAAGACGCCAAAATCGGTGCCGAAGCAAACCACCAAAAGAAAAAGAAGACACGATGAGACGCATCACAGCCATAAGAGACACAGGGAACATTCTCATGATTCCCACTCCTCTCATTCACATACAACTGAGTCCATGTCCCGAAGCCATGAATCAAGCGACAAGGACCGTTCTAGTCATTCCAACAGACATACGTTGTCCAGTCCTCATAGACATCGTAGTTCCTCGCATAGAAGTTTTGATAGTCCGCGTTCAAAATCTTCTCATTCTGAAAGGGACTCTATTCAGTCCTCAATCAGACCTTGCCATATTTCAACACCGGTGTCATCCGGAGCGGGCTCACAACCTTTGGCAACCACCTCGGCAGAGCTCAGACGCTCCACACAGTTTATGCCCGCACCCACATCGCCGGAATATTTACCTCCTACGGACCCTTCAGATACCCGTAAAGCTATGCCACCTACCACACAAAAAGCTTTCTGGGATCTTTCCCACTCGCTGGCGGGATTCTTCGATGTCCTTTCGTGGATTGCAAACTGGCTAAAAGACAGGAAACAGAGAGTAGGATTAAATGGGCAATTTTCTCAATGGAAGGGAGTGGACAGTGGAGTACCTCAGGGTTCTGTGTTGGGACCCTTACTGTTCAATATATTTATAAATGATCTGGAAAGAAATACGACGAGTGAGATAATCAAATTTGCAGATGACACAAAATTGTGCAGAGTAGTTAAATCACAAGCAGATTGTGATAAATTGCAGGAAGACTTTGTGAGACTGGAAAATTGGGCATCCAAATGGCAGATGAAATTTAATGTGGATAAGTGCAAGGTGATGCATATAGGGAAAAATAACCCATGCTATAATTACACGATGTTGGGTTCCATATTAGGTGCTACAACCCAAGAAAGAGATCTAGGTGTCATAGTGGATAACACATTGAAATCGTCGGTTCAGTGTGCTGCGGCAGTCAAAAAAGCAAACAGAATGTTGGGAATTATTAGAAAAGGAATGATGAATAAAACGGAAAATGTCATAATGCCTCTGTATCGCTCCATGGTGAGACCGCACCTTGAATACTGTGTACAATTCTGGTCGCCGCATCTCAAAAAAGATATAATTGCAATGGAGAAGGTACAGAGAAGGGCTACCAAAATGATAAGGGGAATGGAACAACTCCCCTATGAGGAAAGACTAAAGAGGTTAGGACTTTTCAGCTTGGAGAAGAGACGACTGAGGGGGGATATGATAGAGGTGTTTAAAATCATGAGAGGTCTAGAACGGGTAGATGTGAATCGGTTATTTACTCTTTCGGATAGTAGAAGGACTAGGGGACACTCCATGAAGTTAGCATGGGGCACATTTAAAACTAATCGGAGAAAGTTCTTTTTTACTCAACGCACAATTAAACTCTGGAATTTGTTGCCAGAGAATGTGGTTCGTGCAGTTAGTATAGCTGTGTTTAAAAAAGGATTGGATAAGTTCTTGGAGGAGAAGTCCATTACCTGCTATTAAGTTCACTTAGAGAATAGCCACTGCCATTAGCAATGGTTACATGGAATAGACTTAGTTTTTGGGTACTTGCCAGGTTCTTATGGCCTGGATTGGCCACTGTTGGAAACAGGATGCTGGGCTTGATGGACCCTTGGTCTGACCCAGTATGGCATTTTCTTATGTTCTTATGTTCTTATGTTGCCTCCAGAAGAGAAACTCACTCAAAACACCAAAAAACCACCAAAATCAAAGGTTGATTTGGATCTTACCCCTACAAGACCCCTCTCTCCGACTCCCTCCCACCATTCCTTAACGGAGTCTATCAGATCGCAATCTTCTCAATCCTCATCAACGGGGTACCCTTCTGATCCACCAGAACAGCCGGCGGAACCATATTCACCCCCGGAAGACTTATCTTACCCAAAATTTGTTGAAAAAATGGGTACCATTCTAAAATTAGAAGTACAGAAGTTACCGGAGCCTAGAGCGGAGATTTTAGGTCTCCTAAAGATCTTTGACACGCCAGGGGAGCCAACATCCCCACCCCCTCATAATATGTTGCATGGGGTCCTACAGAAATCTTGGGAGACTCCATTTACGCTCCCAGCAGTGTCTAGAAAAACGGATCTAAAATTCAAACTACAGAAACCTTCTACATATTCAACACCACAGTTGCCACACGAATCTATAGTAGTGGAATCAGCACTGCAGAGATCAAAACGATCCAAAACTCATGCTTCCAATCCGTCAGGCAAAGACAACAAATGCCTTGATGATTTTGCAAGACGAGTCTATCACAATGCAATGTTGAACGCACGAATTCAACATCATCAGTTCTACATGGTCCAATACATGTACGACTGCCTGCAGGCAACAAAAGGTATGTTCACCTCAACGGGGGACAACATTCCAGCACCCATTTTAGATATGGAAGAGTGCTCCCGCCATCTTTTACGGGCAGTCTAAGAGAGTTTCGAGACCTCGTCTCGAGCATCGGCAACGGCAATCGCAGCACGACGACTGGCTTGGTTAAAGGCCAGTGCAATCCGTGAAGATTTGCACGAAAAGTTGGCTAACCTTCCCTGTTTGGGAGATAATCTCTTTGGAGATCGTTTCCAAGATACGGTTATAGTAAGCTAAAGGACCAAGCGCTCGCGGTGCAATCCTTAACTGCACCATCCTCCTCAAAAAGGTTTTATCCACTAAATCGTCGCCAATCTTATCGACGCCCTTATAGGACCTACCAATCTTTTCGACAACCGTCGTATCCTAATTTTCAACGACAACAAACACAGCCTCCTTCAAACCAGCAACGGAGAGGCAAACCCAGAGGGCAAAGGACACAACAACAACAAACAGCGACAGCGGTAAAAGCCACATCGTCTTTTTAAAGATCAGGCCACCACCACCGATCACAGAGAATCCGCCGGGCAGAATTACGGCCCACTGGCCAGAGTGGAAGAAAATAACCTCGGATCAATGGGTATTGGAAATTGTTCAAACGGGTTATCACATACCTTTTACCCACCCACCCCTCATTCCACATCTTTCACCACGGAAACCCAAGACCCTGCAGCTCCAGCTATCACAGGAGATCACCCTTCTTCTACAACAGGGAGCGATACAACCTATCCCTCGAAGGGACTACAACCAGGGTTTCTACTCCCCCTATTTCCTCATTCCAAAGAAATCGGGGGGATATCGACCGATTCTAGACCTCAGAGACCTCAAACATATAGTGAAGGAAAACTTCAAGATGGTCTCACTGAAGTCCATTCTCCCATTATTACAACCCATGGACTGGATGTGCTCGATAAGAACATAAGAACATAAGAAATTGCCATCCTGGGTCAGACCAAGGGTCCATCAAGCCCAGCATCCTGTTTCCAACAGAGGCCAAAACCAGGCCACAAGAACCTGGCAATTACCCAAACACTAAGAAGATCCCTGAAAGATGCTTATACTCACATTCTGATCCATCCGTCATCTTGGAGATACCTCTGCTTTCAATATCACAATCACCATTACCAATACAAAGTTCTTCCCTTTGGCCTCTCAACGGCCCCCAGAGTATTCACGAAATGCATGATAGTGGTGGTGGCCCATCTTCGACAACCAGGACTGACCATCTTTCCGTATCTGGACGACTGGTTACTAACAGCATCGGATCCGATGATACTGCAGTCACATCTAAACATAACCATCAATTGCCTCCAATCACTGGGACTCCTCATCAATTACCCAAAATCCATTTTACAGCCGACGCAAGTAATGCAGTTTATAGGAGCTCGTCTGGACTCTATACAGTCCAGAGCATATCTGCCGGACGACAGGAAGGAGATGCTTCGCACCTTACTTCACTCACTGTTACACCTCCGGTACCCGACCGCCCACCAAGTGTTGACAGTTTTAGGTCACATGGCAGCCGCAAATTTTACGGTACCAAATGCCAAACTACACATGCGCCGTTTACAATGGGACCTGAAACGACAATGGAGGCAGCACACACAACCCCTGCAAACTCGAATTACATTAACTGCACCCATGATCAAAGACATCAATTGGTGGCTCAAGGACTACGCATTAGACAAGGGGGCATTATTCAGCCCCCCCACCACACAATGCTGTCCTCACAACAGATGCATCACCATCGGGATGGGGAGCTCACCTGGACAATGTAGAGACCCAAGGGTTATGGACAAGGAAAGAAAGAACCTTACATATCAATCTCTTGGAACTCAAAGCGATCCGTTATGCACTTCAAACCTTTCAGACATCTCAAGGGACGAAGACTGATGATATACACGGACAATCAAGTGGCCATGTTTTATATCAACAAACAGGGCGGATCGGGCTCATGGCCTCTCTGCAGCGAGACACTACAGATCTTTCAACATGCCAACGAACACGCGATACACTTGCAGGCGACGTACCTTCCAGGAATAGTGAATACCAGAGCCGACAGATTAAGTCGAATCTTTCAGCTGCACGAGTGGTCTCTAAACAGGGAAGTGACCCAACAACTATTCGATCATTGGGGAACTCCAATGATAGACTTGTTTGCCACGGAACAAAACACACAACTACCGCAATTTTGCTTGGTGAGACCCAGCAACACCCGTCTTGCTCAAGATGCCTTCCTTCTACAGTGCTCAACACATTTACTTTATGCCTTTTCTCCAATTCCTTTAATTTCCAGGACGATCCAAAAGTGCATCAGGGACAAGAGCGACATGATCCTCATAGCCCCGGCCTGGCCCAGGCAAACCTGGTACACCTTTCTGCTACGTCTCTCCATCGACGAGCCAATCCCCTTGCCGAACCGATCAGACCTACTCAGAACGACTGGGCATTAATACATCCTCTCTACTCCTCCCTCCACCTGACTGCGTGGAGACTGAAAGGAGATGGTTGACAACGCAAGGAATTTCGGGAGCAGCCCAGGAAGTGCTCCTTGCTTCCAGAAAACAGTCCACTAGACGTAATTACTCATTTAAATGGAGACGGTACTCCGACTGGTGCAGTAAACAAGGAATTCAACCAGTAGACTGCGCTCCATCACAGCTCCTGGATTACCTGCATTCACTATTTCTAACAGGATTGGCAACATCATCCATTCAAGTTCATTTGAGTGCCATCCCGGCGTTCCACTGCCTGGTGAATAATCACTCCGTCGCGGAGCATCCTCTGCTATCCAGACTCCTTAGGGGGCTGATCCACCAGTGCAAAAGCCACCAGTTCCTTGGAACCTTAATATAATCCTAGAGCAACTCATGCTTGCTCCATTCGAGCCTATGGACTCTGCACACCTCAAATACATAACATGGAAGGTAGTAATTCCTAGTAGCAATCACCTCGGCAAGAAGAGTTAGCGAACTACAAGCACTGGTTCATTATGAACCGTATCTACAATTTCATCCAAATAAAGTCCTCTTACGAACTCATCCAACTTTTCTGCCAAAAGTAGTCTCGACATTCCACCTCAACCAATCAATAGAGTTACCAGTCTTTTTTCCACAACCACACGCTAACGACAGGGAACGATTGCTTCATTCACTGGACTGCAAGCATGCTTTGGAATTTTACAAACAAAGAACTCACACATTTAACAGAACATCTCAGCTATTTGTTTCTTTCGATCCAAAAGCACCGGGAAAACCGGTAGCGAAAAGAACAATTTCCAGTTGGATTGTTCAGTGCATTCAATTTTGCTACAACAAACAAAATCTCCCACTGCCGACACGACCATGCGCTCATCAAGTACGTGCGGTGGCTACTTCTTTGGCACATCTACAAAATGTCTCACCAGTTGACATATGCAAAGCAGCTACGTGGTCCTCAGTTCACACCTTCACATCCCACTATTGCATAGATCAGCAATCAGCTAGGGATGCGACATTGGGACAAGCCATCCTACGTATGCTGCATACAACACCACCCGACTACCACTATGAATAACATGCACGCCTTTCTACACGCGTGCTGGACTGCTTGGGACTCCCATGACAGCATGGCTAATTCAGCCCTGCTATCGACCGGAAAAAGCAAGTTTGCTTACCGTAAACGGTGTTTCCGTAGATAGCAGGATGAATTAGCCATGCTGACCCTCCCGCCTCCCTAGTAGTCGGAAATGAATCCAAGACTTCAAGCTCATCGACTGAGGAGAATCTGCTACTTCCTGCGTGGGAACCCACGCGCAGCCGCAGAGGGAACAAAGATCAACTCTCTGCTACTCAAGCTCTGCCTCCCGGGCCCTGATGGACAGTTCCCATGACAGCATGGCTAATTCATCCTGCTAACTACGGAAACACCGTTTACGGTAAGCAAACTTGCTTTTATTGTCTCAAGGAGTTTTAAGCTCCTCCTTCAACAGCCACAAACTGACATCATGACGCGTTAGATTACAACGCTGAGACGCAGCTAGACGCATGATTGCAGCTGGTAATCATAACAATCAGTAAAACACTCGCAAATATGGGACTAATACGACGGAATTTTGGAACAATAGACAACCATCAGCGCGGCGAATAGTCTCAGGGACAGAACTTGTCCTCTCAGTACTCTAATGAGTATAAAAGATAATGCCTACGATTGTTGCATACAGGTTAGACTTTATCCTCGTGCTGCAAGCCACAGAAATACAGGCTTCTACAGATGGATTTGTTTTTCCTAGGTTGGATGGTACCCGGGCACATTCCTTCGTGATTTTCACCTTCTCTAAGGGTTAGGGAGGTCTTTTGATAATGTATTTGGGATTTAAAGGGAAAGGGCAGTGGGAGGGAAGGGGAGAGGGGGGATTTCTATACACTAGTTCTAATGTTGCTATTTAGATTCAGATTGTCCTTGATATTCATCTGTCTTTCACACTTATGTAATAATGGTAGGTGGATAAAGGAGCCATGGGGGCAGGGGAGCCTGGGCTGGGGGGCTCCCAGGCTGAGCCTAAGGAGAAATCATTGCATAAAAACAAAGGCAATAGACTCCTGACCCCCTCTACAATACGTTTAGCAAGTTTAAAATGTGAACGGGCTAGGGAATCCCATTAAGAGAGGGAAGGTACTTCAACATCTAAAGAGATCTAAAGTTGATATTGCTTGCATACAGGAGACCCACTTGACAGCAGAAGAAAGCAAAAAAAGTATGTCGCGACTGAGTGGGACAAGTATATTATGTGGCATCTAAGGACAAAAAAGCAGGGTTGGCAATATTATTTCAAAAATCCTTAACTTTTCAACTTAATTTAGAAATAGTTGATCCAGAAAGCAGATATTCAATTCTCACAGGGAAACTTAATGGTAGGGAGATCACAGTATGCAACCTTTACGGACCAAACTCTTTATCCAAACGTTTTTTCACAAATCACAGGGTCAACTTTTGAAATATTCACAGGGGTGGCTTTTCATAGCTGGCAACTTTAACACCATTATGGACCCAGGTTCGGATAAATCCACTAATCACCATGCTCAGCTTCAGGTTCATTCTCTTACAAGTTTATCTAAATTTTGTAAAAGCTTACAACTGTTAGATATATGGCGCAATTGTCACCCCGAGGAAAAAAAAGACTATACCCATGTCTCTAAGGCGCATAAAACTTTCTCAAATTATTTATTGAGTTTTATATACCGTTGTTCAGTATTGCCATCACAACGGTTTACAATTTTATCAATTAGATAACATGGTTAGTGCTTTTTCATAGGCAGAGTGTTCAACTAGAGTAAGAGGAGAGGATCAAACAACATTAGTATAACGTTACATTTTTTCAAGGGTAATAAAGGAGTAAATATAGAACAAAATAGGAGATATAGTATAACGTTAGTTTTTCAAGGGTAACAAGGTAAAAGCTAGCATGTGGCTTCTGTTATAGGTATAGTCATATGGCATGAATATTTGTGATCTTTCAGAATGGTGTGGGGGAGGAGGAAATTAGTGGCCGTGTGCTTCTTGGTAGGCTTTGGTGAACAGCCATGTTTTCAGTTCTTTCTTGAAGGTTTTCAGGCTGGGTTGTAGTCTTAGTTCCGTCGGTAGTGTATTTCAGAGTTGGGGGCTTGCGAGGGAGATGGCATGCTTGTGTACTGATGTCAGTTGTGTGGCGTGGCGGGGGAAGGGATTGCTAGGAATCCTTTGTTGGCAGAACGGAGGTTTCTGAGTGGTTCATGTGGTTTAATCACTTCGCTTAACCAGTCTGTTCGTTCCTCATGTATATGTTTGTGTACGATGGTTAATATTTTGTAGTTAATTCGGTATTTTATTGGAAGCCAGTGTAGGGATTTAAGGATTGAGGTTATGTGTTCATGTTTTTTGGTTCCGGTGAGTAGTCTGGCTGCTGAATTTTGTAGAATTTGGAGGGGGCGAATGGTGGAGAGAGGTAGGCCGAGTAGTAGGGAGTTGCAGTAGTCGAGAATGGAGAGAATGAGTAGTTGTAGTACTGTTCTGAAATCCTCTTGGGTTAGGAAGAGTTTTATGCTTCTCAGGGTTAGTAGTTTTTCCCTTCATATATGGCAAATAACACTGATTTTCAAAAGTTCTTACAAGAAAAATGGTTGTTGTTTAGTGAAGCTAATGCCCAACACATTGATAACTCCTCTTTATTCTGGGAAACGAGTAAAGTAGTAATGAGAGGGGAAATTATTTCCTATTTACATTCCAGAAATAAACAAAAACTCCAAAATTTTAAAATTAGATACTGAACGTCATAAGGTTAAACAGCGAATGGTTCAGGATCCCTCAGCTGCCAATATTAGTAATTATCATACCATACTCGGAGACCAAAGGGCTATGAAGAGTTTCCTCTTTGCTGAACATATTTTCTTCAAGCATGGAAACAAGACGGGAAAATTATTAGCTAATCTAATAAGGGCAAAAAGAAGTAGAACTTACATAGAAAAACTCAAGACACTCCAAGGTACCTGGGCCATTAAAGAGGCTGAGATTAGGGAGACTCTTTGCTCATTTTATGAACAACTGTATACTGAGGATTGAACAGGAGGAAAATTGGAGGAAGATCAGTTTTTTCAAAAATTGAAACTACCGACACTGACTTTGCAGCAATTAGAGAAGTTAAATAGCCCAATCACATCGCAGGAGCTAACTAAGGTCATTAAAGACAGTAAACCAGGCAAAGCTCCCGGACCTGATGGGTTGTCATATGACTATTTTAAAATCTTACACCCCAGATTTTGGGTCCCTTATGCAAATTCTTTCAAAATGATTTACATACTAACCTTTATCCGCCTGATTTTAATAAAGCATATATTTCTGTGTTACCCAAACCAGGTAAGGATGTGTCCCAGGCAGCATCCTACCGACCTATATCCTTGCTAAACTACGATCTTAAACTATTAGCTAACATATTGGCCGCGCGAATAAGTATAGTTCTTCCAAATTTAATTTCACCGCATCAAGTTGGTTTTGTCAAGGGGAGATCAGCCAGTTGCCACATAGTAAATTTAACAACAGCAATGGCTTACTGCACTAGCAGTCAACTCGACTCACTTGCAGTAAGTTTTGATTCAGAAAAGGCCTTTGATCAGGTGTCCTGGCCATATTTATTTTCTGTCTTGGGTCGTTATGGTTTTACTGGTAATGTACTCTAATATATCTCACTTCTCTACACAAACCATACATCACATCTTATGGTTAACGGCTCTATTTCCAATCCCTTCACACCACAAAGAGGAGTTCGACAGGGGTGTCCACTATCTCCTCTTCTATATATTCTATCCCTGGACCCGCTTTTACAGGTGATAGCAGAAGATAGTACAATTATAGGCCTGGATGTAACACATACATCTTTTAAAATAGCAGCATTTGCTGACGATTTACTCATTTTCTTAACAGATCCGCATTCGTCCCTACCAATGGTTTTGAACATCAAAATAGGTTTGGATCCTTCTCTGGGTTAAAGATAAACAGAGATAAATCAGAGGCTTTGTCAGTTTACGGACATCTTCAACAAAGATGGGGCACAGGATTTCCGCTTCGTTGGGTAGATACTCATCTTAAATATTTAGGGGTCCTGATTCCTCCAGATATAAATAAGATTTAACAGTATAACATTAAGCCCATGTTGAAGAATCTAAAAAATAGTCTAGAAGGTTGGTCACATTTACCTATTTCACTTACCAGCAAGATACACCTCTTCAAAATGAATGAACTACCAAGATGGTTATATTTATTTCAAATGTTGCCAGTGTAGCTCCTTAAATTAGACCTGCAACAGATATTACGAGCCTTTAGGGCTTTTATATGGCAAGGGAGGAAAGCATGAATAGCGTTCCGGTATCTACATGAACCATTATGGAATGGGGGTTTAGCTTGCCCAGATTTTAGGAAATATAATCTGGGTTTGTACGATGAGGCATTTTAGAGATTGGTTTGCTGGGACCTCTTATCACTCATCCCATTCACATTTGCAAGCATGGTTACAAGGATTAGATCTCACAGCCTTAATTCAAGTACCTATGAATGCGCTACCAATAAAAATTAAACAATTTATTTTAGACTCTGGAAGAAGAGCATGGGCATGTTTACAAACCTATGGGGGATTTCGTCATGGGGTGACACCGTGGCTATCCATATGTGGTAATCCACAATTTGAACCTGGACTAAACAACTTAGTATTCAGACATTGGGCAGACAAGGGCTTAAAATTTGTAAGACAAATAATTAAATCCTCTCAAAGTCAATTTTATAGTTTTGCAGAACTGAGATCTGATTTCTATGCCTATTTACAAATTAGACATTACACAAAGTTGCTAGGGATGCATAATTATTCTCCGGATCATTCAAACTTCCTAGAACTTACATTCCTCAGCCCAGTTCTGAGTAAGACGAAATGTTTGTTTTTCACGAAAGCTTTGTAAAGGCATATGACCATAGAAAACTCCTTGGCTATTTTAAAGAAATGGGAGAAAATTTCCAACTTGGACATTAAAACATTTGAAAAAAATACCTAAAATCTCTGAAAATTCTTCGTTACGAGAATTGCAGTTTAAATTCATTTGGCAATTTTACTACCCACCGAAGACAGCTTTTCATTTGAAAATCTGCCAATCACCTAACTGTCTGAAATGTGGAAATTTGGACGGGGATTATTTGCACTGCTTTTGGTCTTGTTCAAAAATTCAATCTATGCCTGGCAATTCGGGACATATGCTCTACAATGTTCCATCAAGACATTCCTGATGACCCTCATTTGTGGTTATTCTGAAAGTTAAATTCTGGCCCACTGGGGCTCCAAAAAACACAATGCACGTTCTTGGATTTAGCAGCATTACTGGCCAAGCAAACAATATTAACAGCTTGGCTCTCCACAGAGGCACCAGTGTATCAACAATGGTTAAATAAGATGCTTAAATTGGCTATTTTTTATTTTCTGTCTGTGCGGAAGGAAGCACAACATAAAAAGAATAAAATACAAGAAATCTGGGATCCCTTTCTGGCGATACAATCTGCTGAGATCAAGAAGAGGTTTATTGAGTCTCTTCACTGAATGCACTGACTCAATGAATTCAATGAACTCACTGACTCTCTGATTGCCAATTTACTCATTACATTCAAAACCTAGCTTATGGTATCTCCAAACAGAAACTTACTAATGAATCTTACTAATGAGACATCAATAACGATACATACATAATTTCTTATTTCTAGATATTTTTCCCGTAACAGAAGAACTAGTGGGGGAGGGGGGGGATTGGGATGTAAAAGAGTTGGGATAAGGGTATTAAAAGATTACACAATATAATGATTTTGCGTACCAGTATATAATTTCCTTACAGTTTCTCCAGAATATGATATTACTTCAATGAAAGCACTTCATGTACAAGTGGTTGGATGTGTTCCAATTCAAGAACTATTGTAATTTGGAGGGATGGCCATATGCTGCTTGTTTCCCATGTTATTACTGTTATTGTTCATATTACCATTCAGTACTGTGGGGCTTCAACATTATTACTGTTGTTATTGATTAGAATTGTATTGCAAGCTGAATGTATTAACCTGGTATATTAATATCGCTTAATTCCTAATAAAAAGATATAAAACAAAAAAGTAAAAAAGAAAAAAATCTGCTACGATCAAATTTGCAAATCACATGCGGATTGTGATAAATTACAGGAAAACCCTTACACGATATTAGGTTCCATATTAGGAGCTACCACTCAGGAAAAATAGGCATCATGGCGGATAATACATTGAAATCATTAGCACAGTGTGCTGTCACAGTCAAAAAAGCAAACAATCAGGCCGATACAGTAAAGCGCGGCCACAGTTACCCTGTTTCTAACCCGCTGTGTACTCACAATTTGGCCGCGTAAGTCTAACCCGCGATTCACTATCCTTTTTTACCGATTCTTGAACTCAACGCGTATCCCTTTCCGCCCGCGGCATGTATATGATATGTAAACGATCGGATTAGCTATTCCCTCCCATACAGTAACGTGCGCCCCGATTATCTCCTTTTTTACCTGCTATCTTGCCACGTCTTTAACCTGCTAATTTACCGCCTAACCTGACCCTGGCGTTAGTGTGGTGAACTTAGCCGCCCAGTCCCAAACCAACACAATCCACAGAAAAAAATGATTCTCGCACTTAGCCGCCCAGTCCCAAACCAACCCAATCCAAGCGTCAGGCAAGCCCCAGCAGAGAGAGACGAAATTTCACAGTCCCAAACCAAACCAACCCAACCCAAGCCCCAGCAGCGAGAGACGAAATTTCAGTCCCAAACCAAACCAATCCAATCCAAGCCCCAGCAGAGAGAGACGAAATTTCACAGTCCCAAACCAAACCAACCCTATCCAAGCCCCAGCAGAGAGAGACTAAACTTTCGCCGCATCTCAAAAAAAGATATTATTGCACTGGAAAAGGTACAGAGAAGAGTGACCAAAAAGATACAGGAGATGGAACAGTTCCCCTATGAGGAACGACTAAAGAAGTTAGGACTGATCAGCTTAGAAAAGAGATGGCTGAGGGAGGATATGATAAGAGCTCTATAAAATCATGAGAGGACTAGAGCGCCTAAATGTGAATCAGTTATTTACTCTTTCAGATAATAGAAGAAGTAGGGGGCACACCATGAAGTTAGCAAGTAGCACATTTAAAACAAATCAGAGAAAATTATTTTCCACTCAACGCACAATTAAGTGCTGGAATTTGTTGCTGGAGGATGTGGTTAGGGTAGTTAATGTAGAAGAGTTTTAAAAAAGACTGGATAACTTCCTGGAGGAGATGTCTATAAACTATTAATCATGTTGACAGGAAATAGCCATCGCTTATTACTGGCATCAGTAGCATGGGATCTAAATTTAATGCTTGAGTACTTGCCAGGTACTTGTAACCTGGACTGGCCACTGTTGGAAACAAGATGCTGGGCCTGATGGACCCTCGGTCTGACCCAATATGGCAACTTATGTTCTTATGAGTAAAAAATGTTCTCTTATTAGTATTTTTTTTTAATATTTATTTAAAATTACTTTCATACCATGTACTCCATGAATCATAGCAATTTACAAAAATACATTCATGAATTCAATTTTAAAACATAAATCCAAACATGACAATCAATACAATTCATACATATTCTTTGCAAGCTCTGGCCTGGATTTATCAAAATGCACTAAATACCGCATGCTTTAGAAAAAGGGGCGTGTTTTATGGTAATAGGCAGTTTATCACAATTTGCACTAATACTTATGCGAAGAGCTAAGTTACCACACATTGCGATAACTTTTTCACCCTGAGATAAGTGCCAGAATGTGGTACTTCCTACATGCAACCACTGGGGGGACCATGTTGAGAGAGAGAGCGTGAGCGAGAGACTAGCCCATAATGCCCTCACCCTAGACAGGTATTTATATCTATATATTTATATCTATATCTATATATCTCAGCTGGTGCTCCAGGAGCTTCAAAACTAGTAAAACAGGACTTTGAGAACACATCGGAAAATGCAATCAAGCATTAATGCAACCTATTGCACGGCTTAACACTACTGAAAAAGGTGTAGCTAAAATTGGCATTAAAGCCGTGCAATAGGACTTCGCAAAATGGTACGCCCAGCCCACCCTGCCCCTAACTCCTCCTCTTTTTCATATTTGCATCGCACCATACGTTATGGTGCGATCGCATGCTTTAAAGGCGTTTTCGCATGCATAAAGGGCTTATCGCATGCGTTAACAGCACTTTTCACATGCGTTAACGGCGCTTTTCGCATGCAAAAATGCCTTAGCGCATTTTCATAAATAACCCTGTCTGAAATCCTATTCTGCACTAAGCATTGCACTGAAGGCCTGTTTGAAGAGCCATGTTTTTAAATGTTTTTTAAATTACTTCAAGTCAGATGTGAATCACAGGCATTGTATTCTACAATATGGGACCCACTACAGTGATCGCTCTGTCCCTGAGCTCCCCTAGCTGTGCCTGCCGGATTGATGGTACACTCAGGAGACCTTTGTAGAGCGTAGATTTCGTGGTGGAGAGTATATACATACAGAGGATACCAAGCCAAAGGGAATCATTATTCATATTTTGTGAAATGAGATTAATACTCTGTACTGTATTCTATACTGAATTGGAGCCAGTGAAGGTTAACTAAGATGGGAGTTAAATGTCCATATTTCTGTTTTCCAGTAAGTACTCTTAGCAGATTAAGTGGACTGATTGTATTAGCAGACAAACCTAACAATAAAGAATTACAGTAATCTAAACCTGCAAAGATCATTGTTTGCAGGACTAATCTCAAATCAAATTCAAGATAAGGTTTTAATCTTAACATTATGAATTTCTGATATCCTGACTTAATCAGATTGTGGATGTGGGTTTTCATAGTGAGACTTGTTTAAATCCAGATGCCAAGATCACAACTACATTAGAAATTTGAATTTCTTGATTAAAGTTAAAAGTGGGAATTTCTTCAAATAAAGGATGTCTAGAGATAACAATTATTTCTGGGTTTTTTTTATATTAAGAGGCAGCCTGTTTGAAAGCCATCACCGAATGGCATTCAATTATATATCTAATTCTTTAAGGGCAGATGCTAGTGAAGTGGTTATTTGAAAAGAGAATTGTTTATTGTCTGCCTAGTTCTTGAAATTAAGGCCCAACCCATCCGGAAGTTTACAAAGTGGAGCTAAATAGATGTTAAACAGGGTGACAGACAGAGTCGATCCTTGAGGGACCCCAGTTTGAATATCATGCCATTCAAAACATTTGGTAACTATTGTGACTGAGAATTTTCTGTTACTGAAAAAAAGAATGAAATCAATTAGATTTGAGAGCGCAACCAGTTATAAAATCCAGGGTCGGTGCGCGCGCAAGGGGGTGCACACTTGTGCACGCCGAGCCTATGGGAGCCCCGATGGCTTTCCCTGTTCCCTCCGAGGCTGCTCCGAAATCAGAGCAGCCTTGGAGGGAACTTTCCTTCCCCCCTCACCTTCCCCTCCACAACCCACCCCCCAGCCCTATCTAACCCCCCCCCCCCCCCAACCTTTGTTTCATATGCTGCGCCTGCCTCTGGCGTGCGTTCCCCCGGCATGGCCGCTGTGCCAGAGGCCTCGGTCCCGCCCCTGCCCCCAGACCTCCCCGCCCACTCCCCGCCCCTTTTTTCAAGTCCCGGGACATATGCACGTCCCGGGCCTATGCAAAATAGGCTCGGCGCACGCAGGAGCATGTTTTCGCGGTTACGCGCATAACACTTTTAAAATCCGCTCCTAAGTGTACCAAAATGTATTTTTGGCCATAGTCAAACTTCAGAAGATGCCATCAGTCCAAGACCGAAGAGTTTCTCTACTATGATTCTTTCTGAACCCATATTGTCTCAGACTCAGTAATGCGTTATCTTCCAAATAATCACAAAGTTGCTTATGTACATCTTTTTGTATTACTTTGGCCAGGAGAAGTAAATTCGATATTGGTTGATAAACCAAAGGGGTCCAGTTGTTTTGTTGATGAATTTTGAGAATAAGTCTAACTGTTGCTTTTTTCAGAGGGTCAGGTAGAAAATCTTCCGATAAATGTATTACACTGTCAATGAAGGGTGAATCCTCTTCACAAATCTGTCTTAATAAGGACTGCCTGAAATGTATTTAATAGGTAGAATGCAGGATTTAGTGTTTTCAAAATTAATGCAACCCCAAAATTGGATAATGTAGAGAAGGCTTCCTAAGTAGATACAACAGGGTTGTAGATGGTAGTAAAATTGTTTGGGACAGAATTAAAAGTTTTACATAGATTTTCAGTTTTCTCTTTGAAGTAAGTCACAAAGGTTTCACACCCAACAGAGAGAAGATATTGTTGTCTCTCTTCCACACTTACTGATGAAGAATTGACATATTTTACTGTTGAGAAACAAATTATTGCATCAAATCCAGTGTTGTGAATTTTTGGGGAAACAGTGCTTTTTTGTCTCAGTCATGTGATATTTAATAAGTTGATTTTTAAACTCAGTAAAGTTGGTGATTTACTTTTGCACCATTTACGCTCGTATTGTCTTAATTTTTGTTTTTCGGTCATTAAATCTTTTGAGAACCAGGGTTGATTTTTCTTTCTTTGATAAATGTAGCATATGGTGTCAGTTCATCTGTAACTACTAAAGTAGCCTTATCCCATTCTTCAATCGCATAAGTGATAGAGATATTTAATATTGTTAAGAATGTTGAGTAGATGTTCTTTTAACTTTATGGTAACTATGAGACATCTACGAGGTATAACCTGATCCATTTTCTCAGAAATGATGGCTGAGGGAAATTGGATAGTACAAGAGATCATGTAATGATCGGACCATGTAACTGCAACTATCTTGGTATTTTCCTCCATCTATTTTCAAATTTCTATTAGGAATAACAAATCTAAAGTGTGCCCTGCAATGTGAGCTGGGCCCTGGATACAATCTCATCCTTGGGCATTCATTGCGTTGAGGAACATTTCACATGTATGTGGTAAAGGAATTGTATCGACATGCAAATTAACATCATTAAAATTATAGCTGAACTGTGATCAATTTCTAGATCAGGCAATAACAATTAATGGTGACATCATGTGTCCTAAAAGTCCTGGGGGACAATATACAAGACTTATAGTGTTTGGAACTTCTCGATTGCCTCACCGTTTGAGGTAATGTATTTGTTTTTGCAAGAGAATTTGAATTGTTTTTGGTGGATAATTAACAGGCCTCCTTCCTATCTTCCTAATTTTGGTTACAAGCAAACGATAATAGTCTGTTGAGAGTTGATGCAAAATTACATTGTTGAATTTGGACAACCATGATTCAGTAATGAAGAGACAAGAAGGCTTCACGTTCGTTAAAAGATCTGTGAGAACAGAAACTTTGATTTTTAGGGATTGAGGATTAATCAATACAAGAATTACCATCATACATGCAAAGTTGTTAAGTAATGAAAGGATTTCTGTATCTTAATGACTATGACAAGAATGTCTTAACTGTCTATAACATCCATGCCCAAGGAATACCGGTATAGGCATACTCACTAAGGCCTAGATTCATCAAAATGGTATAAATTTTGCATGGATAATGCCCATAAGGAAAAGGGGTGTGGCTAGGTATTGTTTGCGTTATCGCACCGTACGCTATTTAAGTGCTTCGCATAAGTATTATATTGCATAGCGTGTTAAATTTATCTCACCCACAATGTTTTCACATTGCAAGCTGTGAGAGAGAAGAGAGAGAGACTCTTTATAAGGCTCTCATAGTAGTCAACTATTTATACCACTACAGGAGGGTCATCTAGCTTGATGCATCTCTACCTGGGTACTATCAAGCTAGGGCAAGAGAACATTGTAGAGATCTTATCTTTGTGTATCTTTCCTCATTCCAAATCACATCCAATCTTCAATGAGGTGTACTGTGCTGTTCGTATGTCTGATTGTGCATGTAAAACTGGTCCAAAAACCATGGTCCACCACCAAAACCTCACTTGAGCTACTAGACCCTCCTAGAGTGGTATAAATAGATGACAATTATGTGTGCCACCCCAGAGGCTCTCTCTCTCTACTCCACTCCACTCTTCCCTCTCTCTGCCCGAAAATGCCCAAAATGGAATTCGTGATAAATATCGCAAATTCCATTTTGGGCATTTTGCACAGCTTAATGCCGGGAAAAAAGGTGTAGCTGTTATCGGCATTAAAAATGTGCGTTAAGCTATCGCACGCAGCGTTAATGTCCCTCATTTTCAAAAACCCCGCCCAAACTTCTCCCCTTTGACTAAAACCTAAAAATTTGATTACGCATCTCACGATGTGATAAATAACTGCCTAACACTCCTTGATGAATGACCCTGTAAGTCGCTTCTAGGTGAAAATTAATTTAGTGTGGAGGGTTCTTTTAAACATATCACCTAGTAACGTCATTGTATATCCCCTAGTCTTTGTACCCTTTGAAAGAATAAAACAACTGATTAATGTTCACTTGTTCCACTCCACTCATTTGATAGACCTATCATATCTTCCCTCAGCCATCTCTTCTCCAAGCTCAAGAGCTCTAATTTCTTTAGTTTTTCTTCATAAGGAAAATATAGTTTAGAATTATAGTTTAGGACTCTCAATTTATTACTTTCTCCTCTTTTCAGTAATAAAACCTTGGCTCAGCACAAATAAATGAAAGGCAGCCACCAGCCTCACCCAAGGCCATGAGCTGACTTCCAGCTGCTAGACAAGTTGTACCAAAATGCCATAAAGAATGGTATCTTGCATTTCTTTTCTTTGCTGCTAGTTACTTATTCCATCAAATGACTTGTTACATGTTGATCTGTCTGTCAGACTCTGACAGTCTATCATGTCTCTTGTGCTTCAGTGGCTGGGAGCAGAACTTGGTATCACGTTCCTAGGTGGTTTGTTTCTAATGGGAAGGATAGTGTAGTTGGCTCCATTTCCTGTTTTTCCAGTATTGGAGTTGCTGACATGCTGGCAGCTGCCTGCACTCTTCTCAGGTAACACTTTTCACAGTTCACCGTGCAAATTCATTGCATACCAATACTCTGCAGGAAATATTCTCATCCCTTTATAACAGAGCCGCCCTGTGCAGCACACCACCACTTCCAATCACTGTACAGCACATCATCATCTGATCAGTACACTAGAATCTCCAAACACCGCAGTGCATAGCAGGACACCACCGCCTCTAACTATGGCACTATCATTAAAAAAGCAGTCCACAACAGAATTTGAAAAGAAACTTGCCAGAGGCAAAACTCAAAATACAAACTTTCAAGTATATTCAAAATAAGAAGCCTGTGAGAGGTGTCTGGACCACAAGAGGACCAAGGGGGCACTCAGGGAAGACAAGGCCATAGCAGAAAAACTAAATGAATTATTTGCTTCAGTCTTTACTCAGGAGGGTGTAGGAGAGATACCACCTAAAACATTATTTAAGGGTGATGATTCAGAGACACTGAATTAAATCACAGTGATCCAGGAAGATATAATAGAGCAAACTGATAAACTAATGAATAACAAATCACCATGACCAGATGGCATACACCCCAGAGTTCGGAAAGAACTCAAAAATGAAATTGTAGACTTATTACTAGTAATCTTTAACTTCTCATTCAAATTAGCTATGGTACCGGAGGATTGGAAGGTGGCTAATGTAATGCTCATATTTTAAAAGCGCTCCAGGGGTGATTCGGGAAACTACAGACCACTGAGCCTGATGTCAAGCAAAGTGGTAGAGGCTATTGTGAAGAACAAAATTACTGTCCATCTTGTTAGTCATAGATTAGTGGGGCAGAGTCAATATGGATTTAGCAAAGGGAAGCCTTATCTTACAAATTTGTTACATTTTTTGAAGGGCTAACAAACATGTGATTGAGGTAGTAGATTTAGTGAACCCTATATTCAAAAATACACGTTATCTGGTTAACTTAAATAGGATATTCAGCAGCACGGTTCTGCTGCTGAATATCCGTTTACAAGTTTCTACTTAGCCAGATAAGTTAAATCCAACTAAGTTAGATCAGCTCTTTGGCAGGTCTAAGTTATCCAATTAACTTAACCAGTTAAGGAAAACATTAGCACTTATTTGGTTAAGTTTACCAGATAAATAGCACCTCTCCAATCTGCCCATTCCCCACCCGACTTCCGGTTATCTATTTAAGTTACTTATATAGCTAAGTGATTGCTGCTGAAACATAGCCAGATAAATGGTTGCATTTCACCAGATAAGTCCTAAGTAGCATTTCAATACTGGCCTCAGTGTGTATCTGGATTCTCTGAAGGCATTTGACAAAGTACCTCATGAGAGACTCAGAAAATTAAAATGTCATTGGATAGGAGGTAATGTCCTATTGTGGACTGTTAACTGGCTAAAAGACAGGTAGGGACCTTTGTTTTATTTCATTTTTCCTTGGTATTTCAATGCATTAACAAAAAAAAACAAAAAAAAAAGTCAGTGGAAATGACTTTTCCATTGATTTTTCTGCTGTATATGTTACGACTACCGGCCGCAGCAAGCCACGACCGGGACCTACTACGTACCCCAGGACCCGGATGGACCATAGTCGATGAGACTGGCGACTAAGAAACATAGAAACATAGAAACATAGAAATGACGGCAGAAGAAGACCGAATGGCCCATCCAGTCTGCCCAGCAAGCCTCACACATTTTTTCTCTCATACTTATCTGTTTCTCTTAGCTCTTTGTTCTATTCCCCTTCCACCCCCACCATTAATGTAGAGAGCAGTGATGGAGCCGCATCCAAGTGAAATATCTAGCTTGATTAGTTAGGGGTAGTAGGGGCAGTAACCGCCGCGATAAGCAAGCTACACCCATGCTTATTTGTTTTACCTAGACTATGTTGTACAGCCCTTGTTGGTTGTTTTTCTTCTCCCCTGCCGTTGAAGCAGGGAGCTATGCTGGATATGCGTGAAGTATCAGTTTTTTTCTCCCCTGCCGTTGAAGCAGAGCCATGCTGGATATGCATTGAAAGTGAAGTATCAGGCACATTTGGTTTGGGGTAGTAACCGCCGTAACAAGCCAGCTACTCCTCGCTTTGTGATTGCGAATCCTTTTTTTCTTCACCCCTGTCGTTGAAGCTATGCAGGATATGCATGAAGCATCAGTTTTTTGTTTTTGTTTTTGTTTTTTCCCCTGCTGTTGAAGCAGAGAGCTATGCTGGAAATGCGTGATGTATCAGTCTTTCTCCCATGCCGTTGAAGCAGAGAACCATGCTGGATATGCATGGAAAGTGAAGTATCAGGCACATTTGGTTTGGGGTAGTAACCGCCGTAACAAGCCAGCTACTCCCCGCTTTTTGAGTGCGAACCCTTTTTCTTCTCCCTTGCCGTTGTAGCAGAGAGCTCTGCTGGATGTGTGAAGTATCAGTTATTCTTCTCCCCTGTTGTTGAAGCAGAGAGCTATGTTGTATATGCATTGAAAGTGAAGTATCAGGCATATTTGGTTTGGGGTAGTAACCGCCGTAACAAGCTAGCTACTCCCCTCTTTGTGAGTGCAAATCCTTTTTTCCATTTCCTCTTGCTGTTGAAGCTTAGAGCGATGTTGGAGTCACAGTAAGCATGTGTATGTTTATTGAATGAGGGTATTGTGTCAGTAGCCATCATTCTGGCGAGTCACCCACTCTTCATTGGCGGCCTCTTGACTTTATGGATCCACAGTGTTTATCCCACGCCCCTTTGAAGTCTTTCACAGTTCTGGTCTTCACCACTTCCTCCGGAAGGGCATTCCAGGCATCCACCACCCTCTCCGTGAAGAAATACTTCCTGACATTGGTTCTGAATCTTCCTCCCTGGAGCCTCAAATCGTGACCCCTGGTTCTGCTGATGTTTTTCCTACGGAAGAGGTTTGTCGTTGTTTTTGGATCATTAAAACCTTTCAAGTATCTGAAAGTCTGTATCATATCACCTCTGCTCCTCCTTTCCTCCAGGGTGTACATATTTAGATTCTTCAATCTCTCCTCGTACGTCAACTGATGAAGATCCTCCACCTTCCTGGTCGCCCTTCTCTGTACCGCTTCCATCTTGTCTTTGTCTTTTTGTAGATACGGTCTCCAGAACTGAACACAGTACTCCAGGTGAGGCCTCACCAAGGACCTGTACAAGGGAATAATCACTTCCCTTTTCTTACTCGATATTCCTCTCTCTATGCAGCCCAGCATTCTTCTGGCTTTTGCTATCGCCTTGTCGCATTGTTTCGCTATCTTCACATCATTAGACACCATCACCCCAAGGTCCCTCTCCTGCTTTGTGCACATCAGCCTTTCCCCCCCCCATCGAGTACAGTTCATTCGGATTTCCACTCCCCATATGCATGACTTTGCACTTCTTGGCATTGAAGCTCGGCTGCCATATCTTCGACCACTCTTCCAGTTTCCTTAGATCCCGTCTCATTCTCTCCACTCTTTCCGGCGTGTCCACTCTGTTGCAGATCTTAGTGTCATCCGCAAAAAGACAAACCTTACCTTCTATCCCGTCCGCAATGTCGCTCACAAAGATATTGAACAGGACCGGTCCCAACACCGATCCTTGCGGTACACCACTTAAAACCGCTCTCTCTTCAGAGAAGGCTCCATTTACCATCACACATTGTCTTCTGTCCGTCAACCAATTTGCAATCCAGGTCACCACCTCGGCACTCATTCCCAAGCTTCTCGTTTTATTCACCAGTCTCCTGTGCGGAACCGTATCAAAAGCTTTGCTGAAATCCAAGTAGATGACATCTAGTGCTCTTCCTTGATCCAATTCCTTGGTTACCCAGTCAAAAAAGTCAATCAAATTTGTCTGACAGGATCTTCCCCTGGTGAATCCATGCTGCCTCTGGTCCATCAATTCTCCAGACTGTAGATAGTTCACTATTCTCTCTTTCAGCAGTGACTCCATTACTTTTCCCCACCACCGAAGTGAGGCTAACCGGTCTGTAGTTGCCTGCCTCTTCCCTGTTCCCACTCTTGTGAAGCGGGACCACCACCGCTCTTCTCCAATCTCTCGGCACCACTCCCGTTTCTAAGGATTCCTTCAGCAGCAGCTGCTGCTGCTGTTCCAAGATGGCCGCAGCGTTCCTCCCCGCGCGGCTAAGCTCCGCCCCCTGATGCTTGCTAGGGCCGCGCGGGCGGCCTTGGCCTGAAAATTAAAGAGATACACACAGGAAGTGCTCAGAGCCCTTCATGCTGCTTCTGATTCGCTGGAGACTATTTAAGGCAAGGTCTGAGCCCTCAGACCTTGCCTTGGCTTCTTGGCTCTTGCGTTTGTCCCTGGTTGCTGCTTGTTCCCTCTGTGCTTGATTCCTGGACCGGCTGATGTTTCTCCTGGCTCTCGACTCCTGGCTTGGCTACGGTACTCTCTGGCTTCTGACTCCTGGACTGTCTGAGGATTCTTCTGGCTCTCGACCCCTGGACCGGCTGTGGAACTCTCTGGCACTCGACCCCTGGACCGGCTGTGGAACTTTCTGGTACTCAACCCCTAACGGACTACGGAAGCTCCCTGGTTATTGATCACTGGACTGTCGGCAGTACCTCTAGCCCCAGGGTCCTGTCTGGACTTAGAAGGGATCCTCGGGGTTGGCTTTTCGACCAGCTGAAGGCATCAGCTATTGCTTACCCGACCCGCTGGAGGTGCCAGCTATCTGGACTACACGACTGGCAGGAGGCGCCTGCATCCAGATCTTCTTCAGATCTGCCACCCCGAGGACCGGCCTCAGATCTGCCGACGGTGGCCTAAACAGACATCGCTGGACCAAGGAACCACACCTCCGGGCGTAACAGTAAGCCAAGGCCATGGATCCAGCAGAGGCCTCAGCTTTACGTGCCATCCCAGGTCTGGCTCAGAAAATCATGGAGCAACAGAGTATGCTCGAATCCATGGCCGCCTCCATGGAGCAGCTCAACGCTCGGCTAGATGCAGTAGTGGCTAACCAACCCAGCATGTCAGCCACAGCCCCACCGGTCGCACCTGTTCCACTCCCAGCACAGAGCAGCCTCCGTCCAGTTCTTCCACTTCCAGCACCACCACAATACACCGGAGATCCCCGTCTCTGCCTGGGTTTCCTGGATCAGTGCACGATGCACTTTCGACTACAATCACCCTTCTTTCCAGACGACGTCACCAAAACCACATACATTCTGTCCTTGTTGGAAGGCAAAGCCCTTACCTGGGCCTCTCCATTATGGCAACGATCGGATCCAGTATTGCAGAACTATTCTCAGTTTATTGAACTGTTTCAGACTACCTTCGAGGAACCTGGAAAACAAGCAGCTGCCGCCACAGATTTACTTCATCTCCGTCAAGGAGGACGTTCTCTCACGGACTATAATATCGATTTCCGTACGTTAGCCAACGAACTCCATTGGGAGGAGAACGTTCTCCGGACCATTTATCTCGAAGGATTAACTACAAAGATCAAAGATGAGCTGGCCGCTCGAGAACTACCTTCTTCCCTAAACGGTACCATTGAATTAGCCACCAGGATCGACCGTCGGCTGCAAGAAAGAGCACGAGAGGGTGGTAACTGGGGGAGACGCTTTGCTGTATCCCAGGTCCCTCAGTCCACCACTACGACTCCTCGTGAAACCCCACCGGGGAAGGTCCAAGGGAGGAAACTATGCAGCTTGGAAGAGGTCCGTTGTCACCTGAGGAGCTTTTGAGACGGCGCAGATCTGGTCTTTGCTTGTACTGTGGCGGTTCCGGACATCGTTTAGCAAATTCCCTTTTCGTCCGGGAAACTTCAAAGCCTAGGAACTTTGGGGGGTGTTGCCCTAGGCCTTTCATCACCTAAACCCCCACTCACACCACCGGTAACTCTTCGTATGAATGGATTGGAGTTTACCACCCTGGCGTTGGTGGATTCAGGAGCCGGAGGAGATTTCATCTTGCAAGAACTTGTGGATAGACTCCAAATTCAAGTCCGACTTTGTCAAAATCCCCTAGTCATCTTCTCCATCCACGGAGAACCTTTACCTGGAAGGATTACGCATCATACGGAACACCTGGACTGTTATATTGCACCAGATCATTTAGAACAAATTACTTTCTATGTCCTTGAGAGAGCCATTCATCCTGTGGTGTTGGGCATACCTTGGCTGCAACGACATAACTCCCAATTTGATTTGGGCTTTTTTACGTCTGACTCAATGGGGATCTGAATCTTCTGGGACTTGTTTGAAGGGCACGGATTCTGCTTCCAATTACATCTGTGCCTCGACTCTGAAGGAATTACCCACTCCTTACAAACAATTTGCAGACGTATTCTCCAAGAAAGCGGCTGATGTCTTGCCGCCTCATCGTGCATTCGACTGCGCTATCAAGTTGGTCCCTGGCTCCACACCCCCGCGTGGTCGAATTTACCCTTTGTCTGCTGCCGAAACTCGAGCTATGTCTAAATATATTCAGGACAATTTACAAAAAGAATTTATCCGGCGATCCACCTCGCCTGCGGGGGCTGGATTTTTCTTTGTGGAGAAAAAGGACGGGACGTTACGCCCATGCATCGACTATCGAGGACTCAATGCTATTACCATCAAGGATCGATATCCCTTGCCTCTCATTGCAGAATTATTTGATCATTTACAAGGAGCTCAAATTTTTTCCAAGTTGGATCTCCGTGGTGCTTATAATTTAGTACAAATCCAAGAAGGGGATGAATGGAAGACTGCTTTCAACACCAGAGATGGACATTATGAGTATTTAGTAATGCCATTTGGTTTAACCAATGCTCCCGCGGTCTTTCAAAATTTCGTTAATGAAATCTTTAGAGACCTGTTGTATATCTGCGTTGTGGTATATCTTGACGACATTTTGATTTTTTCTAAGGATCTACTAACTCATCGCCAACACGTACTACAAGTATTGCGATGACTCAGGGACCACCGGTTGTACGCCAAACTGGAGAAATGTGTCTTTGAAACAGAGTCTTTGCCATTCCTGGGTTACATTATTTCTAAACAAGGTTTCCAAATGGATCCAACTAAAATAAAAAGCATACAAGAGTGGTCCCAACTGAAGGGTCTAAAGGCTTTGCAGAGATTTCTTGGATTTGCCAATTACTACTGACATTTCATTAAGGATTTTTCCAAATTATCCGCACCACTCACCGCACTCACACGTAAAGGAGCTAATATCACCAATTGGTCCACTACCGCAGAGGAAGCATTCCAAGCTCTCAAGGACTCCTTCTTACAACAGCCCTGTCTCCGCCATCCTGACCCAAGACGCCTATTTACTGTTGAAGTCGATGCATCCACCGAGGGGGTAGGAGCAGTGTTAAGTCAGTATGATGCTAAAGGTACGTCTCACCCCCTGATCCTATTTTTCAAGAAAATTTTCTTCTGCTGAGCGTAACTATGCTATTGGCGACAAAGAATTATTGGCCATTAAATTTGCTTTGGAAGAATGGAGACAATGGCTGGAGGGGGCCCAGCACAGAATCACTATCTTTACAGATCACAAGAACCTGATTTATCTACAGCAAGCCCAGCGTCTTAACCCGCGTCAAGCTCGTTGGGCATTATTTTTTTCACGTTTTGATTTTGAACTCCGGTATCGACCAGCAAGCAAGAATATTAAGGCAGATGCGTTATCCCGTTCCTTTGTCTGCGAGGATGGAGAAGAGGCTTTGCAGAATATCATCGATCCAGCCCGTATCATCCTTGCTGCTACCTTTTCTGTTCCAATCGGTAAAACCGTGGTCCCCAGCAGTCTTCGCAACAGGGTACTGAAATGGGGACATGATTCCCAATTCGCCGGACATCCTGGACGTAAACGGACACAGGACCTCCTTCAACAATTCTACTGGTGGCCGGGGATGTGCAAAGACATTTGTGCGTACGTAGATTCCTGTCCTGTTTGTGCCCAACATAAGAATCCTGTGGGGAGACCATGGGGACAGCTACAACCATTGCCGGTGCCAACCAAACCTTGGACTCACATCTCCACCGAATTTGTGGTGGATTTACCTGCTTTTGAAGGACACACTGTTATCTGGGTGGTGATTGATAGTTTCTCCAAAATGGCTCATTTTACACCCCTACCCCGCCCTCCCCTCTGCTCCCCGTTTGGCCCAACTATTTATGTCACATATATTCCGGCTTCATGGCCTACCTCTGCACATTATATCCGACCGAGGTTCCCAATTCACAGCTCGATACTGGTGGAATCTCTGTGCTAAATTTCACATTGCATTAGACTTCACTACCGCCTTCCATCCGCAAGCCAATGGACAAGTAGAACGAACCAATCGTGCTCTCAAACAGTTCTTACGGTCTTATGTTAATGCACGACAGGACGACTGGGCGGCTTTCTTTGTTGCCGTGGGCGGAATTTTCGCATAACTTCCACACTTGTACTTCGACTGGGTCCTCTCCGTTTCAAGTTGTCTTTGGCTATCAACCCACACCGCTGGTGCCTCTACCTCTGACGGTTCCCTCTCCGGCGGCTCAGCTCACTGCCACGCAGTTCAAGCAATTATGGACACACACTCAACACATGCTACATAAAGCAGCATAAACGGCTAAGAGGTTTGCGGATAGACATCAGAGACCGGCTCCACAATTCCATCCAGGAGATAAGGTGTGGCTTAGCACCAGAAATATCCATTTGCGGGTTCCCTCTATGAGATTGGCTCCCAGGTATATTGGCGCTTTCCCTGTGACTAAACAGATAGGTCCGTAACCTATCAACTACGCTTACCTACCTCCCTTCGCATCCACAATGTTTTTCATGTGTCTCTGTTGAAACCGTTGCTCCTCAAATGGCCATCTCGGAAGGTTCCTGTGTCGCCACATGTACAGTTGGAGGAAGACACGACGTATCAAGTTCGGGAGGTTCACGACGTTCAGAGACGAGGCTGCAGATGGGAGTACCTCCTGGCGTGGGAAGGATTCGGACCAGAGGAGAACTCCTGGGAACCTACTACTAACATCCTGGACAAGGATCTTCTCAAGAATTTTCATAACAACCACCCGGAAACACCCAAGCCTTCTAGGGGGAGGCCTAAAGGAGGGGGTACTGTTACGACTACCGGCCGCGGCAAGCCGCAACCGGGACCGACTACGTACCCCAGGACCCGGTCGGATCATCGACGATGAGACTGGCGTCTAAGGATTCCTTCAGCAGCAGCTGGCGCTGCTGTTCCAAGATGGCCGCGGCGTTCCTCCCCTGATGCTTGCTAGGGCCGCGCGGGCGGCCTTGGCCTGAAAATTAAAGAGATACACACAGGAAGTGCTCAGAGCCCTTCTTGCTGCTTCTGATTCGCTGGAGACTATTTAAGGCAAGGTCTGAGCCCTCAGACCTTGCCTTGGCTTCTTGGCTCTTGCGTTTGTCCCTGTTCCTGGTTGCTGCTTGTTCCCCTCTGTGCTTGATTCCTGGACCGGCTGACGTTTCTCCTGGCTCTCGACTCCTGACTTGGCTACAGTACTCTCTGGCTTCTGACTCCTGGACTGTCTGAGGATTCTTCTGGCTCTCGACCCCTGGACCGGCTGCGGAACTTTATGGTACTCGACCCCTAACGGACTACGGAAGCTCCCTGGTTATTGATCACTGGACTGTCGGCAGTACCTCTAGCCCCAGGGTCCTGTCTGGACTTAGAAGGGATCCTCGGGGTTGGCTCTTCAACCAGCTGAAGGCGTCAGCTACTGCTTTCACGACCCGCTGGAGGTGCCAGCTATCTGGACTACACGACCAGCAGGAGGTGCCTGCATCCAGATCTTCTTCAATCCTACCTGCCACCCCGAGGACCGGCCTCGCCTACCGACGGTGGCCTAAACAGACATCGCTGGACCAAGGATCCACACCTCCGGGCGTAACAGTATTTTTTTTATTACCAATTATGTTTTAACTTAGAAATTCCCAAGAAAAATTAAATAAAATCTGAAAACGAATTTCCAAAATGATAGGAAAGAGTAGAACTGAATAACTTTCTCTGCTGAGAGAAATAACCAAAGTTAGATAAACAAACTGCACTGGCTCCAGACTTCTGTACTGGGACCTGTGCTGTTTAATATATTCATAAATGATCTGGAAAAGGGAGTGTTGAGTGAGATTATCAAATTTGCAGATTTCATAAAATTGTTCAAAGTTGTTAGATCATGATCCAATTTTGAGCAATTGCAAGAGGACGTTGTGAGACTGGGGTATTGAGCATCTAAATGGTAGATGAACTTTAATATGGCCAGGAACAAAGGAAGACCTGCAGAGAAGCAGGTTTTAAAAAGGATTTAGACTAATTCTTAGAGGAATTATTATTAGCCACTGCTTAACCCTGGTTATGAGCAAGAAGGATTGGATCTATTCTTTGGGATCTGGCTTGGCCACTGTTAGAGTCATGATAGTGGACTGACCCAGAATGGCATTTTATAAGATTTATATAAAACTGCACAAATCTCAAATTCAAAGCGATGTACAAAATCACATTTCTTACTTTTCTTATGGGGGTTTATGGCCAGGGATGGTGCAAGAGTAAGCATCCTAGGCGAATCCTTTCCACCCCACTACCAATTAACTTTCAGACTTACAGCTCACCCTACTTCCCTGCCCCAAACATTTTTATAATTAAACTCACGAATAACAACCTGGCCACAACTCCTCCCAGAACAATCCTATAAAAATACCTAACTGGACGGAGGGAGGAGAATTTTAAAAAGCAAACTGATCAATTTGATCTGAGCATCTTCTCTCTATTGACTCTACATGCAAGGCTTGATGTGTTCTTCTGTCTCTCCTGATGAAGCTGTTAGCGAAACATACTACTATGTCAGGGGACACACTCTGACATTGTTTGACAAATCCTTTAGTAAATTTCATATTTGCTGCTCAACATTCACATGACTACACATTTAGTTAAGACACAGACTACTTAGTGTTCGATAATGTTATTGTTTGGGATAGTTGTGGGTGGATCCTTGGGCCGGTGGCAGATGACCACGCCCCCGGGGGAAGATCCCGAGAGGGACTACCGATCAGGCTCAGAGTTTGGAGACACACACACTAGTTCTTTTATTAAACAATATGTTGAACCACCAGAGGTGGCAGTAGTGAGCTGGAAGCACCCGGCTGGGCTGTAGTCCCTCAGATACTGGAACAGCGATCCCAGGATGGCAGAACTGTAGAGAAACTAAGTATAGTGAGTAGGCAGGGTATGCAGAGTTCAGGAATAGAACCTTGATGGTAACACTCACATAATAGTCTCTTGAAGCAGCCCAGGAGCTGGAATGGATTAGGCCCTCGAGGAGCAAGTACCTGGTTCCAGGGAAGGCCCTGAGAGAAAGATGGTAACACATTGGTGTTGTAGGCAGCGATGACTTCCTGGCAGAAGTGGTATTCAGAAGCAGGTCCGAGAACGTGGGCCCTTGAAGAGCGAGTACCGGTTCCAGACTGCGACCTGAAAGGCAAAGAGAAGTGAGGCCCCCGAGAGCGGGTACCTCTGGTAAAGTCCGAGGAGGCAGAGTAGCAAGGTATGCAGAGAGCGAATCCCATCCGCAACGATCCCTGGAGGAAGCAAACCCTTGCTAACTCGATTAGTTAGCGATTTCAGAGACCTTTAAATATCCAGACTCTTCCCGGGAGTGGTAGGCGTACGGTGTAGTTCTGGGACCGTGGGCTCCACCGTGATAGAAGTGAGCGCTGTAGGGGCCTCATGTGGGCTCGCGTCCAAGGCACCACTTCCAGTGAGGATGCCATCAGCCCGAGGACTTGCAGGTAATTCCATGCTGTGGGGCAAGGATCATTCAGCAGGGTCTGCAGACGGTTCCACAGTCTTGTTCTCCTTGTGGGGGTCAGGCTGACCTTGTCTTCCTTGGTGTCGAATCGGACTCCTAGGTATTCCAGCGACTGTGAGGGCTGTAGGGAGCTCTTGTTTGTGTTGACCACCAATCCTAGGCTTTCCAGTAGCGTTATGACTCTGCTGGTTGCTTGGTGGCTTGCCTCCGGTGACTTTGCCCTGATCAGCCAATCGTCCAGGTAAGGATGAACGAGAATTCCTTCCTTCCTCAGTGTTGCCGCCACCACTACTATTACCTTGGTGAACATCCGGGGTGCTGTGGCTAACCCGAAGGTTAGTGCTCGGAACTGATAGTGACAATTCAGGACCTTGTGGCGGTTGACCGATTTGAGGTCCAGGATGGGCCTGAATGTACCCCCTTTTCTTGGGTACGATAAAGTAAATGGAGTAATGTCCAATATTCATTTCTTGTGGCGGCACTGGAGTTATGGCCTAGAGGGCCAGAAGTCTGGACAGTGTAGCTTCCACTGCTGCCTTCTTGAGGGGGTTGTGGCAGGGGGATTCCACGAACTTGTCCAGGGGGGTTCGTAGGAAATCCAGGTAGTACCCCTCCCGAATGATGGCTAGGACCCACTTGTCTGAAGTTCTCGACCCATCTGCGGTAGAAGAGGGCTAGTTTGCCCCCTATGGCTTCCTCCCTTGGATGGGTCGGCTGAATCTCATTGTGGGGTTGTCACGGATGGCTCCGGTCAAGAGTCGAGAACACCACTAACAGGGGTGTCTCTGGGTGGAGAGAGGCAGGGTTGCAGAAGAGTCCAGATGCTGGCTGGTGCAGGCAGGAATGAATGACCCCTATGGGCAAGTGGGAAGGTGGAATAGGCAAATGGAGTTTCACACTGACTGGGGATACCTAATATCAGATGCATGTAGGTAAGGGTGAACTTAAGTACTGGTACTGCATGGAGGTATGTGTGAATGTGAATGCAGGTACAGGTGTACAGGAAACTGGAACTGGGTGCTGGTAAGGATGAATTCAGGAAGCGTGCAGGTAAGAGTGATAATGGCTGGAGGTATAAGTGACTGAGATGAGAAAACAAGACTGACAGAGAACGGTACAGACAAACCAGGACAGCACTGACAATGAACATAAAACACATAGGCCCGAAGGCAGCAGAGCAGGGCAGAGGGCCCGTAGGCCACACACACACACTGTAGGCAGAGGGCCCGTAGGCCACACACACACACTGTAGGCAGAGGGCCCATAGGCCACACACACAGAAGGCAGAGGGCCCGTAGGCCACACACACACACACAGAAGGCAGAGGGCCCGTAGGCCACACACACACACACACAGAAGGCAGAGGGCCCGTAGGCCACACACACACACACACACACACAGAAGGCAGAGGGCCCGTAGGCCACACACACACACACACACACACAGAAGGCAGAGGGCCCGTAGGCCACACACACACACACACACAGAAGGCAGAGGGCCCGTAGGCCACACACACACACACACAGAAGGCAGAGGGCCCGTAGGCCACACACACACACACACAGAAGGCAGAGGGCCCGTAGGCCACACACACACACACACAGAAGGCAGAGGGCCCGTAGGCCACACACACACACACACACACACAGAAGGCAGAGGGCCCGTAGGCCACACACACACACACACACACACACAGAGTCAGGTCAGAAGGCCCGTAGGCCAAACACAGCAAGCAAGGCAATACAGAACAGGACAGAAGGCCCGAAGGCCAAACACCGCAAGCAAGGCAATACAGAACAGGACAGAAGGCCCGAAGGCCAAACACCACAAGCAAGGCAACACAGAACAGGACCGAAGGCCAAGCACGGGAGGCTAGAGCAGGGAGCCCAGGTGAGCTCGATGCTGAAGCGCCGATGGTACTGCTAGACAGGGTTATAAAGACAAGACTGGTGTATAGAGTAGACAGGAAGGAAGGAGTGGGCCAGCCAGAAGGACATGCTCGTGGAGGACCTCTGGTGGTGAGGCGGCTACATAGCAGGCATAGCCGTAACAGGGGTGCAGCTGGGGCCTGTCCCCAAGCTGGCTCCCCTCTTGTTGTGCTTGTTCCGAAAGGACTGGTTCCTGCCCGTAGGGCGGGGCGCTTGATAGTTGCTCCTGTAAGGGTTGAAGCGCTGTGAGCTTCTGCCCCTGGCGGACCTGGGGAAGGGAGGCTGGTTTCTCTTCGTCTTGTCTTCCGGCAGGTGCGGTAATGGGGAGTCGCCCCATTTGTTGGCCAGTTTCTCTAGTTCGCTGCCGAACAGGAGGGATCCTTTGAAGGGCATCCTTGTGAGGTTCGTCTTGGAAGAGGCATCAGCCGACCAACTTCGAAGCCAGAGTTTTCTCCTGGCCGCCACTGTGGATGACACTCCTCTGGATGCTGTGCGCACTAGATCGGAGGCAGCGTCAGCGAGGAATGCTACTGCTGGTTCCATGTCTTCTCCCGCAATTTGTAGGGACATGGCTGCAACGTCAAATGACTGTTTTAGGATGGATTCCAGGCGCCGGTCATGTGCATCCTTGAGCGCCGCCCCTCCCTCCACTGGGATAGTGGTGCGCTTAGCGACCGCACAGACTATGGCATCCACTCTTGGGCATACCAGCAGCTCTTTGGTCGATGGGTCCAGGGGGTACATGGCTGACAAGGCTCATCCCCCTTTGAATGTGGACTCCAGGGCATTCCATTCCAGATCAATTAGCTGTTGTGCCGCCTGTAGAAGAGGACAATGGCGAGAAGTCTGGCGAAGGCCCTCCAGCAGGGGGTTCGTTCTAGGTTCCCCCGAGGTGCCTGTGCCCGGGATAGCGAGCCCCGTTAGACATTGGGATTCAAGGTCTGGGAGTTCGTCCTTTGTGAAGAAGCGTCTCATGGTCCGGTGTGGCTCTGTCCCCGAGGGGAGCTCCCCCTCCTCTAGGGGATCAGCTTCCTCTTCGGAGATATCCGTGTCCCCATAGGTGGGGCTTCTGGGTAGTGGAAGCCTGTGCCTAGGCCTCGAAGGTCCTGGGGCATGAGGGTCCTCTGGTGGAGCATGTGGCTGATCAGCCAGAGGTTCAGTTTGCATTTTAACAAAGGCGTGAATCCCTTTGAATAACTCCACCCATGAGATAGACGCTGGGTCCAAGCTGAGGGGCGCTGGTTCCCTAGGGGTCCCCGTTTGTGGGGAGGACCCACTGAGACCTGCTAAGTCCAGAGTACCCCCTGAGGAGCTAGTACTGCGCCCTGGGTGGGACTGGCCCTGACCTGGCTCTCCCAGAGCCTCCTCTCAGTGTGTGCACAGGGCGTCTGCCTCCTCGCGTTGTGCTGCTCTGATGTGGCATGCTGGGCAGAGGCCTTGAGCTTTTATTCCAGTTTCTGGAGGTGCCATGTCTGCCGACGCGTAAGCTCTTGTGCGCTCCAGTGCGCCTGAGTTGTGCGCGCAGATATGCGCCTAGCCGTAGATATGCGCCCGGCTCTGTGCATGCATCTTATACGCACAAGGTTTTATGTGCACGCAAGTCTATGCGCACAAGACCTTTGTGCGCTTAGCTCTGTTTGTGCGCTCGGGTCGAATGACGGGCGGCGCGGCGGATAGGGCCAAGATGGCGACGGCGAGCACGCGGGCAATATGGCGACCTCCTCGGAGGGTCTCCACATGGGTAGACCCTAGGAAAATAGCTGGGGCCTGGCCCTACTAGGGCGGATCAACCCGGTGGCACTGGTTCCGATCGGTGACCTGTGCTCCTCCTCGGTCCTCGGAGACCGGATTCACACAGAAGATTTCTACCTTACCTTGTCTTCGGCGCTTCCCGGTTTCGTCCCGGGCGGTCTCCGGCTGCGGGAGGAGAGGGCAAATACCTTCACCGCCGCGCTCGAGGGGTGCACCCGCTGCCTTCTCAGCCGCGCCCGAGGATCGGGGGCTAGGTCCTCGCCGCGATTCGGCCGCCGGACTGAGGCTCACCTCCGAGGGACCACGGAAATCACCTCGGGAATCTCAACTGGGGGAGGGACCCGAGGGTATCACCGCAGGAGAGCGGGGCTAGTCTTCAGGTAGGTTTCTCCTTTAAATTTCAATTTTCTTCTTTGAATTTGGTTCAAACGCTGCGAGAGCGTGCAGATAGTCCCTAACTGCTATGGAGACGGAAAATACTGGAGAACTGCACTTCCTGCAGGGGTATATGTACTAAGGGCTGACGTCAGATTGAAATCTGATAAGTCTCCAACTGCTAACAGGAGTACACTATACCCATTGGTCCTGAGTCCATCTGCTACACACTAGGAAATAATACTTACCTGATAATTTACATTTCTTTAGGACGGTCGGATGAATACAGAACAAGTGGGTTATGCACCTCTACCAGCAGATGGAGACGGAGCAAACTGACATCACAGTATATATACCCCTGCAGTGAGATCAGCCTGCCAGTATTCTCTTCAAAAGCAAACTGTGGACAAACTAGCAAAACACTTGATTAAAAACATATAACCATATCAAATCACAGCCAACAGGAAGCACTGAGCTCAGACAAGAAATGTATTAACACTAGTCTAGGGACTGGACTAAACACCAGTAATCCCTGTAACACAGTCACACAAGAGAACCATCGTACAATTATTCGGCAGCAAGGAAGGGAAGATGGATTCATCTGACTGTCCTAAAGAAAAGGAAATCATCAGGTAAGTAGTAATTTCTCAGTTCTTAGTGTCTAGTCAGATGACTCCAGAACAAGTGAGATGTACCCAAGCTACTCCCAAATAGGGCAGGAGGCTGCCCGTGGTCTAGACAAAGCTGCATGTGCAAAGGCTGCATCCTCCAAAGTTTGCACATCCAGACAATAATACCTGGAAAAAGTGTGTAAGGAGAACCACGTCGCAGCTCGGCAAATGTCAACAAGAGACAGCAACCTAACTTCAACTCATGACACTGCTTGAGCCCTAGTGGAATGAGCCCTAACCTGACTAGGTAACGGCTTGCCAGCATCAACGCATACTGCCGTGACTACCTCCTTAAACGAGCGAGCTACTGTAGCCTGCGAGGCCAGCTCTCCTTGTTTTGTACTGTCATGAAGGAAAAACAGATGATCCATTTTCCGTAAACTCTCAGTAACCTCCAAATACTGGATGATAAGTCTCTTGACATACTCCCCCTATGTCTCTCTCTCTCTCTGACCAGAGATGGCAGGGAGATGGACTGATTTGAGTGAAATTCAGTGACCACCTTCAGTAAAAATGAAGGAACAATAAGCAGCTGTATCGCCCCTGAGTCACCCAGAGGAAGGGCTCACGACAAGACAAGGCCTGCAGCTTGGAAACTCTCTGTGCAGAGCAAATTGCCACAAGATACACAGTTTTCAAGGTCGGTAACTGCAAGGACAAGGTTATACATCGGTCTAAATGTGGGACCCGCTAAGAAATCCAAGACCAAATTAAGACTCTTTAAAGGTACCGGAAACCACAAGGTAGGACGAAGATGTTTCACACCTTTCAGGAAAGGGGCCACATCAGGATGAGCAGACAAGGAACCACCATTCACCTGACCCCTGAAACAAGCAAGAGCCACTACTCAAACCTTTAAGGAATTAAGGGCCAAACCTTTATTCAAGCCATCCTGCAAAAATTAAAAAATGAGCGGGATCTTGACCGAATGAGGAAGAATACATCGATCCTCACACCAGGCCTCAAACACTCAACAAACTTGCACATAGGCCAAGGAAATGGAGAACCTTCTAGCTCTAAGTAAAGTGGAAATCACTGCCACAGAGTATCCATGTTTCAGCAATTGAGCCTTCTCAAGGGCCATATCATAAGACAAAACAGAGTCGGATCTTCGTGAAGAACCGAACCCTGTCTTAGCAGATTGCTCTGTGCCTAAAGTCGAAGGGGCGAGTTCCCCAGGAACCACCGTAAATCCGCATACGAGGGTCTCCTGAGACAATCTGGAGAAATCAAGAGTACCATCCCTCTGTAGTGCAGGATCCTTCGGATCAATCTGCCCAATATGGGCCATGGAGGAAAGACATACAGCAACTTATCTTCCAGCCACTCCTGCACTAGGGCATCAATTCCAAACAACTTTGGATCTCTCCTGCGATTGAAGAATCGTGGAACTTTCGCATTGCGAGAAGTTGCCAAGAAATGGGGGACCCCAGTGATGCAGAATCAGCTGAAATACTTCATCGGACAAAGCCCATTCTCCTGAGTCCAGACTCTCCCTGCTGAGAAAGTCTTCTCTTACTTTGTCTTTTCCTGCTATGAGTGAGGCTGAGATCATCTGGAGATGGACTTCTGCCCATGCCAAAAGCTGATCTAGTTTCTGCGACACTTGCTGGCTCTTGGTTCTTCCCTGCCAATTGATGTAAGCCACAGTCGTTGTATTGACTGATATTATCTGGATCGATTGATCCTGCAGCCTGTCACTGAACTGCAAACATGCCAACCGGATCGCTCTGGCTTCCAGTTGATTGATGTTCCAGAGAGACTCCTGAAACATCAATCACTGCAGTTGGGAGGAGTCTTCCATCGGCAGGAGGAGCCGAATCGAATAGTCCTGAGACTGCGGGTTCCACCGAGACAGTAGGAAGCACTGAAGAGGATGCCTGGGTGCCCTCGCCCATGGGACCACTTCCAGGGTCACCGCCACTATTTGCAGGTAGAACCATATGGTCTGGCAGAGAGTGTTCAATAACAGACAGAGCTGTATCATAAATATCTAAATGCGCACTTCCTGCAGGAAAACCTTGCCCTGCCTCATGTCAAACCAAAGCCAGAGGTATTCCAATGACTGAGCAGACTGAAGACTGCTCTTGGCCAGGTTCACCACCTTGCAGGTCACTCTGCAGCTCTTGGCTTGAATCAGCCAGTTGTCCAAATACAGGTATACAAGGATCCCATCTTTTCTCAATTCTGCCACCACTATCAACATCACCATGGAAAAGGTCCTTGGGGCGGTGGCCAGACCAAAGGGCAGGGCCCAAAACTAATAATGGTGGCCCAAAACTAATAATGGTGTCCCAAAACTGCGAACCGCAGAAAGCGTTAATGCTCTGTTCAGATGGGAATATGAAGGTTCGCGTGGACAGATCCAAAGAGGTCAGAAATTCCAACTGTACAGCCATTATTACAGAGCGCAATGTTTCCATGCAAAAATGCATCACCCGCAGATGACGGTTGACATTTTTGAGATCCAGGATGAGACGAAAGGAGCCTTCCTTCTTGGGTACAATGAAACAAATGAAATATCAACCTGTATTTTCTTGAGACATGGGGCACTGGAACCACAGCCCTCAGACTGCCAATGTAGTTTCCACTACCTGCTTCTTCTGTGGCGAGTGGCAGAGAGACACCATGAACACATCCCGAGGAACATTATGAAACCCCAGCGCATATCCTTCTCGTATCTCCTCCAAGACTCTTGATCTAATGTGATCCCGAACCACCTCTGTTAGGGGGATGCCACTCTCTCTTCCATCTCCTGTTCCCGGGGGTGGGTTGGCAAACCTTCACTGGGAGGGTAAGGAGGTTTCAATATCCGAACCTGTGCCCCTTCTTGGCTGTTGGGACGAAAGGGACCAAGACCTAAGAAAAGGTTGAGTTCTCTGAAGGGTTGTTCCTCTTCTAAGGACGAAAACGCCTGGGAACTCTAGTACAACCTCTCATATTAAAAGAGTGTGGCATCTGCTTCTTATCATCTGGCAAACGAGGTACTGGAGATTTGCCCCACTTATTGGCCAGTTTCTCCAACTCACTCCCAACAAGAGCAAGCCTTTAAAAGGCTGGGTTTTCATTTCATGACCCCTAGTTTTACTGTTTCATTTCCAATGGAAAAGGTTCAATGTTTGTGCATCATTAAATCTTTTCAGGTATCTGAGGGTATGTATCATATCCCTCCTGCACCTCATCTCTTGCAGGGTGTACATATTCAGATCCTTCAGCCTCTCTTCATAAGCCTTCTGATACAGATCCCACACCAACCTGGTCGCCCATCTCTGGACTATCTCCATCCTGTCTCTAACCTTTTTGAGATAGATTCCAGTACTGAGCACAGTACTCCTCTGTATCGATCCACAGTGTGGATTTTTTTTTTTTTTTTTTTTTTTTTTTTAACAAAGAGTTACACTAAATGCTTTCACCACATCTTTAGGCAACAAGTGGCTAATGGTCAAAGTTCTGGAGTGTTCCAGCTGTTTAGTGGCACTCAACAAGGATGTATATTATCTTCTTTGCAATTTATACTATCCATTGAATCATTACTGCGTTATATCCAGGAGGATAAGAAAAATCAGAGGATTCGATTATGCTCTAAATGCTTCAAAATTGTAGCTTTCACAGACTACCTTCTTGGTTTATCTTACAGATCCTAAAGTTTAGATCATTTATTAGTGGTCTTTCATTGGTTTAAGGATTTTTTGACTATAAACTGAACACTGGGAGGTTCGAGGACTTGACATTTCCTGAACAGATCAGAGAATGCCAAGAGGGTGAGTTTACGTTGAAATGGGCTGACAGGGACTTTACTTACTTAGCAATCTGTATACCAAACAATCTGGAGTATCTATATAATATTAATGTCCTTCCATTGCTGGAATATAATAAAAATCAAATTTCAGTAGTGGCAGCACTTACCCCTGTGCCTAATGGACTATATAAATTTAATTTAATTTTCCTTGCAGACCCATCCCACCCTCCACCGCTTCTTTGGATCTGCAGAGAAATTTACTAAACTGCTTTCCATATTTATTTGAAAGAAAACGCCTAAAGTACAGAAGCTATGGCTGAATCAGGGTTGGGAGGCCGGTGGTTTGGCAGGCCCCAATTTAAAAGTATACAACCTGGCCTGTTTGGCATGAATTATTAGAGATTGGCTTTTCAACACCTCCACCTATATAATAGATCAAAGAAGCAGGGTTTGTTTGGCCAGTTTCACCAGTGCTACATGCTCTAGTAGCAAGGTCCCTATGCATTTACGGTAGAGTTGGTTGACTTCCCCTCTCTAACGTGCGTGCAACTGATTTCAAAGTTTCTCCACACTGCTACATCCTTCATCCCTTTACAGGGCAACCTAGATTTTGAGGTTGGAGATCAGGTGCCGGCTTTTCATGCCTGGGCTGAAGCAGGAATCATACAGATTTCACATGTTGTGGGAGAAGACTGTGAGCTATGGTTCTTTTAAATGCTATGGGAGAAGTACCAGTTAGGTGGTAAAGATTTATTTGCATATATACAGCTGAGGCATTATGTGCATTCTGGACTCATCTCTTAATTTCTTGAAAGGTGTGGTCTAAAATAGTTTTCGGGAAGAAGAGATGGAGAAGTTTGACAATTTTCAGGGCTTTACAAAGCACTGCAGAAGAAGTCCTTACAGGACTCCTGTGCTAAGCTATCAACTTCCTGGTGGCAAAGAACTGGTTTCTGCTCCTACATTACAAGGGCTTCTGAACTGTTTCAAAAGCATTCAGCCACAAACAGGTAATCAAGTTTCAGAGAGATTCACTTTAAAAGGTAGCAGTCGGTAGTGTGTTTATTTTTTAAAAGTCTGCAGAACTAAGTGTTCTCCAGACTTTTAAAGAGCTGAGTGTTTTATTTAATAATAACTGAGTGCATTGTATTGAAAAAACAAAAACAAAAAACCACAAAAAAAAAACCCACAAAAAAGTAGCCAGAAGCTAGAAATAAGCTAGGAGCAGTATATACCAAAGTAAAAAAGTTGAATAGTTCAGCTCAGTTACTCACCTTGGAAAGGTGTGAAGTAGTGTGATTAGGTTTGAATAGGGAACAACATTTGTTAATCAAGGGAGCTGTGAGTCACTCAGGCTGACTAACTAAGTGTGAAGATTGTGTGTTTGTGAATAGGTACTATTGTGTGTTTGTGAATAGGTGCTATTCTTTGTTAATCAGCACAGCAGTGAGTCACGCAGGAAATCTAACTGAAGTGTACATCTCCTAAGGGATTGTTTTGCACTAATTTACTTCAGAAGCACATTATAAATTAGAAGGAAAGAGCTCAGTAACCCACATTCCAGTGGAAACACTGAGAGGAGAGGATCACCTTGCTGGTGGCTGAAAGGAATCAGTAAGTTTTTGCTTGGGACATTGACATTGACTTTTTTTAAGTATGGGGCAAAGTTAACTATTTGGGAATATTATTTAGTGTGTTTGTGTCTTAATAGTCAGGCAGTGAATAAAACAGTTAGGACTGTTTTGCATTTTTAAATAGTCAGTCAATAAGGTAGCAGTAGGTAGTGTGTTTATTTTTTAAAAGTCTGCAGATCTAACTGTTCTCCAGACTTTTAAAGAGCTGAGTGTTTTATTTAATAATAACTGAGTGCATTGTATTGAAAAACAAAAAACCACAAACCCCCACAAAAAAGTAGCCAGAAGCTAGAAATAAGCTAGGAGCAGTATATACCAAAGTAAAAAAGTTGAATAGTTCAGCTCAGTTACTCACTTTGGAAAGGTGTTGAGGTAGTGTGATTAGGTTTGAATAGGGAACAACATTTGTTAATCAAGGGAGCTGTGAGTCACTCAGGCTGACTAACTAAAGTTAGACTGTTTGTACCCGTAATGGAGAAGGTTTTCATGGGTAATGATTCAGATGGACTGAATCAAATCACGGTGAACCTAGAAGATGTGGTAGGACTGATTGACAAACTGAAGAGTAGTAAATCACCTGGACCGGATGGTATACACCCCAGAGTTCTGAAGGAACTAAAAAATGAAATTTCAGACCTATTAGTAAAAATTTGCAACTTATCATTAAAATCATCCATTGTACCTGAAGACTGGAGGATAGCAAATGTAACCCCAATATTTAAAAAGGGCTCAAGGGGCGATCCGGGAAACTACAGACCGGTTAGCCTGACTTCAGTGCCAGGAAAAATAATGGAAAGTGTTCTAAACATCAAAATCACAGAACATATAGAAAGACATGGTTTAATGGAACAAAGTCAGCATGGCTTTACCCAGGGCAAGTCTTGCCTCACAAATCTGCTTCACTTTTTTGAAGGAGTTAATAAACATGTGGATAAGGGTGAACCGATAGATATAGTATACTTGGATTTTCAGAAGGCGTTTGACAAAGTTCCTCATGAGAGGCTTCTAGGAAAAGTAAAAAGTCATGGGATAGGTGGCGATGTCCTTTCGTGGATTGCAAACTGGCTAAAAGACAGGAAACAGAGAGTAGGATTAAATGGGCAATTTTCTCAGTGGAAGGGAGTGGACAGTGGAGTGCCTCAGGGATCTGTATTGGGACCCTTACTGTTCAATATATTTATAAATGATTTGGAAAGAAATACGACGAGTGAGATAATCAAATTTGCAGATGACACAAAATTGTTCAGAGTAGTTAAATCACAAGCAGATTGTGATAAATTGCAGGAAGACCTTGTGAGACTGGAAAATTGGGCATCCAAATGGCAGATGAAATTTAATGTGGATAAGTGCAAGGTGATGCATATAGGGAAAAATAACCCGTGCTATAATTACACAATGTTGGGTTCCATATTAGGTGCTACAACCCAAGAAAGAGATCTAGGTGTCATAATGGATAACACACTGAAATCGTCGGTGCAGTGTGCTGCGGCAGTCAAAAAAGCAAACAGAATGTTGGGAATTATTAGAAAAGGAATGGTGAATAAAACGGAAAATGTCATAATGCCTCTGTATCGCTCCATGGTGAGACCGCACCTTGAATACTGTGTACAATTCTGGTCGCCGCATCTCAAAAAAGATATAATTGCGATGGAGAAGGTACAGAGAAGGGATACCAAAATGATAAGGGGAATGGAACAACTCCCCTATGAAGAAAGATTAAAAAGGTTAGGACTTTTCAGCTTGGAGAAGAGACGACTGAGGGGAGATATGATAGAGGTGTTTAAAATCATGAGAGGTCTAGAACGGGTAGATGTGAATCGGTTATTTACTCTTTCGGATAGTAGAAAGACTAGGGGGCACTCCATGAAGTTAGCATGGGGCACATTTAAAACTAATCGGAGAAAGTTCTTTTTTACTCAACGCACAATAAAACTCTGGAATTTGTTGCCAGCGAATGTGGTTAGTGCAGTTAGTATAGCTGTGTTTAAAAAAGGATTGGATAAGTTCTTGGAGGAGAAGTCCATTGCCTGCTATTAAGTTCACTTAGAGAATAGCCACTGCCATTAGCAATGGTTACATGGAATGGACTTAGTTTTTGGGTACTTGCCAGGTTCTTATGGCCTGGATTGGCCACTGTTGGAAACAGGATGCTGGGCTTGATGGACCCTTGGTCTGACCCAGTATGGCATTTTCTTATGTTCTTCTTATGTTCTTAAATTTCTCTGCAGGACTTGTTTCTCCAGTTATTGTGTATAAGACTAAATTAGCTGAATCCGCTTTATGTTTAAAATGCAGTAAGACTCCAGGCACTCTCTTGCATGCATTTTAGGCCTATCCTCAGATCCAGGACATTTGGCAAAAAATTACCAGCTTTCTTGGGGGAATCCTGGGGCAAATCATTTTACTTAAGATGGAGGCAATTTTATTCAATGCTATTTCCTCCTTGAAAATAAGGGACAAAGGGGGAAAGTTATTGGCTCAGAAAGCATTTATATTGGAGAAAAAGGCTATTGTCTCGATTTAGTTGACGCTCACTCTACCATCTTATTAGCAGCGGAGGAACCTATTTCATAGCACAATGCAAATGGAAAACATGAAAATCAGCTCCTCTGATTTCTGCCATCATCAGTCACTCATGGCCATCTGGAATAGTTATATATTTAGGGATCCCGTTAATCCCCTACTAGAGTTAGGTGAAGGCATATACCAGTTAGTGTGGAGAGAACCTGGTAATGATATGACTCTCTAGCGTTTAGAACTAAGCCACCATTTTGCCGTGTGGATTCCCCTTTTATTTTTGGACAGGGCAGCATGTTCTGTGCTGTTCTCTTATTTTCTATTGTCTCCATGCAGCATTTATTTGGATAGCAGTTCTTTCTACCCTCCCAGTTTACCTTTAAGTCTCCAAGCAATCTGAGTGCCCAATCCTTTGGATCTCCGTTAAGTTTATTTAATTTTGCTCTTCAATACAATGTGAGAGGCGCCCTTCCAGCAAGAGGAATCTGAGATCGCCAAGATCCAAGGAGAGGATAACTTCTCTTCTCTGTGAGAGGGAGAGATTACCACTTCAATGGCCCATGAATTTCTACTGAAGATTTGGAGATGAGGAGAGAAAAGTATCACCCTTAATAGAACACAAGAAGTTAGGAGATAAAAGACGTATCGACATGTCAAACTACCATGGGAGGGAAGCACAAAAGCTTTGGGAGAAAAGAGATCAACTAACTAAAACAGGGGTTGGGAACCCATGGCTTGCGAGCCAGATATGGTTCTTTTGATGGCTGCATCTGGCTCGCAGACAAATCTAAATCAGTGTGTCACCACACTTTCCAGTCCCCCGCTGACCCAGCTGCTCCCCGGTTCTCCTCCGCCCAGGCTTAAAGGCGGCAGAATAGCTGGAGTCGGCGGCACCTGCATGCTCTCTCTTCTTCCCGCCCCCAGCCCCGCGGCCCGGAAGAGGGAAGTGGTGAGCATCGGGTGCGTGCGCGGGAAGAAGAGACCACGCTAGTGTGGTCAGCGTCGGTCCGACGAAAAGAAGACTGTGCAGCACGGCTCGGAGGAAAATAAAGAAGAGCTTCAACCACGGCCGATGGGACTCCTCCTCCGCGAGGGCTGAAAATGAAGGAGGTTAGCGTTGGGAGGAGGCTGCTGCTGCGCGCGAGTTCCCGGGGTGGGGGAGAGAGAGAGTGAATGAACGAGCAAGCATGTGTGTTTGAGATCCTGTGTGTGTGTGAGTGAGAGATTGCATGTATGTGAATGATTGAGAGCCTGTATATGTGAAAGAGAGTATGTCTGTGATTGAGAGCCTGCCTGTGAGAGAGAAAGCATGAATGTAAGTTTACGATTGGGAACCTGTATGTGTAAGTTTGTGATTGAAAACCTGTTTGTGTGAAAGAGTATGTGTGTATGATTGAGATCCTTTGTGTGTGAGAGAAATCATGTGTATGTATGATTAAGAGCCTGTGTGTATAAGTAAGAGAGAGCATGTGTGTCTGTGTGTGATTGAGAGCTGATTTAGGTGAGGGAGCATGTGAGTATGTGATTGACAGCCTGTGTGTAAATGAGAGAAAGAGAGGACATGTTTATAAGCATGTGAATGAGAGTCTGTGTGTGAGAGAAAAAGACAGCATGTATTTATGTGATTGAAAGCCTGTGTGTGTGTAAGCGTGAAAAGATAGACAGCATGTGTGTAAATGTGTAATTAAGAGCCTATATAAGTGAAAGAGAAAAAGCATGTGTATATGTGAGTGACTGAGAGCATGTGTGTATAGGTGTGTAATTGAGAGCCAGTGTGAGAGAGAGCACTGGTATGTGACAGAGAGGAGAAAGTTCCAAGCAAACCACCCCTCCTCCTGCTAATTCAGAACAATCTCAGGACACCTGGATATCAAACGTTCCCAGGTATGCAAAGCAAAAAAATTTTGTATCCTTATTTTTCATACTGGGTCCTTTGGGTCTGCTATTTTGAAATATTTGTTGGTATCTGGAAATTTTTTATATGAGTTTTTAATTATTGGATATTCCACTCATCAGCTGTTTCGAAATATGTTCTTTTTGTTAGTACAGTTTTACTGCTGATGATTTTATATTTCTTGATTTGTTTTAAAAGGATGGGTGATGTTTCTTTTTTCCTTTGTTACACTGCATACAGAGACTCTGGCTTGTTGCAGTTTCCAATTCAGTTTTTTCTGCATGCTTCTAGTTATGCGTTTTGGTCTCTTTATTCTATGTTAGGTGAGGGTCAGCACGTGATTCAGGTGAGGTTTTCTGCTGGCGTGTAGTTTCTCTGTGTAGGACTCTATAGCAGCCTGACTTGGTCCGTTTTCCTAATAGGAGATGTATTGTTGAGATTACTTACCTGATAATCTCCTTTTCCTTAGTGTATGCAGATGGACTCAAAACAAATGGGTATAGTGTGCTCGTGTTAGCAGTTGGAGACGGATCTGACGTCAGCACGGGTACATATACCCCCACACGAAGTGCAGCAAATCAGTAATCTTCCTTGCAAAAGCTTTTATGGATATATGTATGACTGACCGATCGATTAAATGAACAGGATTACCCTGACCAATTGATGGTAGATGGAGACCGCCAGTGTACTCAGCCGGAAGGCGTCTACACCCGGCAGGGTGGATACCCTATATAAGAAACATGTCTTACCGTGAGTCGGCGAATCCCCATATATACCGGCAGCCGGGCGGGATGCTGAGTCCATCTGCATACACTAAGGAAAAGGAGATTATCAGGTAAGTAATCTCAACATTTCCTAGCGTGTAGCAAATGGACTCAAAACAAATGGGATGTACAAAAGCTACTCCCGGACTGGGCGGGAGGCTGCCTGAGGACCGTTTAGGATTGCCCTCGCAAATGCTGTGCCCTCCCTGGTCTGGACGTCCAGACGATAGAATCTGGAGAAGGTATGGAGGGAGGACCACGACGCCGCTTTACATATCTCTGCAGGCGACAGCATCTTAGTTTCTGCCCAAGAGGCCGCTTGCGCTCTGGTAGAATGAGCCTTGACCTGTAGAGGCGGTGGTTTTCCCGCCTCTATGTAGGCTGCCTTGATAACTTCTTTAATCCAGCGGACAATGGTCGGCCGTGAGGCCGCTTCCCCTTGCTTCTTCCCGCTGTGCAGGACGAACAGGTGGTCCGTCTTTCGTACTGTTTCTGACATTTCCAGGCATCTGGACAGTAGTCTGCCGATGTCGAGATGGCGTAGTATTCGACCTTCTTCCGATTTCTTCAAACCTTCCGTGGTAGGCAAGGATATGGTTTGGTTGAGGTGAAATTGTGAGACCACTTTGGGTAAAAAGGAAGGAACCGTGAGAAGATGGATAGCCTCTGAAGTGATTCTGAGAAATGGATCACGGCAGGACAGTGCTTGTAGCTCTGAGATGCGGCGTGCTGAACATACGGCCAGCAAGAACACCATCTTCAAGGTTAACAAACGGAGAGACAGACCTTGAAGGGGCCTGAAGGCGGATCCCGCTAGAAATTCCAATACTAGGTTGAGGTTCCACAAGGGCACTGGCCACTTCAGTGGCGGGCGAATGTGTTTGACTCCTTTCAGGAAGCGTGAAACGTCTGGGTGTTTGGCAATGGAGTTGCCGTCACTCCTGGGACCGTAGCAAGACAGCGCTGCTACCTGAACCTTGATGGAGCTGAAGGACAGACCCTTCTGAAGTCCATCTTGTAGGAAGTCCAAAATGAGAGGGATCTTAGAGGTATGTGACTTGGTGCTGTGAGAGTCGCACCAGGCTTCAAAAACTCTCCAGATCCTTATATATGTTAGTGATGTGGAGAACTTGCGTGCTCGGAGGAGTGTATCTATTACCGGCTCAGAGTATCCTCTTTTCTTCAGTCTAGCCCTCTCAATGGCCAGACCGTAAGAGAGAATTGAGCTGGATTCTCGTGGAGGATGGGACCTTGCTGCAGCAGGTCCCTGTGCGGAGGCAGGCGTAGAGGAGTCCCTGCCAGTAATCTTCTCATGTCTGCGTACCAGGGTCTTCTTGGCCAGTCCGGGGCCACTAGAAGAACTAGGCCTCTGTGTCGCTGAATCCTGTGTACAATGGCGCCCAGCAGGGGCCACGGAGGAAAGGCGTATAGCAGGATCCCCTGAGGCCACGGTTGTACCAGGGCATCGATCCCCTGGGCTCGAGGATCCCGTCTGCGGCTGAAATATCTGGGAACTGGAGCGTTGGACCTGTCCGCTAATAGGTCCATGGCTGGCGTCCCCCATTGATCCACAATTATCTGAAAAACTGTGGGTGACAGCTGCCACTCCCCCAAGGTTTAGGCTTTCTCTGCTGAGGAAGTCTGCCGTCGTGTTGTCCTTCCCGGCAATGTGGACGGCGGAGATGTCCTGAAGATTTGCTTCTGCCCAAATCATTAGGGGAGTTATTTCTAGGGACACTTGGTGGCTTCTGGTTCCGCCCTGTCGATTGATGTATGCCACCCTGGTGGCGATGTCTGACATCACTGACTGCTCTGTCGCGAAGTCTGTGGGCAAATCGCAGGCACGCTAGCCTGACTGCCCGTGCCTCTAGTTGGTTGATGTTCCACCTTGACTCTTCTCTGGTTCACCGCCCTTGGGCGGCGAGTTCCTCGCAGTGTGCTCCCCATCCGTTCAGGCTGGCATCTGTGGTGAGCAGAATCCATGTTGGGGAGGACATTCTTGACCCCCGGCTTATGTGGCCGGGCAGTAACCACCACCGTAGCTGATTCCGCACTCTGGCCAGCAGAGGTAGCTGTATGGTGTAGTTCTGGGATCGTGGACTCCATCGAGATAGAAGGGCGCGTTGCAATGGTCTCATATGAACCCGCGCCCAAGGCACCACTTCCAGAGTGGATGCCATGAGGCCGAGGACTTGCAGGTAATCCCGAGCTGTGGGCCAGCTGGCGCTCAGCAGGACCTGCAGATGATTCCGGAGTTTTGACTGTCTCTTGGAGGTCAGGCTGACCTTGTCGTCTTGGGTGTCGAATTGGACCCCTAGGTATTCCAGCGACTGGGACGGCTGTAGGGAACTCTCTTTATGTTGACTACCCATCCTAGGCTTTTCCAGAAGAGCTATAACTCTGTTGGTTGCCCGGTGACTCCTCCTCAGGTGACTTTGCCCTGATCAGCCATCGTCCAGGTAGGGATGGATGAGAATTCCTTCTTCCTGAGTGCTGCCGCCACTACTACTATGACCTTGGTAAAGATCCGCGGCGCAGTGACTAACCCGAAGGGTAAAGCTCGAACTGGAAGTGCTGATTCAGGACTTTGAAGCGTAAATAGGGCTGGTGATCCCAATGGAATGGGATAATGCAAGTAGGCTTCCGACAGATCTAGGGAGGTGAGAAACTCCCCTGGCTGTATTGAATTCTTGACAGACCGCAGAGTTTCCATGCGAAAGCTGGGGACCCGTAAGGTGTCGATTGACTGACTTGAGGTCCAGGACGGGTCTGAAAGCGCCCTCCTTCTTGGGTACTATGAAATAGATGGAATAGTGCCCAGAATTTATCTCTCCTGCAGGTACTGGGATTATGGCTCTTAGGGCCAGGAGCCTCTGTAAGGTCACTTCTAGTGCCGCTTTCTTGAGCGGTGAGCAAGGAGATTCCACAAACTTGTTCGGCGGAAGCCGAAGAAAATCCAGGTAATATCCTTCTCAGATGATGGCGAGGACCCACTGGTCCGAAGTGATCTCGACCCCACCTGCGGTAGAAGAGGGTTAGCCTGCCCACTATGGCTGCTACCCTCGGATGGGTCGGCTGATTGTCATTGTGGGTTGCGGCTGGGGCCAGAACCCGGGCCTGTTCTCTTCTTGTTGTGCTTAGTCCGAAAGGGCTGGTTCCTGGCCTGAGAACGAGGAGCCTGATAGTGAGTCCTGTAGGGGTTGAAGCGCTGAGAGTTTCTACCCCTGGATGGTCTAGAAAAAGAACGCTGGCTCCTCCTCGACCTGTCTTCTGGTAGACGGGGTAATGGAGAGGCACCCCATTTAGTAGCCCAGTTCTCGAGATCACTGCCGAACAGTAGGGAACCCTTAAAGGGCATTCTTGTGAGTCGTGTCTTGGAGGACGAGTCGGCCACCCAATTACATAGCCAAAGCTGTCTCCTGGCTGCCACTGAGGAGGACACTCCCTTGGCTGCCGTACGGACGAGGTTGAAGGCTGCGTCAGTCAGAAAAGCGAGTGCTGATTCCATGTCTTTTCCCGGGGTGTTGTTTCTCGCTTGTGATAGACAGGAACGCGTCACCACGGTGCAGCAAGTCGCGATTCGTAGGGACATGGCTGCTACCTCAAAGGCTTGTTTCAGAATGGTGTCCATGCGTCGGTCATGCGTATCCTTGATGGCCGCTCCCCCCTCCACCGGAATGGTAGTGTGCTTCACAATTGCGTTAACTATGGCGTCTACCCTGGGGCACGCCAGCAGCTCCTTGGACGCTGGATCCAGAGGGTACATGCCTGACAAGGCCCGACCCCCTTTGAACGAGGCCTCCGGTGCCTTCCATTCCAGATCGATTAGCTGCTGTGCAGCTTGTAGGAGGGGGAAATGGTGAGCCGTTTGGCGCAGGCCCTCTAGCAGGGGGTTCATTTTAGGGTCCCCTGGGGAGTCCTGGCCCGGAATGGCCAGCTCCGATAGGCATTGTGAGACCAGGCCTGGAAGATCTTCTTTCCGAAAGAAGCGTCTCATGGTCCGATATGGTTCTATCTCCGAGGGAAGTTCACCCTCCTCGGGGGGCTCCTCATTTTCCTCGGAGCAATCCGAATCCCCATAATCGGGGCTATCAGGTGGCGAGTGGCCGCGCCTAGGTCTCGAGGGTCCAGGGGCCGGATCAACCGGGACGGAAAGACCCATACGAGGAGCAGACTGCATCTGGACAAAGGCGTGAATCCCCTTGAATAACTCCACCCAGGAAAGCGAGGCCGGATCTGGCCGTAGGGGCACCAGGTCTCTCGGGTTCCCTGGCTGCTCGCCGCGGCCTGCTAAGTCCGGTGTGCTCCCTGAGGAACCGCTGGGCTGGGACCGGTCCTGTCCTGGAACTCCCATGGCCTCCTCACATTGGGCACATAGGGAGTCTGCTTCCTCGCTCTGTGTGGCTCTGAGGTTGCATGCTGAGCAGAGGCTTAGAGCTTTCATGCCTGATTCTGGAGGTGCCGGCTCTGCGGACGCATGGGCCTGAAATTCAGTGTCGCCCAACGATGTGCGCCTAACACGTGCGCTTAACAGCATGCGCCTAGAACGGGCGTCTTATAAACGTGCGCCTATAACGGGCGCCTAAGAAACGTGCGCCTATAACAGGCGCCTAAGAAACGTGCGCCTATAACGGGCGTCTAAGAAACGTGCGCCTATAACGGGCGTCTAAGAAACGTGCGCCTATAACGGGCGTCTAAGAAACGTGCGCCTATAACGGGCGTCTAAGAAATGTGCGCGTATTCTAGTAGCGTGCGCTTAGTCAACATGCGCCTATCGCGTGCGCTAACACCGTGCGCCTATCGCATGTACTTAGCAACGTGCACTTAGTCGGCGAAGATGAGTAGGCAGGCAAAATGGCGACCTCCATGGCGGGATGCCTCGTAGGCAGGCCCAGCTAGTCCACACTTCCTCGGAGACCAAGTAAAGATGTACGCCTTACCTTGTCTTCGGCGCTTCCCGGCTGCGACCCGGGCGGTCTCCGGCTGCGGGGGGAGAGGGTGCGTACCTTCACCGCCGCGCGTAAGGAAGTGCACCCGCTGCCTCTAGGCAGTGCCCGAACTCGTCTCGCTCAAGGACCAAGCCGCGCCCGAGCCCTTCTCACTCAGGGGCTGGGTCTCTGCCGCGAACCGGCCACCGGACCGAGGCTCTTACCTCCGAGGGACCATAGAAGTCAGCTCGGGAAACTCAACTGGGTGAGTGACCGCCTGGTATCACCACAGGAGTGCGGGGCTCGTCTTCAGTAGGTTTCTTCTATGAATTTAGTCGTTAGAATTTGGAAACACGCTCAGCGAGCGTGAGGTAGCTCCAAACTGCTTTGGAGACGGAAATTACTGATTTGCTGCACTTCCTGTGGGGATATATATACCCGTGCTGACGTCAGATCCGTCTCCAACTGCTAGCACGAGCACACTATACCCATTTGTTTTGAGTCCATCTGCTACACGCTAGGAAATGGTGTCTTAAGGCCTGGTGTAATATTTTCAGAGACTTATTGTACTTTAAAAGTGTGATCTTACATAAAATGCACACATTTACTTGTATTTAGTTTTAAACATATTGTATGGCTTTCATGGAATTACATTTTAAAATATGTGGCGTTTATGGCTCTCAGCCAAAAAGGTTCCTGACCCCTGAACTAAAAGAACTGATTCAATTGGAACAACATTTACATTTAAAAAGAACTGTAAGAAGTTACAAACTTACTAAAAGTATTTGTAACAACCTGAATGTGAAGTACACAGCTGTAGGCTCAAACTCGTCATTTGCACCTTATCAGTAAAAGAGAAGTGTTGGCAATCACCAAACAACTCTCCTATGGGCTGATACAGAAAAAAGTGCGGGCGCACAGGCCACGTTCCTGTGCACGCGATTTAGTATCGGCCCGCATGCAAATGAGAGCCCACGGTAAAAAGAGGCGCTAGGGACACTAGCGCGTCCCTAGCGCCTCCTTTTTGACAGGAGCGGCGGCTGTCAGCAGGTTTGACAGCCGACGCTCAATTTTTCCGGCGTTGGTTCTCGAGCCCATTGACAGCCATGGGTTTGGAAAACGGACGCCGGCTAAATTGAGCGTCTGTCTTCAGACCCACAGGCCGATTTTTTTTTTTTTAACTTTTGGAGCCTCCGACTTAATATCGCTATGATATTAAGTCGGAGGGTGTATAGAAAAGCTGATTTTTTTCTGCTTCTCTGTACACTTCCCCGGTACCGGCCGAAATTAATGCTTGCCTTTGGCAGACGTTAATTTCTGAAAGTAAAATGTGCAGCTTGGCGGCACATTTTACTTTCTGAATCGAGCAGGAATAACTAATAGGCCCATCAACATGCATTTGCATGTTGCAAGCACTATTAGTTTCGGGGGAGGGCTGGCCGTGCGTTTTCGATGCGCTATTACCCCTTACTGTATAAGGGGTAAAAATAGTGCGTCGAAAACATGCGGCCAAACGCAGGCTAACAGTGCGCTCCGCCGGAGCGCTCTGTACTGTATCGGCCTGCTAGTGATTATTGAGTACTGACTGCATTATTCTGTGAGCTGTGGTCATCAGTGCACTACTGAACAGACTTGAAAATGGGAAACAAGAGCAATGTGAGGGCCTTGAAAGGAAACTTCCCCCCAGGAAAACCTGGAAGTAAATCTAATGATATAGCTACAGTGTCCATCTAAACAGAAGTGTGAGATAGGGCCTCTGGAACTGCTGTCTAGGTTCAACCATCAAAGGGGTTACATATACATAAGAAATTGCCATACTGGGTCAGACCAAGGGTCCATCAAGCCCAGCATCCTGTTTCCAACAGTAGCCAATCCAGGCCATAAGAACCTCGCAAGTACCCAAAAACTAAGTCTATTCCATGTTACCATTGCTAATGGCAGTGGCTATTCTCTAAGTGAACTTAATAGCAGGTAATGGACTTCTCCTCCAAGAACTTATCCAATCCTGTTTTAAACACAGCTATACTAACTGCACTAACCACATCCTCTGACAACAAATTCCAGAGTTTAATTGTGCGTTGAGTAAAAAAGAACTTTCTCCGATTAGTTTTAAATGTGCCCCATGCTAACTTCATGGAGTGCCCCCTAGTCTTTCTACTATCCGAAAGAGTAAATAACCAATTCACATCTAGACCTCTCATGATTTTAAACACCTCTATCATATCCCACCTCAGTCGTCTCTTCTCCAAGCTGAAAAGTCCTAACCTCTTTAGTCTTTCCTCATAGGGGAGTTGTTCCATTCCCCTTATCATTTTGGTAGCCCTTCTCTGTACCTTCTCCATCGCAATTATATCTTTTTTGAGATGCGGCGACCAGAATTGTACACAGTATTCAAGGTGCGGTCTCACCATGGAGCGATACAGAGGCATTATGACATTTTCCGTTTTATTCACCATTCCCTTTCTAATAATTCCCAACATTCTGTTTGCTTTTTTGACTGCTGCAGCACACTGTACCGACGATTTCAATGTGTTATCCACTATGACACCTAGATCTCTTTCTTGGGTTGTAGCACCTAATATGGAACCCAACATTGTGTAATTATAGCATGGGTTATTTTTCCCTATATGCATTACCTTGCACTTATCCACATTAAATTTCATCTGCCATTTGGATGCCCAATTTTCCAGTCTCACAAGGTCTTCCTGCAATTTATCACAATCTGCTTGTGATTTAACTACTCTGAACAATTTTGTGTCATCTGCAAATTTGATTATCTCACTCGTCGTATTTCTTTCCAGATCATTTATAAATATATTGAAAAGTAAGGGTCCCAATACAGATCCCTGAGGCATTCCACTGTCCACTCCCTTCCACTGAGAAAATTGCCCATTTAATCCTACTCTCTGTTTCCTGTCTTTTAGCCAGTTTGCAATCCACGAAAGGACATCGCCACCTATCCCATGACTTTTTACTTTTCCTAGAAGCCTCTCATGAGGAACTTTGTCAAACGCCTTCTGAAAATCCAAGTATACTATATCTACCGGTTCACCTTTATCCACATGTTTATTAATTCCTTCAAAAAAGTGAAGCAGATTTGTGAGGCAAGACTTGCCCTGGGTAAAGCCATGCTGACTTTGTTCCATTAAACCATGTCTTTCTATATGTTCTGTGATTTTGATGTTTAGAACACTTTCCACTATTTTTCCTGGCACTGAAGTCAAGCTAACCGGTCTGTAGTTTCCCGGATTGCCCCTGGAGCCCTTTTTAAATATTGGGGTTACATTTGCTATCCTCCAGTCTTCAGGTACAATGGATGATTTTAATGATAAGTTACAAATTTTTACTAATAGGTCTGACATTTCATTTTTTAGTTCCTTCAGAACTCTGGGGTGTATACCATCCGGTCCAGGTGATTTACTACTCTTCAGTTTGTCAATCAGGCCTACCACATCTTCTAGGTTCACCATGATTTGATTCAGTCCATCTGCATGCATGCTCGTTGACTGATACTTAATATTTAGCATTCATGTCAACTATCCTTTATACTAACTGATTCACAAAGTGGAAGATGGTCGGACTATGACTCACACTGCAAGATGAACGGAGCTCATGGTGAGGAAGGGTGTATGGTGAGTATTTTGGGGTGACAGGGGTTTACATGTTGACCAGTCTGTTCAATGCTGGCTGGCCAAATGTGATCTGCCAAATAGTAGGAAACCCTCCCAGCCTATTTTAAAATCAAACAAAACAAACCCAAAAATAAAGTCAGTGCTCTAGAGATCAATGCCTCTTTTCTTTGTCTGCTGATCATAAAATAAAAAGTTAAAAAAAAACCCTTCCTTCCCCCCTCCTACTGCCTCACTTGAAAAACAGAAAGACTCCTGGGCCAATCCTCCTTTCTCTGGCAACCTCATCTGAAAAAATTAAAGAGACTCTGAGCTGATTCCTCCTTCTATCTGAAAAAAAAGAAAGATCACTGGGTATGTGGTGAGAGTGAGAGACGAGCCCCAGAGTCTGCAACGGAGTGTAAACTGGCAGATGTACTAGAATGCCACGCCCACATATGTACACCCAGTGGGAGTACCTCCTTCAGACCTGTTAACTTTCAGAAAAAATGGAAAATGCAAAAGTATGTTTGCAAATGGAGAGACAAAAGCTTCAGACTAATCAGGGCAACAAAAGAGAGGAATTCTATCCTTGGACAGCAATTAATAATTAGCTTGTCAAGTTAAAAAGAAGTTTTTTAATTTAGGCAAAGAACCTAACAATCGTTAAGAGAGCATCAGCGCATTGCAGTCGGAGAGAAGACAGACCTCTTCCTACAAAGATGCCTCTGCTCTCTGGTTCAGTATAGAGAAAGACCTGCATCTGGGGTCAAGGTCCTATTTCAGTGCTCCTTTTCACAAGGAGACAGAAACAGGCAAGAGGCTAACTTTCTGCTGACTGCAGTGAAGCCTTTGTGAAGAGGATTAAATCTTCATGCAGAGGAGTTGTTTTTATTCAAGAAAACTGGCAGCTGTAACATCCCCCACCCGAAGGTTTCTGGCAGGCTTCCTGCTTGTGCTGCAGATTCCCAGCCACTAAATGAAAGATGGAAAATCATGACTAGGTCTGGCATTCTGACCTCCAGAGATCTGACTCCTTCTCTGAGAGCCAGGAGCTGTTTGCACAGGGTGCACATACACAACCTCCCACCAAATGGTAAATAATCTATATGTGGCACACTGTGCAAGACAATCTTGTTGCTGAACTTCTGTCTGCATCTTAAAATTATTGTGGTGTTAGTTATTTAAGGTGTTAAGGGTTGATTAATGTTAAATCCCTTCAGTTTGGGATATTTTATGCTAATTTGTCAAGGGGACTGCAGTTAATCTATGTATAAGGAAAAGATTACTCCCTTGTTTTATCTAAATACCTAATTGTGAACATTTCCCTCTTGCCCTATTAACTGGGATGAGAGACTATAAACCCAAGAATATGCTTGCAGTGGGTGGGAAAAAAACCAAAGTGCCTAGTTTTTAAAGTGTTCAAGCCCAAAGACAGAGAAACTACCTAGTTTTTAAATTTTAAGGTCTAGAAGGCATAAGAATTACCAATTTACCCCATAAACTCTTTGTTCCCCAAATTTAAGTTAAAAAAAAAAATGTTAGCGAAGTGATATTCACAAATACTGTTCACTCAACAGCAGAGGTGACTTCTGCGCTCACTTAAAGGGTCCATGTTTGGTATAGCAATGTCACATTGCAGAGACCCAACCTGCTCAGCAGGATCAGGGACCTGGGCCTCTGGGACAGAACAGCAGGTCAGACCCACGGTCTCTAGAGGTCCATGTGGAAAGGACACACCATGCTAGTACCTGAACTCTTTCCCTATCCCTGTATTGTTTGTAGTCTAAGAGTGCCCATTGTGGGTCCCAAGCACCCCAAAAAAGAGAGTGTAGTTTCATCTATTCCTCTCTCTCAATGTGTCTCCTCTCATTCCTTCCCGTCTCCTCTGTGTAGATTTGCAAAGTGCCTGGTTGCAGAGAAAAAGCAGTCTGTTTCTGACACCAGAATCCAAATTTTTTTTTTTTTTTATAACTAGCAAGAGGAAGTATCCTATTTTTCTTCTTCCAATCTTTTCTTACTCATTCCTAAAATTGTCTAAATAAAAAAAAAACAAAAAAAAAAAAAAAACTGAGACCATACTTTCTCTAATGTTAAAAAATGTTTAAAATGCCCTTTTAACCATACAAAGACTTCTTTCTATCCTCCATCTGGGTTTGAGCTCTCTCATCCACCCCGAAAGCAGCACCAGAGATCTCTCTCTTCAGCAAGAACTCAAGAACTAAATAAAGCATTCTCCCTTCCAACAAAGCCAATCCAACAGGCTTAGAACTTGTGAGCATGGACCAGGAAGAATAACATGAAATCTTGTATTGTGTTTTTCTTAAAAAAAAAAAAAATGTAATTTTGTTTTTGAAAACCTTTTGGTACTTTAAGCAAGTATTGCACTGGTTTCTGCTTCAGTAACCTGAGAACAGGCTGCAGACCCCAAACAAGGCCTCCATGAAAGGTTAGTGCTGGCTAATACAAACATAAAAAGACCAAAAGAAGTGGAAAAAAAACACAAGATAAACCAAAAATTGTGTTGAAGTTAGGACCCTTGGACAAAAACTGGAAAACCTAAATAAGGGAATTTTCAAACAGCCTATGTAGGGCAGACTTTAACCCGGATTTTCAAAGCAGACATATTTGTATGAATCTGCTTTGAAAATTTGCAGTTTGTCCTGCTACTCATGTGGACATACCCACACAAAGTTACACCTGTTGAAAATTTAAAGTGTACATGTAAATCCTTTCCATGTCTTGTAATGCTTCTTGCAGCTGTGCAGAAACGTATGCTTGAAATTGGGTATTTTGCACAATTTTCTGCACACAGGACCCCCCCAAGCTGATTTTTAAAAGGCCATTTACAAGAACACTACCAGGTTTTATGCGCATTAATCCTTTCCATAAAGAGAATGTTTATGTTGGAATCATGAACAAGGGGCTTCCTGCCACTACACCACAAAACAAGGACATGTCCACGAACCTCCGTACACAGCCCCTACAGCAAAGACATCACACCAACCTGCGCAACCAATCACCCCAATATCAACCTTCCTACCCTGCCCCAAAGCAAGGACACCAACTCCAATCTGCATCTGGAGTTAGTGACTGAGTTCCTGGCTTATGTGGAAATGGACATGTACGTTGGGGCCCCACAAGAAGGAAAGATTACCAAGATAACTCTCGTACACAAAAAAAACTAGAAGTAAAGATCAACAAGCCCATAACCAGCATAAAAGGAACTATGTATTGCTGTAACAAAAATACATTGGGTATAATATTGTGCAGTGAAACTCATCACTGAGAAAGATATACACTGCCCATTAAAGAGAAGGGCACAATGCCCAAAGAAAAAGAGAAAGATAACTCTTCTCAGAAAAGCCAGGGAGGAAAGATAAAACAGCATGCAGAGGTGTCATTGGTAGACAAGTACCTCAAAGGGTCGAGGACGTCAAAAATAATGAATGAAGTTCAAAACCTCAAGCTGAAACATGCTGCACCAACAGAAAACCTTAAATTCATATACTCTAATAAGATGCAAATAGCAGCTGTGCAGATATGAATAAAATAGAAACATTAAATATATACATTTAGACAGAACCCAAAGCAAGTCTACCAGGAACTGGGAAACACTACCAACCAAAGCTGAAATGGAAGAGTTTTGGAGAAATTTATATGAGGATGGTAGAGAACACAACAGAGAAGCAGAACACCTACCCAACCATATACAGAAGAAAATGGAAAAGGCAAATACAGGGTGGCCCATGGAAAAGTAGCTTGCCTCCAATACCAGTGCATTGGAGGCTGGCTACTTTTCCATGGGCCACCCTGTATTAAAACTCGGGAATGGTCTAAAGCAACAACAAAAATAAAAAGCTGGAAATCAGGTTAAAAAGAGCCCTAGTCCTGAGATCCAGTTTTTGGCTTAAATATTTAACGTATCTCCACCAAGACCAGAGACTCCATTAATTTTTCCATCACTGAGATGAAGCTAACTACCTGGTAGTTTCCAGCTTCCTCTGCTCCCACCCTTGGGAAGCAGAACCACCACCGCAGTTTCCAGGGATCTATTGAATAGGTCTTTCAGCGGACCCGCCAGCACATCTCTGAGCTCCCTCAGTATCCTGGGATGTACCTTATCCACTTTCAGTTTTTCTAGCTCTTCCCATATATTCTCTTCTGTAAACGAAGTTTCATCTACCCCACCCCAATCTACAGTCTTGTCAACCAGCAATGGCCCTTCTCCAGTATCTTCTTTGTTGAACACTGAACTGAAGTATTTGTTTAATATTTATGCCATTTCTTCATCTCTCTCTACACCTTGCTCCTTTCAATTTCACTATACCACTTCAGGCCTTCCCTTCATTCTCTGATATATCTGAAAGTTGTTTTGTCACCTCGCTTTACCTCTTTGGCAATCCTTTCTTCCGCTTGGCCTTTTGCTTTCCTGATTTCTTTCTTCCTGTCCCTCAGTTTCACCAGGTATTCTTCCTTGTGTTCCTCTTTTTGGGATCCTTTATACTTCCTGAACTTTTTTTCTTTTTGCCTTTATTTTTTCAGGCACTTCCTTTGAGATCCTGATCAGTTTCTTTTTCGTCTTACTTGTTTACTTTTCTTACATAGAGATTTGTTGCCTTTGTGATAGCTTCTTTTAATTTGACCCATTGTTCATCCTCACCCATTTTCTCCCAGTCTTCTAGTTCTTCCTCCAGGTATGTCCACGTTTTGACAAAATCTGTATTTTTGAAATTCAAAACTCATGTCTTTGTGTAACTTCTCTGTATCGTATTCGCAATATCAATCCATACCATCTAATCATCACTGGTGCTCAGGTTGGCATCAACCCAGACATTATCTCCATTAGTGAGCACTAAAATGAGTATCACACCCTCCCTCATGGGTTCCATTACTGTTTGAGCAGAGCCCCTGAAAGGGCATCCACTATCTCTCTACTTCTCGTAGATTCTGCAGAATGGATACTACAATCCATGTCCAGCAGATTAAAATCTTCAATGAGAAATTCTTCTCTCTTCTTTCCCATCTTTTGGATGTCTTCAATCAGATCTCTGTCGAGTTCTTCTGTTTAAGATGGGTGGGGGAGGGGGGGGGGAACTGTAGTCCAGAGTAAATGAAAGAACCATCTTCATTCTTTAGGACAACCCATAATGCAGGGCTTCCCAAACCGGTCCTGGGGACCCCACAGCCAGTCAGGTTTTCAGGATATCCACAATGAATATGCATGAGATAAAATTACATATCATGGAGACTCGGTATATTCAAATTTATCTCATATATATTCACTTGGATATCCTGAAAACCTGACTGGCTGTGGGGCCGCTTGGACAGGTTTAGGAAGCTCTGCTATAATGCTTCTTCTCTACCCACATCCATTGCATTTCAGTTGCTTGGATATTGTTTTTGATTTGAAGAGCTACTCCTTCCCCTTTTCTGTCCTTCCTTTCTTTCCTTAACAAAATTATAGCTTGTGGTGGCCTTATTCCAATCATGAGACTCAGTGAACGAAAGGAGGCTTACCCTTGAATCATTTGCAATACCATGCGTGACGGCAGCCAAGGGAGGGCTGCTGAGTCCATCTGTCTATTTATTTATTTATTTATTTTTAGTTTTTAATATACCGATGTTCTTGTATAATATACAAATCACACCGGTTTACAATGAAATCAAACTGACGCCTCCATGGGCGTTTACATTGAAACAAGATAACAGATGTTATGGGGGGCAGAGGAAACTTGGAGAAAGTTACAGCAATTGAGCATGAATAGCTAAATGGAGATAACTAAAAATATATACAGTAAACTATGTACATAAGGTGATGGTGGTTCAGAGTCCAGGCAGATATTGTTTTCTTCCGGCTCTCAGCTTTCCGGGAAGGCTTTTGCAAAAAGCCAAGTCTTTAGTCTCTTTTTGAAAGTAATGTGACACGGTTCGAGGCGAAGGTCTGGAGGGAGCGAGTTCCAGAGAATGGGGCCAGCTGTGGATAGTGCGCGTTTCCTCAGGGAGGATTTTGCTGGCTGGGTGCGAAGCATATTTCGGTACGCACTTCTTGTCGGTCTCTTGGAGGTGTGAAGCTGAAGTGGAAAAGTTAAATTGAGAGGAGAGATGTTATATAGAGCCTTGTGAATCATCATACTGGTTTTGAAATGAATTCTGTATTTTATAGGTAGCCAATGTAGGTGCTGGAGAATAGGGGTGATATGATCCCTTTTTTTGGTGTTTGTAAGAATTCTGGCCGTTGCGTTCATGACCATCTGCAGCGGTTTAGTGGTGCAGGCAGGGAGGCCGAGGAGGAGCGAGTTGCAATAGTCCAGTTTCGGTAATATGATGGCTTGTAAAACCAGGCGGAAGTCTCTGTAGTGAAGGAGAGGTTTTAATTTTTTTAATACTTGCAATTTAACACTAAGGAAAACGAAAGGAATACTTGCAATTTAACACTAAGGAAAACGAAATTATCAGGCAAGTAATTTCTCCATTTCCTAGCGTGTAGCAGATGGATTCAGAACCAATGGGATGTATAAAAGCTACTTCCGAACCGGGTGGGAGGCTGCCTGTGACCCACTTAGTATTGCCCTTGCGAATGCCGTGTCCTCCCGAGCCTGAACATCCAGACGGTAGAATCTGGAGAAGGTATGGATGGAGGACCATGTCGCCGCCCTGCAGATCTCGGCAGGCGATATCATTGTTTCTGCCCAGGACGCTGCCTGGGCTCTGGTTGAATGGGCCTTGACCTGTAGAGGTGGAGGTTTCCCTGCTTCTACGTAGGCCGCCTTGATAACTTCCTTGATCCAGCGGGCTATGGTTGCCTGCGAGGCTGCTTCCCCTAGTCTTTTCCCGCTGTGAAGGACGAAAAGGTGGTCCGTCTTCCGTATGGGTTCTGACATTTCCAGGTATCTGGAGAGGATTTTGCCAACGTTGAGGTGACGCAGGTTACGGATTTCTTCCGAATTCTCCAGGGCTCCCGCCGAGGGGAGCGATATGGTCTGGTTCAGATGGAAGTGGGAGACCACTTTGGGAAGGAATGACAGTACCGTGCGCAGCTGGATGGATCCTGGGGTGAACCTAAGGAAGGGCTCATGGCAAGACAGTGCTTGTAGTTCAGAGATGCATCGCGCTGAGCAAACTGCCAGGAGGAAGACAATCTTCAGGGTCAGCTGATGGAGTGTTAGGCCTCGAAGAGGTCTGAAGGTGGATCCAGATAGGAAGTTCAGGACGAGGTTGAGGTTCCACAGAGGCACCGGCCACTTCAGCGGTGGGCGAATGTGTTTGACTCCTCTCAGGAATCGTGACACATCCGGGTGAGAGGCTAGGCTATCACTGTCGTCCCTGGTGCCGAAGCATGCCAGTGCTGCCACCTGTACCTTAATGGAATTGAGGGACAGTCCTTTCTGAAGTCCGCTCTGTAGGAACTCCAGCATCACGGGAACTTTAAGTGAGCGTGCCTTGATGTCGTGATCTTCGCACCAGGCCTCAAATATTCTCCAGATCCTTATGTATGTTAGCGATGTGGAGAACTTGCGTGCTTGGAGGAGGGTGTCTATTACAGCTCCCGAGTATCCACTCTTCTTCAGGCGAGCCCTCTCAATGGCCAGACCGTAAGAGAGAATTGAGTCGGGTCCTCGTGGACGATCAGACCTTGTTGTAGCAGGTCTCAGAGGGGGCAGGGGTAGAGGGTTCCCTGCCAGCAGTCTTCTCATGTCTGCGTACCACGGTCTTCTTGGCCAATCCGGGGCCACCAGAAGAACTAGTCCCTTGTGTAGCTGTATCTTGTGAATCATTGCGCCCAAAAGGGGCCACGGCGGGAAGGCGTATAGTAGGGTGCCCTGTGGCCAGGTTTGCACCAGGGCATCGATCCCTTGGGATTGTAGATCCCGCTTGCGGCTGAAGTATCTGGGTACTTGGGCGTTGGTTCTGTTCACCAGGAGGTCCATTTCCGGTGTTCCCCACCAGTTTACTATCATCCGGAAGGCTGCGGGAGATAGCTTCCATTCTCCTGGGTCTAGACTTTCTCTGCTGAGGAAGTCCGCCGTTATGTTGTCCTTCCCGGCGATGTGGGCGGCGGAGATCTCCTGTAGGTTTGCTTCCGCCCATGCCATCAGTGGGTTTATCTCCAGTGACACCTGTTGGCTTCTGGTTCCCCCTTGCCTGTTGACGTAGGCAACCGTTGTGGCGTTGTCGGACATCACTCTGACCGCTTTGCCTCGGAGTCTTTGAGTGAACCGCAGGCAGGTGAGTCTGACTGCCCGCGCTTCTAGGCGATTGATGTTCCATCCTGCCTCTTCTGCGTTCCACTGCCCTTGGGCGGTTAGTTCCTCGCAGTGTGCTCCCCATCCCCGTAGACTGGCGTCTGTCGTTAGCAGAGTCCAGGTTGGGGATGACAGTCTTGAGCCTCTGTTCATGTGGCTGGGCTGCAGCCACCAGCGTAGTTTAGTCCGGACTGTACCCGGGAGAGGTAAGCGTACGGTGTAATTGTGCGACCGTGGGTTCCAACGGGACAGCAGTGAGTGTTGTAGAGGGCCCTCGCCCAGGGGACCACTGGAAGTGGTGATCCACACTGGAAGTGGTCCCCTGGGCCCTCGCCCAGGGGACCACTTCCAGTGGGGATGCCATGAGCCCTAGGGCCTGCAGGTAATCCCATGCCGAGGGGGCGAGGATCGCTCATCAAGGATTGCAACCGGTTCCACAGTTTTGATCTCCTTGTGGGAGTCAGGCTGACTGTCTTCCTTGGTGTCAAAGTGGACCCCCAGGTACTCCAACGATTGTGAGGGCTGCAGGAAACTCTTGTTCGTGTTGACCACCCATCCGAGGCTCTCCAATAGAGACTTGACTCTGTTGGTTGATTGGATGCTTTCCTCTGGTGACTTTGCCCTGATCAGCCAGTCGTCCAAGTAAGGGTGTATGAGGACTCCTTCCTTCCGCAGTATTGCCGCCACTACCACTATCACCTTGGTGAACGTCCGTGGTGCTGTGGCTAGCCCGAAGGGTAGGGCCCGGAACTCGTAGTGATGGCCCAGGATCTTGAAACGTAGGTAACGCTGGTGTTCCTGATGAATTGGGATGTGCAGGTATGCCTCTGACAGGTCCAGGGAGGTGAGGAACTCTCCCGGCTGTATTGCCTTTATTACGGATCTCAGGGTTTCCATGCGGAAGCGGGGGACCTTCAGGTATCTGTTTACGGATTTGAGGTCCAGAATTGGTCGGAACATTCCCTCTTTCTTGGGAACGAGAAAATATATGGAATAATGACCAGAGTTTATCTCCTGAGGAGGTAACGGAGTTATGGCCTCGAGGTTCAGTAGCCTGGTCAGTGTAACTTCCACTGCCGCCTTTTTGGTGGGGTCGTGGCAGGGAGACTCCACAAACTTGTCCGGGGGGGGGTGCGTATGAAGTCCAGGTAGTACCCTTCCCGGATGATGGCTAGGACCCACTTGTCCAAAGTTATCTCGACCCATCTTTGGTAGAATAGGGCCAGTCTGCCCCCTATGGCTTCCCTTGGATGGGTCGGCTGATTCTCATTGCGGAGCGCGGCCGGGCCCTGAGCCCAAGCTGTTTCCCCTCTTGTTGTGCTTGCTCCGAAAGGACTGGTTCCTGCCCGGGGGGCGGGGCGCCTGGTAGCTGGCTCCTGTATGGGTTGAAGCACTGTGAGCTTCTGCCCCTGGAGGTCCTGGAAGGCTGTCACTGGACTCTCCTTGACTTGTCTTCCGGAAGGTGCGGTACTGGGGATTCGCCCCATTTGCCCGCCATCTTTTCTAAATCGCTGCCAAACAGAAGTGATCCTTTGAATGGCATTCTTGTGAGGCGTGTTTTGGAACATGGGTCGGCCGACCAGCTTCTGAGCCAGAGCTGTCTCCTGGCCGCCACTGCCGATGATACTCCTCTGGCCGCTGTGCGTACGAGGTCTGAGGCTGCGTCCGTTAGAAAGGATAGCGCTGGGTCAAGGATATCTCCCGGTGTGCCGTTCCTTGCCTGAGATAAGCAGGCACGTGTCACCACGGTGCAGCAGGCCGCAATCTGAAGAGACATAGAGGCCACGTCGAATGACTGCTTAAGCATAGCTTCCAGCCAGTCATGCGTGTCCTTGAAGGCTGCTCCTCCCTCCACCGGGATGGTGGTGCGCTTGGAGACTGCGCAGACCATGGCGTCCACTCTTGGGCAAGCGAGCATGTCTTTGGTTGCTGGGTCCAGGGGGTACAAACTGGCCAAGGCCCTTCCCCCTTTAAAGGCAGACTCTGGGGTGTTCCATTCCAGGTCAATAAGTTGTTGCGCGGCTTGCAAGAGCGGGAAATGACGGGAGGTCTGTCGAAGGCCTTCCAGAAATGGGTTCTCCTCAGGATCCCCCTGGGTTTCTGAAACTGGGATCGCTAGTTCTGCCAGGCATTGGGAGACCATGTCCGGGAGCTCCTCCCTTGTGAAGAACAGCCTCATGGTTCGGTGGGGGTTCTGTCCCCGGGGGGAGTTCTCCTTCTTCTAGAGGTTCGGCTTCATCTTCTGAGAAGTCCATGCCCTCGAAGGTAGGACTACTTGGCGGTAAGGGCCTATGCCTGGGTCTTGAGAGGCCTGGGGCATAGGGGTCCTCCTGCGATGTATGTGGTTGGTCCGCCCGGGAGTCCATTTGCATCCGGACAAAGGCGTGAATCCCCTTGAGTTCCACCCAAGAAATAGACGAGGGGTCCACATTGAGTGGCGCTGTTTCCCTGGGAGCCTCCGGCTGGGAGGGGTCCCGCTGGGGGTTGCTAGCTCCAGGGAGCCCCCTGAAGAGCTAATCCCCGGCCCTGGGCGAGTCTGAGCTTGTGGTGGATCTCCCAGGGCCTCCTCGCATTGGGTGCATAGAGCGTCGGCTTCCTGGCTCTGGGCGGCCCTGAGTTGGCATGCTGAGCAGAGGCCCAGGGATTTTACTTCAGATCTTGGCGGCGTCGAGGTTGCCTGCGCGTACATGTTACGCTCTGGAGCGCCTGGTCGCGATGCGTGTAACTTAGGCACAGGAGTAGGTTTGTGCGCACAGGTAATTTTGTGCGCTCGGCCGGCGGCGATGAGAACGGCGAGATTAAGCCAAGATGGCGACGGCAACCATGCGGGCAAGATGGCGACTACCTCGGAGGGTCTCCACGTGGGAAGCCCTTGGAAATGCCAGGGTCTGGCCCTGCTAGGGCGGATCAACCCGGTGGCGCTGGCTTCGGCCGATGGCCTGCGCTTGTCCTCAATCCTCGGAGACCAGCACAAGTAAAGATTTCTACCTTACCTTATCTTCGGCGCTTCCCTGTCTCGTCCCGGGCGGTCTCCGGCTGCGGGGGGAGAGGCAACTACCTTCACCGCTGCTTTTGAGGGTGCACCCGCTGCCTCTAAGCCGCGCCCGAACTCGTCTCGCTCGGGGGCTAAGTCCTCGCCGCGAACGGCTCCAGACCAAGGCTGCCTCTATGCCGTGCCCGAGCCCTTCTCACTTGGGGGCTAGGTCCCTGCCACGATTCGGCCACCGGACCGAGGCTCTTACCTCCGAGGGACCACGGAAATCACCTCTGGAAACTCAACTGGGGGAGGGACCCGAGGGTATCACCGCAGGAGCGCGGGGCTCGTCTTCAGGTAGGAAAATTTTCTTTAAAATTTGGTAGAACGCTCAGCGAGCGTGTGATAGCTCCTAACTGCTTTGGAGACTGAAAATACTGAGGATCTGCACTTCCTGCAGGGGTATATGTACTAGGGGCTGACGTCAGATTGAAATCTGATCCGTCTCCAACTGCTAGCACGAGTACACTATACCCCATTGGTTCTGAGTCCATCTGCTACACGCTAGGAAATATATATATATATGAAATACATATTACCTTAAATCACAGTTGGTAGATTATAGAACATCAATACTATGTAGCAAAGTGATGTACAATCTAAATACACAAACAAATTAGACATAGTCAAAAGAACCATTTTATAGTAAGAAAAAGACTAAAATGACAAATATCCAAAAATATAAAAACTAAAATGATAAATATAAATAAGCTTCCCTATATAAATATACATACAAAGTTTTTTAACAAAAAATGATTACCTGAATTGTGTAAGTAGCTCTTCACTGTTGCTTGAGTACAGTGTGTCACACAACACTTATTCTGTACCGTCATCAATTTTGAAAAATAGAAAACTATAGAGACTAAATAGGTAAAAAACATCATATCAAATATCTCGTGGTATATACTGCATCTTTCGGCATAACATAAAAATTATATTATTGTTTAACTACCGAATCACCACTATCCACATGCAGTTTGAACTTCATGCTGCTAGTCATATCTCTTTACATTAAGCAACACTGTATTGGCTTTAAATAAGTTTACGTCTAATTCATGCACAGAATTTATTTAGCTTACGCCAGACAATAATGACGTCATATCCTACCCGAGCGCTTTTCAAAAAAACATGAGCATGACATGCAAACCATAATAAAAACATTCCAAAATCTATAAAAAATAAAAAAATCTACCTTTACTGTAAAAGCAAACTATTGTAAACAGTAAAAACCCATTAGGAACTATAGATGGGTCGGCCATTATATGTTGCTACTCAGTTGTCTAACCTAATGTAATTAAAAACTAAATCATACTCGAACATCTAAAATTAGTTTCATATTGGTACTACAACTAAATAAAAACGACACTGGAAAGAACAATAATACCGAGAACCAATACAATCTTACCTCACAACGCAGAATTTTACCAAAAGAAGAAGTAACTGCTTATGGCGTCTAAAACCGTGTGGTCTATAGACCTTAGTTCATATAGCTTCTTAAAAAACCACGTGGGAGATAATGACGTCATATCCTACATTTTATGACAATCATATCCATTCAAATGACTGGCAATTACATTAGAGTAATTCAAATATTTAATTTCTGGATGAATACACTACAGAAAACCTACCATTAAAAAAATTTTTAAGCATAAACTTTAAGCATATCCTGCATACTATGACAATATTGTCATTTCATATCATAGGTATATAATTCAAAAATAATATATGCTGATTACAAAGATAACCTCGAGAAATTTACAAATGATTTAAAAAAGAAGAAGTTTGAGAAGTTCAAAAGAGGTGAGCTAGATTATAAGAAAAATAATGTGTACATCTGGTCACGTCAAACAAATGTAAACATGAAATATAATGCAAATTATACATCCAAGAATAGACGGAATAAAACTCGGGAGGATAAAAATCAATCACAAGATCGTAGTCCAGTAATAGAAAGAAGTACAAAACGAATGAGAAGTACCTCAGGACAAACTCCTGAACCTTCTCTTCCTCTATTCTCTCCAACACACTTGACACAAATACAACTGCCAAAAGGGAATAATGAACAAAGTACTGCTTCAAAAAACGATCAGATTCACCATCTAGAGAAAATTTGGAGAAAGGATTCGTGGAATCAAGATCAGAAAATAGACAAATGGGAATATCAGAACTACAGAGGGAATTACAGAGGGAGAGGGAAAACCTTTTACAACCAAAATTATCAGAATCTATGGCAGTAAATGATAATAGGATTATTAATATTTCAGAATATACATTAGATCAACATGAGATCTCAGTACTGAATAAAGGCCTTTCATTTGTGCCCACACCTAAATATAATGCCTTTCAAACCCGTATCGATTTACTAAATTTGTGCGTAAATTGAAAATAATGGAAACATTTTCAGGCAAGACCAGTTTTGTAGATCATTCCATTGTTAAGAAACCCAGTAAGTGGATACCCACTGGACCAACAAATTCATTGATTTCTACTTTTCATACATTAGTTTTGAAAGATATAGAAAGAATAGAAAAACAACGTAATTATGTATCTCATAACACAATGAAAGAAGAAAGGATAGCTATTGAGAATTTACAAAAGAATGACATGATTGTCATAAAACCTGCTGACAAAGGAGGGAACATTGTAATCATGGATCGTGAAAAATACGTTATAGAAATAAATAGACAACTTTCGGATACATCTTTTTATAAGAAATTAGAGAATAATCCGACGGATTCTATCAAGAAAGAGATAGATGAGATTCTAGATATTGCTAAAACTACCAACTGCCTTACTAAAAAAAGAGATTGAGTTCCTTACTGTTTCTAAACCAATTACACCTACTATATATGTACTCCCTAAGATACATAAATCTATTACAGCACCACCAGGCATACCTATTGTTTCAGCAATGGGTTCCTTGCTGGAACCCATTTCGAAATTTATTGATACATTTCTGAAATCTTATGTTCCTAAGATCGCTTCCTATGTTAAAGATTCAAGTGACATCATAACTACATTAGAAAATTTTAACATACGTGACTATGACGTCACATTGGTTTGTTTAGATATTGAATCCTTGTACACAAATATACCTCAATCAGAAGCACTAACCATTATAGAAGGTATTTTACATACACGGGAAGAATATAAACGGATTCCAACCTGGATAATTTTGGAATTAGCCAGAATAGCCATCACAAAGAATTTTTTTAGGTTTGGAAATGAGTATTATCTACAATGCAAAGGAGTGGCCATGGGTGCTACTATGGCACCATCTATTGCCAATTTATATGTAGGTGAATTTGAAGAAAAAATGAAACAGAATCAACAACATATGCAAAACATTTTTCTTTGGCGTAGGTATATTGATGATGTTTTTATGTTATGGAAGGGGGATATCAATGACTTACATCCTTTTTTAAATAGGTTGAATAATATAGATACCAATCTAAAAATCACCATGTCATACTCAAAAGAAACGATTCCATATCTAGACATTAATATTTCAGTTCAAGGTGGCAAATTTATTATGGATCTTTATAAAAACCCGACAGATACAAATAAGTTCTTAGACTATACAAGCTGTCATAATAGATCAATGAAAAATAATTTACCTTACTCTCAATTTTTAAGAATACGTAGATTGTGCACTGAGGAGAAAGTGTTTCACCAAAGGGCAGAAGAACTCAAACTGAGGTTTGGACAAAAAAATTATCCCAAAATACATGTAAACGCAGGTTACATGAGAGCACAAATGCAAGATAGACAAGCTTTACTGAGACCTAAACAAAGAGAGAAAGCAAACACTGTAGCATTCCCACTAACATACAACCATATGTCACCTAAAATTATTAGAATTTTAAAGAAAAATTGGGAAATTCTTAGGAATTTGGAATGTTTTGAGAACAGTAAATTAATTATTGCTAACAGACGGGAACGCAATCTGCGAGATTACCTTGTTCCATCTGCACTTCCTCTGAAACAACATAAAGATTTAAGACCTCCGAGCCATTACCCGTGTGGTTGCTGCTCTGTATGCCCTGTGAACCTAAAGGTTAAACAGATCTTGTTCAATAATCAGTCTGTACCATACAAACTTACACAGTTCACGAATTGTAAAAGCGTAGGGATTATTTATGTAGCCCAATGTCCTTGTAATAAGTTTTACATTGGGAAAACAATTCGTTCATTAAATAAACGACTGATTGAGCACAGAAGCAAAATAAATAGGAAAATTGAGGGCAAACCTATGGTAGAACATTCCATCTTGGCAAACCACAGTTTTGAAGACTATAGATTTTGCGTTTTATGTAAATCCAAGCTGAACTGGAGAGGAGGCGATTTAGACAGAATTCTACTCCATATGGAACAGAAGTTTATTTTTAAATTCAACACTATGGAACCAGATGGCTTGAATCAAGAAATAGACTATTCTGTTTTTTTTATAATATCTCATCATTTATATTATTATATTTATATTGACTATGTTATTAATATAATTTTTAATAATGGAAGTGGTTACAGCATCCCTTTATATTACCGATATAATTCTAATATATGACTGATAGATAATTTTATATAGGATGTTGGTACAGTTGTTTTATACAAAAAGTGATTTCCTGTTTATTTGAATTTTAGAGATCGCAATTTTAAATATTGGTTTCATACTACTTTTTAATATGGCTACACTAAATATATAGTTGTCAGGCTGTTCCATTTGAGTTTGCAACATTCTATCGGGTCTTTTATGACTGGACAATATATGGTATACTCATTGAGTTAAGATTTTAATGTAATGTTTTTTTAGTTTTTTACTGACTGGCAGTATTTTATGCCGTCTGCCATATTATCATTTACCGATTTTTTTATTAAAAATTTTTAAATGGATGTCTCCTGCAGTGCATTCATCTAGAATGAAACAATTTTAAATTTTGAATTATACGCCTATGATATGAAAATACAATATTGTCATAGTATGCAGGATATGACGTCATTATCTCCCGCGCGTTTAAAAAAAAAAAAAAAAAAGCTATATAAACTAAGACCTAGAGACTATACGGTTTCAGATGCCACAAGCAGCGATTCCTTCTTCTGGCAAAATTTGGCGTTGCAAGGTAAAATTAATAAGATTATGTTGGCACACAGCATTATTGATCCTTTTAGTGCTGTACTTGTTTAGTAGTGGTATTACAATTGTTTATAGTATCTATATGAAATTAATTTTAGACATCCCGAACAACAAATTATGATTTAGATCGATATTTCAACTATGTTTGGTTAGGCAACATATTATGGCCGAACCGTTTATAGTTTCTAATGGGATCTTATGTAGGAGCCGCACTGCTTATATTGTGTTAGGTTTGGCTATGTATTGAGGTTATTCGGTTTATGCTTAAAAAAAATTTTTAAATGGTAGGTTTTCTGTAGTGTATTCATCCAGAAATTAAATATTTGAATTACTCTAATGTAATTGCCAGTCATTTGAATGGATATGATGTCATAAAATGTAGGATATGACGTCATTATCTCCCACGTGGTTTTTTAAGAAGCTATATGAATTAAGGTCTATAGACCACACGGTTTTAGATGCCATAAGCAGTTCTTTTGGTAAAATTCTGCGTTGTGAGGTAAGACTAATAAGATTGTGTTGGTTCTCGGTATTATTGTTCTTTCCAGTGTCGTTTTTATTTAGTTGTAGTACCAATATGAAACTAGTTTTAGATGTTCCGAGTAGTGAATGATTTAGTTTTTAACTACATTAGGTTAGACAACTGAGTAGCAACATATAATGGCCAACCCATCTATAGTTCCTAATGGGTTTTTACTGTTTACAATAGTTTGCTTTTACAGTAAAGGTAGATTTTTTTATTTTTTATAGATTTTGGAATGTTTTTATTATGGTTTGCATGTCATGCTCATGTTTTTTGAAAAGTGCTCGGGTAGGATATGACGTCATTATTGTCTGGCGTAAGCTAAATAAATTCTGTCCATGAATTAGACGTAAATTTATTTAAAGCCAATACAATGTTGCTTACTGTAAAGAGATATGACTAGTAGCGTGGAGTTCAAACTGCATGTGGATAGTGGTGATTCGGTAGTTAAACAATAATATAATTTTTATGTTATGCCGAAAGATGCAGTATATACCACGAGATATTTGATATGATGTTTTTTACCTATTTAGTCTCTATAGTTTTCTATTTTTCAAAATTGATGACTGTACAGAATCAGTGTTGTGATTGACACACTGTACTCAAACAACAGTGAAGAGCTACTTACACAATTCAGGTAATCATTTTTTGTTAAAAAACTTTGTATGTATATATATTTATATAGGGAAGCTTATTTATATTTATCATTTTGGTTTTTATATTTTTGGATATTTGTTATTTTAGTCTTTTTCTTACTATAAAATGGTTCTTTTGACTATGTCTAATTTGTTTGTGTATTTAGATTGTACATCACTTTGCTACATAGTATTGATGTTCTATAATCTACCAACTGTGATTTAACGTAATATGTATTTCACATATATATATATTGTTTTGAATTAGATATATGTTTATGTTTTGATACTTCTGATTTTGTAATTTTAATATTTTTAAATTTTAAGCCCTTGATGCAGCCTTAAGTGGCGAAACTCGGCCGGAGTCGGGCAATTGAAATAAAATTCTTCCACTGCATAAGGTTGTCCCTTTGTTGTTTTTTGCCTTGGCTACGTGGGACCGCCTTCAGATTTGTTTTATTGGACCTCAGGACTTGGGACATCTGGAACATCAGGCGACAGGGAGCTCCGACGAGGGACGAGACCAGGAACATCAAGGAGACAAAGTTCAGGAACACGAAGAACATGGAACGAAGATCCATCAAGGCACAGGAGACCACGGAAGACTGGATCGGAAGGAAGAACACAGACGCTGTGCAAACCCGATCCGAAGGCCCTGAAGAACTAAAACAGGGCCCTTTTATAGGGCTGAAGCAGGAACACGCTGATGACATCACTGCTGAGGGTCCCGGGGCTTTTCCCGCCACTGACCCTTTAAATGTATAGGAGAGGCGCACGCCCATGCCTAAGATGAAGCAGCGTGGACTTATTATGGACTCTTTCTACTGGCACAGGGGATGGGGGGGGATGGGAGGGGTGGTTATAAAATGGGGAAAATATGGAACTCAGCCCTTTGTTATTGGTTTGTTGTTAATCATGGTTGTATTTCTCTGTTTGGGGGTTCCTAATAAAAGATAATTTAAAAAAAAAAAAAAAAAAAAGATGAAGCAGCAAGGCTGAAGACAGACGAGAGGCCGTGCTGGCAGCGTTCCTGCCGTGAAGAAGATAGACAGCGGCTTCCCTGACGCTCAGGCAGTAATGGTAGTGGCACCCCATGACGCGAAGAGGAAATCCCGTCAGCAGCTAGGAACCACGAAGAAGCAGGAGCAGCAGTCCAGATGGCGGCGCTAGGACCGCAGAAGCACCGGCACAGCAGCGGCCTCTAGGCCACGCAAAGGACCGCGTTGGCGGCGGCCTGCTGTCGGAGGTAAGGGATAATAGATAATAGAAAGACTAGGGGGAACTCCATGAAGTTAGCATGAGGCACATTTAAAACTAATCGGAGAAAGTTCTTTTTCACTCAACGCACAATTAAACTCTGGAATTTGTTGCCAGAAGATGTGGTTAGTGCAGTTAGTATAGCTGTGTTTAAAAAAGGATTGAATAAGTTCTTGGAGGAGAAGTCCATTACCTGCTATTAAGTTGTCTTAGATAATAACCACCGCTATTACTAGCAACGGTAACATGGAATAGACTTAGTTTTTGGGTACTTGCCAGGTTCTTATGGCCTGGATTGGCCACTGTTGGAAACAGGATGCTGGGCTTGATGGACCCTTGGTCTGACCCAGTATGGCATGTTCTTATGTTCTTATTGCATGCGGCTAGGCCCGCAGGCAGAATCCCAACATATATTGATGATGACAGTGCCTTCCAGAAAGAGAAAAAGAGGGCAGTGGGGGAAGATAGGAAGTTCTATCTTTGTCATGAAAGTTTAAAGTGCAGTGGGACATCTAGGGGGCGAAATCCGACAAGAAGGCTCAGATTATTATAGAGCAAGATGACAAGACCAATGCTCTCCCCACAGCCACCAAAACTAGTGAAGCCATTGTCCAAAACATCAGACTTCCCCATACTCATTAAATTTTGAGTTTTAATGATGGTGAGTCCAAGCAGGTTACCCAATGCATTCTTGGAAGCCTAATAGACTCCTACCATTGCTGTTAGAGTCAGAGCTGGCACTATGGGCAGGTCACCCCACTGCCTTTGTGGAAACTAAGGCTGTAAGGGCCGTAACTGTCTCTCTGTATAGGTTACACCTATGCTACCTCTATGGCTTGTGGTGTCCAGAGATGTCAGAAAGTGAAGGCATTGTGTAGACCTAAACAGACCAGCAGGTTTAGTATTTAGGGTGTGACTGATACCATCACCAGTGAAACATCTACATGTGTTGAGACTCAGAGTGTCACTTATGAAAACAGATCAAAACAAACCTGTGATATTTTTAGTAAAATAAAATAGTATTTAATTTTTTTTTCTGATTTCTCATCCATTTTCAGAATGCAAACTGAAATGTGCAAGAATGTGTGTAAGATTAAGCTGATGAGACCTAATTTTAACATGTTAAGCTGAGGAAACAATGTTCCGTATCCTGTCCAATAGAGGCCCAGACTACAATAGCAGACCTGTAGAACAGGTTTCCCAGCTCTCTTACTACTCTCATCCATACTCACAGAATATCCAGGGCTCCTTCTCTCTGCTGGCAGGTACCAGATACACTGGCCCCACACTTACTTATAGAAATAATTTATATGCACCCTGCCACTGTAATCAGAGAAACTTATAACTAACTCTTACATAGTAACAGTATTACATAAAAAAGCATGTATATGTATATATCAAGACCAATGAAACCAATCAATTAATATAACAAACTTTAAAACAATTACAGCCCCCGAATCTATGCTCATCAATGATCTCTCAAAACTGAAACAACTGCACTCCCTTTTCTCTGCTGCTGGGATCAGACCCACTGGCCCAATGCTCGCTCTCTCTCTGCTCCCAAAGATCTGATTCACTAGCCCCAGAAGCTCCCTCTCTGCTACTTGTGATCCTATTCATTGGCCCCCTATGCTCTCGCTCTGCTACTAGGAATCCTATTCACTGGCCCCCCCACAACACTCTCTCTGCTAATAGGGATCCTATTCTCTGGCTCCTGATGCTCCCTCTCTGCAACTAGGGATCTGATTCACTGGCCCCTAACATGCCCTTCTCTCTATATCCCAGAGATCCGATTCACTTGCCCCTAACGCTCCCTCTCTCTCTACTCATAGAGATCCAATTCATTGGCCACTGACGCTCCCTCTCTCTGTGCTCCCAGAGATCTGATTGGCTGGCCCCTGATGCTCCCTCTCTGCTACTAGGGATCTGATTCACTTGCCCCTAATGCTCCCTCTCTCTCTACTCACAGAGATCCAATTCACTGGCCCCTGACGCTCCCTCTCTCTCTATGCTCCCAGAGATCCGATTCACTGGCCCCTGACGCTCCCTCTCTCTCTATGCTCCCAGAGATCCGATTCACTGGCCCCTGACGCTCCCTCTCCCTCTATGCTCCCAGAGATCCGATTCACTGGCCCCTGACGCTCCCTCTCTCTCTCTACGCTCCCAGAGATCCGATTCACTGGCCCCTGACGCTCTCTCTCTCTCTACGCTCCCAGAGATCCGATTCACTGACCCCTGACGCTCCCTCTCTCTGTGCTCCCAGAGATCCAATTCACTTGCCCCTGACGCTTCCTCTCTTTGTGCTCCCAGAGATCCGATTCACTGGCCCCTTAAGCTCCCTCTCTCTGTGCTCCCAGAGATCCGATTCACTGGCCCCTGACTCTCCCTCTCTCTATATTCCCAGAGATCCGATTCACTGGCCCCTGACACTCTCTTGCTCTATGCTCCCAGAGATATGATTCACTGGCCCCTGACGCTCCCTCTCTCTATATTCCCAGAGATCCTATTCACTGGCCCCTGACACTCTCTTGCTCTATGCTCCCAGAGATCTGATTCACTGGCCCCTGACGCTCCCTCTCTCTATATTCCCAGAGATCCTATTCACCGGCCCCTGACGCTCCCTCGCTCTATGCTCCCAGAGATCTGATTCACTGGCCCCTGACGCTCCCTCTCTCTATATTCCCAGAGATCCGATTCACTGGCCCCTGACACTCTCTTGCTCTATGCTCCCAGAGATATGATTCACTGGCCCCTGACGCTCCCTCTCTCTATATTCCCAGAGATCCGATTCACTGGCCCCTGACACTCTCTTGCTCTATGCTCCCAGAGATCTGATTCACTGGCCCCTGACGCTCCCTCTCTCTATATTCCCAGAGATCCTATTCACTGGCCCCTGACACTCTCTTGCTCTATGCTCCCAGAGATATGATTCACTGGCCCCTGACGCTCCCTCTCTCTATATTCCCAGAGATCCTATTCACTGGCCCCTGACACTCTCTTGCTCTATGCTCCCAGAGATCTGATTCACTGGCCCCTGACGCTCCCTCTCTCTATATTCCCAGAGATCCTATTCACCGGCCCCTGATGCTCCCTCGCTCTATGCTCCCAGAGATATGATTCACTGGCCCTGACGCTCCCTCTCTCTGGGCTTCCAGGGACCAGAACTTCCAACTTTATGCTCTCTCTCTGTTCCTGGATTAAGTATCTTCTTGGTGCCACATTCCCTCTCTCTTCTCTTGGGACACAGGGAAAGGATCCTCTGGTCAATGATTACTATCTCTCTTTAAAAAGGGGGTTCCTGGACCACTGCTTAGGTGACAAAGAAACCTTAGTACTCCTGAGCAGCTGTTATTTTTGCAGTAGCCACTATATCAACTGTCAAAATAAACTCTTGTTTAGACCGATCTGCCTTTTTTTTCTTAAAAAAAAAACAAAAAACAATCACCACCATCCTCAAGAAGTCCCGTTTAGGTAGGGTAAGCAGTCTTTGCTCTTTAAGACTCGGAAAATCACAGTATTTATCCCAGATTAGGAGGCATTTAACATGCAATTTGGTTACAGATGCTAATGAGCTCACAGCTTCCCATGTCATTAAAAGTCCCTGATGCCCTTTCTGACAATACTTCAGTGCCATGAGTCAAAAAAAGTCAAAGATCCACAGTCCCCACCTCTTTGCTACTGAAAAATAAAAGAAAACCTAATTAAGGGTCACCCCCTCCACCACCTCCTGAACCCCCAAAGGTTTACCTAATAACTTCAGTGGTCTTTCAGGGGCAGTAGCAATCCACATTCACTCCTGCCCTGTCTATATCCGGTTCCAAAATGGCTCCCGCTGAACTCAGGATCTCCTTTGCACGTTATCAAAGGAGCTCCTGCAGCCAGCCAATGCCATTTTGAAACCAGGTGCGGATGCGGTAGGAGTACGAATCACTCCTATCCCCAGAAGACTTTCACAGTTATCAGATAAGCTTGTGGGGGCTCAGGAGAAACTCCTAATTGGAGTTCTGTACACTCTGGGGAGCAAAGGCTTGACATGGGGCTATGACTTTTTGGCCCCTAAGTGGCAAAGGCATGCGGGTTCGGGGGCCCTAATAAGGTCATCAGGGACTTTTAATAACACTTGGGAGGGGCACCTCGCATGGACCATGAGGCCCTTTTAAATCACCACGGGGTTCATATGCGCTACCACCCTCTGGCTCAGCCGGAAATAGACTACACCTTTTTTGGAAACAAGCCTGTGAAGCTGTTTTCATGCACCTTTTTTTTTTTTTTTTTTGCTATATTGCACATTGAGCAGCTTTGCATGATTTTGCATTGCAGCAGCTCATTACATGCGCCATTTGAATACACTTTTATTGTAGTGAACTGCATGCAAATGTTTACTACTGGAAAGTGCAAGTCTGCAAAATGTTTTCACAAAAGGTGTTATTGCTAAAAGAAAGATTTGTGCAAAATGCCCACACTTCTGCACCTTTGTGTGAATTTTACAAAAAAAAAAAAAATCCTTACACTGGTGTTAAAATCATGGGCATCTGCAGAGGCCATCACAGGAGGAAATACTGCTGCAGCCCAAGCCATGTTGCTGGAGAGTAGGAAATGTTATGGAGCAGCCCCTGACTGGTTGCTGGACTGAGCAGAACATACAATTCTAGCATATCTCATCTTAGGCTACCTGGAGGAAGATGGGGACAAAGCCTGAGAAAGAGTAGGGTAATGATAGTGGGACCTGAAGGGGAGAGAGAGAGAGAAACGCAAGCTGGTTAAGCAGAGAGTGAAAGACAGAATGGAAAGTAAAGTTAAAAAAAAAGAACCCCCAATAACTCACTATTCTCAAAACAGCAAAAAAATAAAAAAATAAAAGTGAGCAATCTAACCCAAAAAGATACACAAAATATAATCAATAAAAAATAAAAAGGGGAAAAAAAGGATTTTTTTTTCGTTATAACTGTCCTGTTCCCAAAAATGCTAGCTGATGCCTAACTTTTTAAAATTGTTTTCCACCTCTGATCCTTTAGTACATCCGGTTACTCTCCAATTGGCCTCTCTCTAATCGTACAATTACATCTTTCCTCAGTCTAGCAAAAGTCTCAGCTCAGGTCCCAAAAATACACTAAAGGCTCCACGAATGGATTTCTCCCACAATCACCTATGTCCCCACTTCCTGAGTGTACCAATCTCATTAGCATCCAAGCGTCCAAAAGGCACATAGCAGTCAGGTAAGGCAGTACTGCTCAGAGTCCCCTCCCCTGAGTCACTCTGCAGCACACCCTGCCACTCCTGCCACAGATACTGTATACCTGTACAATACAGGCAGTGAGAATATTCTCTCACTCCGATTCACATACAGCCCCATCCCTCACACTCCCTCCAGAGACGCTCCACAGGTTCCCATGCCAGACTTACAGAATACATTTCACTAACTTTCAAACCAATGGCTAAAAACTTTACTGTAATTATTTCCTGGCCTTATCAAGCTCATGGATTTTGAGCTCTGACTTATGTTACTGAATCTTTTCTTTTACCCACTGGATATCGCTATGAATACTGGTGAAAAACGCTCATAAATCAGAAAACAATATAATAGTATTAAATAAAATATATTATGACATAATACACCTATTTTATCAATACCAACGTTAACAGCCATTCTCTAAGTTTTCTAATCTTTCTTCTCTTGTACTGCGCATTTTAAAAACTCTCTCCACCTCGCCTTTCCCTTGCCTGCCCCCTCCTCTTCCTTTGTATATCTCACTGCTTTACTCTCCTTTCTTCTATTCCCTCCTCACCTTCCAGCGCTCGGCCAGCAGGCAGCAACAGCAGTAGAACGAAGAGCGGGACCATTCCAGCGGCAAATCCGTGTTGAACCCGGGGAGATCCGGGATAATATCAGAAGAAAAAAAGAATGAAATCCGAGAAGAGTCACGAACCAGCGGAAAACGGACACAATCCTGCCCAAAAGTACGGGAAGACAGCAGCAAAAGTGTCGGAAGATCAAGGACCTAGACCCTGGATCCTCTTTGCTCAACAGAGCCTGATACCCCCAGCACACGGACTCAGCTCGTCCCCGGGTACATGAGGCCTGATCCTTTCGGGTACACGATGCACGATTCTCCCGGGCACACGGAGTCGGATCCTCTCTAGGTACACGAGGCCTGATCCTTTCCGGTACACAAAAACGAATTGTCCCAGGGGACACGGAGGCGGATCCTCTCCGGTACACAAAGTCTGATTCTCCTGGGCACACAAAGCCGAATTTTCCCTAATACACTGAGCTGGATGTTTACAGATACACGGCGTTGGATCCTCCCATGGATCACGGAGATTGATTCTCCCGGGTACACAGATCCGGATTCTCCTGCAGCTGTCTGTCTGGAAGCAGCGCTGCTCCGGGTTTCCACACTCCCGTGTCACGTATAATGTTGTCTCGGGTCACCTGATTACAGGGAATCGGTTCGGCTACGGTCTGCCACCACTTCCCCACTCCAATCCTGCAGCTCAGACTGCCCACCCTGTGCTGAGTGCTCTAGGGTTGAAACGCGGAGCTCCGGCTCAGACAGGGCGGAGCTTACCTGCCAATCAGGGCCGCCAGCCGCACCCACCCTAACCCAAGGTACTTTCACTGCGAGCCTCCGCAATAGCCACGCCTCCTAAATCTAAAACGCTTCCACAATTATCTTTTACCAGAACACCCCGCCCACTTTTATCAATGAGATTCCCTCCTTCTAGAAAGGGAAGGAGAAAAGGTGAATTAAAATGGGCAGAACACACATCAGGAATTTTGGCGAGACAGAACCGCCCAGGCTTCATGGATTGGTCAAGTGAGAACCTGGGCGGAGAAGATGTTAATCTGAACCGGGTTTTGACTCTACCTGGGAGAGCGCGCCCTCTAAGGACTGAGCCTACCTTATTCCAGATTTTAAAAGGGTCATGACGCTTGTGTAACATCTTATTAATTACTGATTTGAACCGTAAAAAAACGATACAGAATCTGCTGGCATTTTAAAACTAAGAGATTTACTAAGGCATAAACTGTGGAGGACAAGAATTTCTTTCAAGCAGTTAGAAACATACAAGCCGATACAGTACAGTGCGCTCCGGCAGAGCGCACTGTTAGCCCACGTTTGGGCTAATAGCGTGTCGAAAACGCGCAGCCAAGCCCCCCGAAACGAATAGCGCCCGCAACATGCAAATGAATGTTGATGGCCCTATTAGTTATTCCCACGCGATACAGAAAGTAAAATGTGCAGCAAAGCCAGCGCGTGCTGGCTACTGATTTCGTGTAGCCAGCACGCGCCGAGCCGCGCAGCCTGCCTCCGTTCCCTCCGAGGCCGCTCCGAAATCGGAGCGGCCTCGGAGGGAATTCGCTAACACCCTCCCCTCACCTTCCCCTCCCTTCCTCTACCTAACCCACCCCCCCGGCCCTGTCTAAACCCCCACCCCCTACCTTTGTTGGGGGATTTACGCCTCCCAGAGGGAGAAGTAAATCCCCACGCGCCAGCGGGCCGCTGGCGCGCCTAGACGCAACCCGGGGGCAGTTCCGGAGGGCGCGGCCACGCCCCCAGGCCCGCCCCCAAAACGCCGCGTCCCGCCCCGAAAACGGCACGCTGCTCGGCCACGCCCCCGACACGCCCCCCTCGGAAAACCCCGGGACTTACGCGAGTCCCGGTGCTCTGCGCACGCCAGTAGACCTATTGAACATAGGCGCACCGGCGCGCAGGGCTCTGCTCGCGTAAATCCGGGCGGATTTACGCGAGCAGCGCTCTTAAAATCCGCCCCTATGTAAAAAGTAACTGAAGTTTAACAGAAACATCAGATCTAATTATATAATATGTTATGCTTGGCTCATGAACCCTTGGACCGACGGGAGGATGGTATACCTTAGGAGACGATCTTTAGGTTCTCCCGTCGGGTGGCGAGGCAGAGCAGGAGATGTGACCAGCTGACCCTCAGCACTGCAGACTGAGGTGACTGTGGGGGCGGATGCAGAGATGAGAAGGAGAGGAGCTGTGTCTTTGCCACTGGAAGTCTGTGGTCCCCCCAGGAGGAACTCGTAGGGACCCAGACTGCTGGGACGTAGGTGGACCTTTGAGAGGTCAAGGAGTTCGGTGCAAGGGCTGACTGGAGCTTCACCCCTGGAGGCCCGCGGTCCCCCTGGGAGGAGCCCGTAGGGACCCGAGCTGCTGGGACTTAGGCAGGCCCTTGAAGACGGCATCAAGAAGGAGTCCAAGGTCAAGTGCCAGAGGGAAGTCGCTTACCAGTCCAAGGTCACACACCGAGGGATCACCACTTGCCAGTCCAAAGCCACACACCAGAGAATCACCGCTTGCCAATCCGAAGTCAATACCAGGAATCACCGCTAGCCGATCCGAAGTCAGGAACCAGGAACACCAAGATAACACAGGAACGGATGCAAAGCACAGGACGACTCACCGAAGCAAGCAGACCTGACGAACGAAGGACGTTGCCAAGTCAAGGAATGAGCAGAGGAAGCTGGCTTTTATACTTCCCCTGCTCTGGCTAATAGGGAACAGCTGCAGCTGGTTAAAGGGATCAGGTCCCTTTAAATCAGCCAAGGACGCCGCGAGGGGGGAGCAGGGACGGCTCCCCCTGTGGCGCGCAGCAGGGGACCCATGCCGGAGCAACGGGCCTCAAGTCGGGACCTTCCCCCGGGACTCCCGTGGCGGTTCGCCATCGCAGGCAAGGTAGGGGGACCGCGGAACACAACATAATAAAACAAATATAAATGTATTGTTTTCAAAAATGCAGAGAATATCATAACTATCAAAAAACAGCAATAATCATAATCAACATTATAAGAACTTAAGATTTGCAACAGATGCAGAACAGAGCTAGGACTTGCAAAAATATATATATATATTCATTTGCTGATACCACCTCACTGACAGCAAAACAAACTCCTCCAATGCCAAACATTTTGGAGCAGATTTTCAAAGGGGTACGCGCGAAAGATATGCGCGCACCCCCCAAAAACCTGCCCCAAGCTCCCCCTGCACGGGCCGAGCCTATGTTGAATAGGCTCGACGGCGCGCACAAGCCCCGGGACGCGCGTAAGTCCCGGGGCTTTCCTGGGGGGTGTGTCAGGGGCGTGTCACGGCACATCATCGGGAGCGGGGCCGCGGGCGTGGTTCCGGCCTGGGGACGTTTCAGGGGCATAGCTGAGGCCTCCGAAATCGCTCCCAGGCCGGGGAATCGTGCGCCGAACAAAGGGGGGGGGGGTTTAGATAGGGATGGGGGTTGGGTTAGGTAGGGAAAGGGAGGGGAAGGTGCGGGGGGTGGAAGGAAAGTTCCCTCTGAGGCCGCTCCGATTTCGGAGCAGCCTCGGAGGGAACGGAGGCAGGCTGCGCGGCTCGCTGCGCGCAGGCTGCTGATTTTGGGTGGCCTTGCACGCGCCGACCCCAGATTTTAAAAGATACGCGCGGCTACATGCGTATCTATTAAAATCCGGCATACTTTTGTTTGCACCGGTCATGCGCACAAAAGTATGCGCGGGTGTAGTTTTTTAAAATCTACCCCTTTGTGAAGTAAGACAAATCCGAACAAAAACAAAAAAGCAACACCTAGAACCTTCCCATTACATACTATAACAGCAATAACTCTCAGGATTCAAACAGCAGCAACCTAAAAAATGCAGCAAAGGCAAACATTACACAAAGCCCTAGAACACGAATGCACTATGTAGTGAGCAAACAGAACAAACCAAACTGCTACAAATCCCTACTGAGAAACTACACACTAGCCAAAATACTACACATCTGTCCCACATGTGCAACACAGACAGAACCTTACCTAATACAGAATAAGGGACTACAAATTAGTAACAAACATACAGACAAAAATGAAATGTAAAGTCTGAGAAATCAGCCTCAGCTCTGGAATACTGAACAAACAGAAAAATACAAATATATAAGAACATAAGAAATTGCCAAGCTGGGTCAGACCAAGGGTCCATCAAGCCCAGCATCCTGTTTCCAACAGAGGCCAAACCAAGAAGATCCCATGCTACTGATGCAAAAAATAGCAGTGGCTATTCCCTAAGTAAACTTGATTAATAGCAGTTAATGGACTTCTCCAAGAACTTATCTACACCTTTTTTGAACCCAGCTACACTAACTGCACTAACCACATCCTCTGGTAATAAATTCCAGAGCTTACACTTCATTGAGTGAAAAATAATTTTCTCCAATTAGTCTTAAATGTGCTACTTGCTAACTTCATGGAATGCCCCCTAGCCCTTCTTTTATCCAAAACTGTAAATAACCGATTCACATCTACTCATTCAAGACCTCTCATGATCTTAAAAACCTCTATCATATCCCCCCTCAGCCGTCTCTCCTCCAAGCTGAACAGCCCTAACCTCTTCAGCCTTTCCTCATAGGTGAGCTGTTCCATCCCCTTTATCATTTTGGTTGCCCTTCTCTGTACCTTCTCCATCGCAACTATATCTTTTTTGAGATGCGGCGACCAGAATTGTACACAGTAATCAAGGTACGGTCTCACCATGGAGCGATATAGATGCATTATGACATTTTCCGTTCTATTAACCATTCCCGTCCTAATAATTCCTAACATTCTGTTTGCTTTTTTGACTGCTGCAGCACACTGAGCCGATGATTTCAAAGTATTATCCACTATGATGCCTAGAACTTTTTCCTGAGTGGTAGCTCCTAATATGGAACCTAACATTGTGTAACTACAGCAAGGGTTATTTTTCCCTATATGCAACACCTTGCACTTGTCCACATTAAATTTCATCTGCCATTTGGATGCCCAATCTTCCAGTCTTGCAAGATCCTCCTGTGATGTATCACAATCCGCTTGTGATTTAACTACTCTGAATAATTTTGTATCATCTGCAAATTTGATAACCTCACTCGTCGTATTCCTTTCCAGATCATTTATATATATATTGAAAAGCACCACTCCAAGTACAGATCTCTGAGGCACTCCACTGTTTACCCTTTTCCCCTGAGAAAATTGACCATTTAATTAATCCTACTATCTGTTTCCTGTCTTTTAACCAGTTTGTAATCCATGAAAGGACATTGCCTCCTACCCCATGACTTTATAGTTTTCCTAGAAGTCTCTCATGAGGGACTTTGTCAAATGCCTTCTGAAAATCCAAATACACTACATCTACTGGTTCACCTTTATCCACATGTTTATTAACCCCTTCAAAAAAATGATGCAGATTTGTTAGGCAAGACTTCCCTTGGATAAATCCATGTTGACTGTGTTCCATTAAACCATGTCTTTCTATATGCTCTACGATTTTGATCTTTAGAATAGTTTTCACTATTTTTCCCAGCACTGAATTCAGGCTCACTGGTCTATAGTTTCCCGGATCACCGCTGGAGCCCTTTTTAAATATTGGGGTTACCCTGGCCACCCTCCAGTCTTCAGGTACAATGAATGATTTTAATGACAGGTTACACATTTTAACTGTTGGATTCGTGGACCCTTGAGCCGGCTGGGATAGATGATGACACACCGTGGAAAGGCCCGCAGTGGAAGTCGAATGAGGGAGGCAGCACAGGGCAGGAGACAGGAGGGATCTTCACCACTGGAAGCCCGAGGTCCCCCCAGGAGGAGCCCGTGGGGACCCAAGCTGCTTGGACTTACATGCGGTCTCCTATGGGTCGGTGTCTGAAGAGGAGTTCCAGAGAATAGAGAAGAGTAGTGCTGAAGCCAGGAGGCCAACTGGACTTCACCACTGGAAGCCCATGGTCCCCCCGAGAGGAGCTCGTGAGGACCCAAGCTGCTCACCCCTGGTGAGAGCTGGAGTCAGGAACCAGAGCTGGAGTCAGGAACCAGTGGACGAAAGCCGGAATCAGAAGCCAGTGGATGAGCCAAAGTCAGAAGCCAGTAGTCGGAAGCTGAAGTCAGAAGCCAGTAGTCGGAAGCCAGTAGTCAGAAGCAGCAACTAGTGACTAATTAAAGAGTGAACCTCATTGCAAGGCAAGGCACAGAGGTGGAAGCAGAGTTTAAATATCCCTGCAGCGTCTGACATCATCTCTGCGCTGTCCTTCGTCTTCCCATGCTGGGCCCTTCAAATCTAGAGCCCTTGCGCACACGCGCGTCTAGGGGGCGGGGCCAAGCACGGAGGATCGATGGCGTCTCACTTGAGGAGGGAACGCCGCGGCAGAGGCTAGGCCGGGCCTTGGCGGCCGAACAGAGGTTTCAGTGGCCCGGCCCCGGCCGGCCCCGAGGTAGGTGGAGGGACCGGGGCAGGGCCCGGGACCGTAACAGTACCCCCCCCCACGCCCCCTTCCCGGGGGCTTGGGCTTAGCCGGATGATCCAAGAGGAACTGGCGGAGCAGCCCCTTGTCTAGGATGTTCAAGTCCGGTTCCCACGTATTCTCTTCGGGGCCATAGCCCTCCCAGGAAAGGAGGTACTCCCATCTACGATGGTGGAACCGTATATCCATGATGTCCTTTACTTGGTAGACTGTGTCCTCCTGGGCTGCGGGAGTGGCGGACTCAGGGATCCTATTATGGAAGACGGACAAGACCAACGGCTTAAGCAACGAGACATGAAAAACATTATGAACCCTGAGCATAGAGGGGATGCAGAGCTGGTAGGAGACCGCACCCACCCATTCCATAATTGGGAACAGGCCAATGTACCTCGGGGCCAAGCACATCGAAGGAACCAGCAGGCGAAGGTGTTTGGTATTTAGCCATACATTGTCCCCGGGAAGGAATGTTGGAACTGAACTTCGCAGACGGTCCGCATACCTCTTAGCCGTGATTGCTGTGCGTTGAAGTTTCTCCCGAGTAGAGCCCCAGAGGCTGTGTAGCTGTTGGGCTGTGAGTTGCACGGCTGGTGATGGGATTGCCAATGGCAAAGACAAAGGAGGTCGGAGACATCTCCCATAAACTACCTGGAAGAGAGGCCTACCGGTAGCCGAATGCCTGTGGTGGTTATAGGAGAATTCTGCCCATGGGAGTAAAGCCACCCAATCATCTTGTAGGTCTCCCACGAAGGCTCGGAGAAAAGCTTTCAAGGTCCAGTTTGTGCGCCCCGCTTGGCCATTGCCTTGGGGATGAAAGGCGGTCGTGAAGTCCAACTGGACCCCAAATATCTTGCAAAGTGCTCTCCAATATTTAGCCATGAACTGTGAGCCCCGGTCGGAGGCAATATGGAGAGGAAGTCCGTGTAGGCAAAAGATGTGCTGGGCGAAAAGGCTAGCGAGCTCAGGTGCCGTTGGTAACTTAGTGAGGGGGACAAAGTGGGCCATCTTCAAAAACCTGTCGATCGTGACCGATATCACTGTTTTCCCTTTTGAAGGTGTCAAGTCCACGATGAAGTCGGTGTACAAATGGGTCCATGGCTCGGTGGGGATAGGCAATGGTTGAAGGAGCCCCCACGGGTGACCCGTCGGCATCTTTTGTCGAGCACAGGTCGGGCAGGAGCTGACGTAAAGACGAACATCTCTCCTTACCTGAGGCCACCAGTAATATTTGGTCAGCAGATCCAAAGTCCAAGCGACCCCGGAATGCCCTGCGGTCAAGGAGTCATGAGCCCATGACACCACCTTCTTGCGCAGGCGAACGAGTACGACCGTCTTACCCATAGGAACCACCTCTGAAGCTGCAAGAAGGACTTTGGCTGGATCGAGGATATAATGGGGCAGATTCGGGGTATCCTCTGTTTCAGCCATGTGTGAGAGGACTTCCGCTCTAATGTTCTTGGAGGCTGGCCTGTACCAGAGGAGGAAATTGAACCGGCTAAAGAAGAGCAACCATCGGGCTTGTCGAGAATTAAGGCATTGGGCTTGGCACAAGGATTCCAGGTTCTTGTGATCCGTATAGACGATCACGGAGTATTGAGCCCCCATCCAGCCATTGACGCCACTCCTCCAGCGCAAGCTTGATGGCCAGGAGCTCCTTATCACTGATACTATAATTTCTCTCTGCCGGAGAGAATTTCCAGGAATATTAAGAACATGGTAGGGGTTTGCCTTTCGTGGATTACTGGCTCAAGACAGCCCCTACCGCAAAATCAGATACATCAACCTCCACAATTAACTGACGCTGCGGATTTGGATGGTGGAGACAGACATCAAGGAGAAAGGCTTCCTTCTGCTTCTGGAAAGCCTTTATTGCCATCTGGGACCAATTCTTCGCATTGGCACCCTTCCTGGTAAGGGCCGTAAGCGGTGCCACCATTCGGGAATAATGGGGTATGAACTGAGGATAGAAATTGGCGAAGCCCAGGAAGCATTGTAGGGCCTTGACACCTAGCGGCTGTGGCCAATCCCGAATGGCCGCCACTTTTTCAGGGTCCATATGAAAGCCCATGTATCCGAGGAATGTATCCGAGGAATGTATCCGAGGAATGGCAAGGATTCCTGCTCGAACTGGCACTTCTCTAACTTGGCAAAGAGATGATTGTCCCGAAGTTTCTGTAGTACTTGCCGCACTTGTACATGGTGCGTGGACAAATCCTTAGTATATACCAACACATCATCAAGGTACACTATAACCAAGGTATGCAACATATCCCTCAAGACCTCATTCATGAGGTTTTGAAAGACCACAGGGGCATTGCACAAACCAAAGGGCATGACCAAATATTCGTAGTGCCCATCTCTAGTATTGAAGGTGGTCTTCCATTCGTTGCTGGGTCGTATCCGTACCAAATTGTAGGCACCCCGGAGGTCCAACTTGGTAAAGATCTTCGCTCCTTGCAACCGGTCTAGTAACTCTGGAGTCAGAGGCAAAGGGTACCTGTCCCGTCGCGTGATGGCGTTGAGGCCGTGGTAATCGATGCAGGGTCGGAGTGACCCATCCTTCTTGGCCACAAAGAAGAATCTGGCCCCGGCAGGGGAGTTAGAGGGCCGAATGAAACCTCTGTCCAAGTTCTCTTCAATATATGAAGACATAGCCCGGGTTTCCGGAAGCGACAAAGAGTAAATCTACCCTCTGGGAGGCGTAGTGCCAGGAACCAGGTTTATGGCACAGTCAAAGGGCCGGTGTTCCGGAAGAAGTTCAGCCTTCTTCTTGGAGAATACATCTTCATAGTCTTGGTACTGTGGCGGGAGTGCCATGGGTGTGGTCAAGAGAGGCACACTGGGACGAGGAATATTCATCAGACAGGAGTCAAAACAAGACAGGCCCCAAGATGCAATCTGGAGTATCCCAGTATATGACTGGGAAGTGTTTCTGCAGCCAGGGTAAGCCCAAGACGATGGGATGCATGGATTTCTCCAGTACAAGGAAAGAGATCTCTTCCACGTGCAGAAGGCCGGTGCGAAGAACAAAGGGCTTGGTGCAGGTAGTAATACTCCCCAAAAGGAGAGTACTGTGAATAGAAGATACCCGGATAGGAGGAATTCGGGGTTGGACCCCAATCTGCAAATGCTGGACGAGATCTGCGAGGATGAAATTCCCTCCGGCTCCGGAGTCGACCAAAGCTAGCGTATCGAACGTATCCCCAGGGTAGACGAGGTTAACCGGTACAGTACATGAGGAGGCGAAACATGTATTACCTAGGGTCAGCTCCCCAATGATCCCTAGGTTCTGGCGTTTCCCGGCTGCTCACCACATCGGGCTAGGAAGTGCCCCTTGCCACCGCAATATAGGCACAGACCTTGAGCGCGGCGCCATCTTCTCTCTTCCTGCGAGATTGGACCTCAACCCAACTGCATAGACTCTATGTCTTGGTCTCCGAGAGAGGCAGAGGAGGAGGGTACCGGTTGGGGAAATGTAGACCCAGAGTTACTGGGTTTACGACCAGACCTTCCTTCCCGAAAATGGAGTTGGATACAGCGGTCCACTCGTCCAGCCAGATCAATCAGGCTGTTCAGGTCATCCGGGAGATCCCTCGCCACTAGCTCGTCTTGGAGTCTAGAAGAGATACCTTCCAAGAATATGCGTGGAGGCTGTCATCCCTCCAGTCTAGCTCAGCTGCCAGGGTATGGAATTCCACCGCATACTCGGCAAGGGACCGGTTGCCTTGGCGTAGCTGAAGTAACTCAGAGGCGGCAGTGGGCCTGCGAGAAGGCTCGTCGAAGATATGTCGAAAGGCAGAGACAAACTGTTCCAGATTCCCTAGAAGGGGATCTTTATGCTCCCATAGCAGAGAGGCCCAGGCCAGGGGCTTCCCGTCCAACAAAGAAATAATATAACTGGTCTTAATCTGATCCGTCAAAAACTGGGAAGGCAGCAGATTGAATCGGATGAAGCACTGACTGAGGAATCCGCGGCAGTACTTCGCTTCCCCCGAGTACCGTGAGGGTTCCGGCAGCTCTGTGGGCATCGCTAGTCCAGGATCGGCCGCGGCAACTGGTGCAGGAGGTACAAGTGCAGGTGTTCCATCAATACGATTGGCTAGTCTGTCTACAGTCACCATCAGAGCATCCAGGCAGACTTGCTGTTGCTGCAAACGGGCGATTCTGGGGATGGCCTTTAGGCCCGCCATATCCGCCAGGTCCATGGCCTTGCAAACTGTTGGGTTCATGGACCCTTGAGCCGGCTGGGACAGATGATGACACACTGTGGGAAGACCCACAGTGGAAGTCAAAGCCGGGAGGCGGCACAGGGCTGGAGACTGAAGGGATTTTCACCACTGGAAGCCCGCGGTCCCCCCAAGAGGATCTCGTGAGGACCCGAGCCGCTTGGACTTAGGAGAGGCCTCCTGGGTGAGAGCCGGAGTCAGGAACCAGTGGACGAAAGCCGGAATCAGAAGACAGTGGACAAGCCAAAGTCAGAAGCCAGTAGTCGGAAGCCAGTAATCAGAAGCCAGGAATCAGAAGCCAGTAGTCAGAATCCGAAGTCCAAAGCAGCAACTAGTGACTCTAATTAAAGAGTGAACCTCATTGCAAGGCAAGGCACAGAGGTGGAAGCTGGGTTTAAATATCCCTGCAGCATCTGATGTCATCTCTGGGCTGTCCTTCGTCTTCCCGCACTGGGCCTTTTAAATCTAGAGCCTTTGCGCTTGCGTGTCTAGGGGGAGGGGCCAAGCACGGAGGATCGACGGCGTCTCCCTTGAGGAGGGAATGCCATGGCAGAGGCTAGGCCGGGCCTTGCCGGATGAAGAGATGTGCCAGCGGCCCGGGCCGGCCCCAAGGTAGGTGGGCTGGCCCCAAGGTAGATGGGCCGGGCTGGCAACGGTTACATGTAGGCACATAAATTAATGTAGGTGAATGCGTACTATAGTACATTCTAACAGGTGCCACCAAAGGTTCAGTTACAATATATCGTTAAAGACAGTCAATTGTGGGGGCCTGATCCGCTGTGGAGGAGGAAGAGAAGGAGCCGACGCAGGCAGCCCGGTGTGAGGAGGCGGAGAGCATTAAAGATCTGCCGCAGCTGTGGGCCTCTGCCAGTGACATCATTCGCCAGCGACCGCATATTTAAAAGACCGCGGGACTGCGGTGAGAAACGGGGCCTGATCCGCTGTGGAGGAGGGAGAGAAGGAGCCGGCGCAGGCAGCCCGGTGTGAAGAGGCGGAGAGCATTAAAGATCTGCTGCAGCTGTGGGCCTCTGCCAGTGACATGATTTGCCAGCGACCGCATGTTTAAAAGACTGTGGGACTGCGGCGCACCGCAGCCGCCGGCGCATCACCTAAGCCGCGCACGCCCCTTCAGTGTGCTCGCGACTTAGATCGACTTTGATCGCTTTGGATCGCCAGGAACTGTATTGGAGCTGTATGGGGCGGAAAAGAAAAGCCAAAGTAGTTACATCCTCTCCGGCACCACAAGGATCAGGGCCTATGGACGCTCACATCTACAGGATATCGCCACAAGGGGACGGTGGTAGGGACTCTTTAGAAGTCTCTTTAAGTCCCGGCACAGGGCCAACACCTCTTCAGCCCCCACCAGGAATATCAGGAGAAGCCATCATAGGAACTGCAGCAGTAAGTGTTGTTGAATCTGTTTTTCAACCACCGAACATTGCGGGGCCCCTCTGTTCAGAGCTAAGACAGCAAGGAACAGAAGTGGGTACCCTAATACCTAGCATTGATAGCACAAGGCTAGAGGCCGTGGACGCAACCAATGTGACGTTGGGGGATCTCTGGAGGATGATGATTAAAATGGACTCCAGGGGACACTTTTTGGACATGTCGTTTGGAGCCCTACGGGGCCCCTGATTTCTGTTCAGATTTTTCTGCCTCATTATGGCGCAGGTTAAAATAGTGTCCCTTAATGTGGACGGAATTCACTCCCCGATCAAACGTACTAAGCTTAATACGCTATTTAAACGCATGAAGGCGCAAGTAGCGTTCCTGCAAGAAACTCATCTGGGGGATGTGGAACATGTTAAGTTGAAGCGCGACTGGGTTGGCCAATGTTATTACTCTTCCTATAACAGACGTCAGAGGGGGGTGGCCATCTTGCTGCATAAGAACTTGCCATTTCAACTCACCCACTTAAGTCAGGATGCTGAAGGGCGTTATGTTTTGGTGGCGGGAACACTGTATCAACAGAAAGTAGTTTTTTGCAACGTTTACGCCCCTAATGTGTATGCGCCTGGGTACTTTGCCACTTTGATTAAACTGCTTATGGAATATTCTGACCATAGTTTCATAGTGGGGGGGGATTTTAACGTGGTGGCAAATAAAAGTGTGGATACTAAACCCCCCAAACTGTTGTCACCAACGGATGCGGATAGAGGTATTAACCTTTTATGTCATAAACTGCAGCTTTTGGATGCGTGGCGAGTGCTGCATCCCCAGGAACGGGATTTTACTTTCTATTCTCATCCCCATAAGACGTACTCTCGATTAGACTACTTGTTGCTCTCTGAGAGATGTTTCCCCCAGTTAGTGGAAGCTACTATTGACCCGATTGTATTGACAGATCATGCTCCGATCAGTCTTACATTGAGTTGGGGACGTAGTTCCCATCTGCCGTTTTCCTGGCGTCTGCGCCTGAACCTATATTTTGATAACACTTTCAAAAAATACCTACAGGACAGCTGGGCGGACTATCTGTCACATAATCAAATGCCGGCTGTTGGCCCTGGGATTTTGTGGGAGGCGGGGAAAGCGGTGATGCGGGGGGCAATTATTGCTTATGTGGCCAAACAAAATAAGCAAAGAAATGCGGAAATTCTCCGGCTCACCACACGACTTCAGGCTGCGCAGCTCTTACATAAGGAAACTATGCAGCCTGAGGATAAGGCTTCCCTGGATATGGCCCGCGTTGCCCTTAATAATCTATTGCATATTCGTGCATCTAAATCCCTGAGGTACTATCGATACCAATTATACAAATATGGTAACAGACCCAGCCGACTCATGTCTCACTTGATAAGACCCAAAGGTGACAGATTGTCTATCCCGGGGATCCGGGATGGCCAGGGGATGCATCGTACGAGCCAGACTGAGATTGAGACTAGATTCCTGGAGTACTTTACAAAGCTCTATGGTGCTAAAACTATGTCTGGGGAGGAGGCGGAGGCCCTCTTTCAGGGGCAATGCTGGCCTAGTGTAAAACCAGAGGACCTCTTAGCGTTAAATTGTCCCATTTCTACTCAGGAAATCTACTCTGTAATTCAAGGTCTCAAACTGGGTAAAGCAGCGGGCCAAGATGGGTTTGGGTCGGAGTATTATAAACTTTTGGGTTACCCCATTTTGGCCCCCTTACAGGGATATTACAATAGCTTATTGGAGGGTCCGCCCCTATCGGATGCCGCGAATCGGTCGGTCATAGTGGTCCTCCCTAAACCTGGGAAGGACCCCCTAGAAGTGGGCTCCTATCGGCCCATCTCATTAATTAATGTGGATATTAAGATACTCGCCTCCGTCTTGGCTGCCAGATTACAGGCCATCCTCCCTGCTTTGGTACATGAGGACCAAACGGGGTTTGTGCGGGGGCGCCAGGGGGTGAGAAACATTCGCCGTCTTATAGCTGCACTTAGTTACCAATCGCCAGAGGAGGCCATTATATTGAGTCTCGATGCTGAAAAAGCCTTTGACTCTATCTCTTGGGAGTACTTGTTTTGGGTTTTGGAAAAGTATGGTTTCTCGGGCTCGTATTTAGGTTGGTTATCTGCCCTGTATAGTAACCCTAGCGCTACCATTTTACTAAATGGGAGGCCCACTACCCATTTTCCCATAAGATGCGGAGTTCGACAGGGATGTCCATTGTCCCCCCTATTGTTCGTCCTGGCACTGGAGCCCCTGGCTGGTCGCTTGCGCGGGGACAGAGCCTTTTATGGCCTTAGCGTGGGTGGCCATCCTCTGAAACTGGCACTTTTTGCCGACGATATTTTATTATTTGTGGGACGGCCGCGCACTAGTGTGCCGGTCATTATACAGCTTTTTAACCAATTTACCAAGGTGGCAGGTCTGCGCATTAATTATGCAAAATCGGAGGCTCTGCCTCTCAGCGAGCACTTGCCGGACGGGTGGGGAACGACTTTTCCTTTTCATTGGGCCCCATCTCGGCTTAAATACTTGGGTGTTTGGGTCCCTAGAGATCTCAAGAAATTATATGCCTTAAACATTACTCCCTGCATTGACACACTACTAGCCCACTTAGTGACATGGACACCTCTCCCGCTTTCCTTTTTCGGAAGGTGTGCATTAGTCAAGATGGTTTTGGTGCCCAAACTCCTGTATCTATTACACATGCTACCCTGTTGGTTACGAGGGGTAGATATTGGGCGCTTGCGCTCTGGTATACAACGGTTTTTGTGGCAGGGGAGGAGGGCGAGGCTTCCTTACTCCGCTTTGGAGTTGCCCGGGGAACGTGGAGGGCTTAATATGCCTGATTTTCTCTTGTACAATGTAGCTTGCCAGATGAGGTTTGTGGGGGAATGGCTCACGGGTACCTATAAACTGTGTGCGGCTGGAATGCTTATGCGCATGTCGGCACCTTACTCTCCAGTGAGCATTATCCAGGCCCGGGCCGTGATTCGGTCCCCTGTCCAATATCCTGCTGTTTTGCTCTCTCCCTGTATCCAAGCCTGGAGATGGTGGAGACGGTTGAACGCAAGATCGGGGGTTCGGTCTCTCCTGCTTCCTCTGGTTCATAATCTGGAATTTTTGCCAGGGCGGGACAGTGGGGCGATTTTTCAGTTTTGGGCTACTCAGGGGTTGTTGTTTCTTTATCACATGCTGGATGAGGGGACAGGCCACATATTGGATTTTGCAGCTATACAAAGTACATACCATATTCCAGCCAAGCAATTTTATGCTTTTCTCCAGGCCCGTCACTACATTAGTTCCTGCGCATGGACTGCAACGGACATAGCGGCGGAAATTAAATTTGCTAATGAAACTTTTGATACTGCTTATCTTGCTAATACCATTACTGGATGGAAGACTCTGGGACAGAAACTGCGCAATATGGACAGGACAGCGTATTTGGCGGGCCGCTGGACTGAAGCCTTCGACTTTTCGGTGACAACTGCACTTATCCGTATCGCATTTGCACGTTTGCAGAAACTCCTTCCGGATGTTGGCCTGCGGGAAATGCAGTTCAAGATTTTGCATTGGCTCTACTGTGACGATACCCGGCGATTTCAGATGCGACTGGCCCCCACGTCGTTGTGTATTAAATGTGGCTTGCGGCCCGGGACCTTGGCCCATAGACTGTTTGATTGTCCGACGCTCAGGGTTTTCTGGGCCGCCATAGAGACCGTGCTGAGTACCTGTCTGGGAGTGACCGTTCGACTCACAGGGCTGGTGCTCCTGAGCAGTTCTTTACCGCCCTCCTTGTTGGACAGACGTTCCAAGGTTAAATTTGAGAGGGTGGTAATCATGCAGGCGTGCCGCACCATATTAAGTGACTGGCTGGATCCGGACCTTACACCTACATTTAAAGCCTGGGCTAGACGCATGGCTGAAATGGTACTTTTGGAACGAATGGACTTCACATTGGGCCGCCGGACACCGGACAAGGTTTATTGTGCTTGTTGGGATGCTTATGTATTGACATTGTCACGAAGCCGGATCGATCACCGGCTTCGTGACAAGGTGAAGGAACTCAGGCCTAATAGAATACCTGGGTTGAAACAGGCTAGTGCTAAACCTGCACCTCGGATGGCTCCAGTAATTCCTGTTGCCAGTGAAGATGAACCGATGCAACTTGGTCACGGGCATTTGACTTCCAAAGAGAGAAGACTTCGGAAGAGGCGCGGTCTTTGCATGTACTGTGGTCAGTCCAGCCATGATGTCCCTACATGCCCTATTCGTCCGGGAAACGGACGGGCCTAAGTCTTGCAGGAGGACTGTTCTTAGGCCTCACTATGCCCTCTCCTCCACTCTCTCTCCCAGTCTCCTTGACCTGCAGACCGTCCACGGTTCAAACTCTTGCCCTGGTGGATTCAGGGGCAGGAGGCAACTTTATTTTCCGACATTTAGTGGAACACCTGCAGGATGAGCTCCGGGCGAATGGGTACGCGTCTGATTGGGCTGTTCAATGCGGGGGGGGGTACTTAAAGTGGGGGATGAGTGTGAATGAATGCGGAATGGATGGCTGCCTTGGAGAGGGGGGGAGGGGAGGGGGAGATCTAGGGTACAGATTGGACATTACGCTAAAAGGCGGGTCAGGAGGTGGCAACCCTGATGTACCTATTGTTATACCTTTTACCTTGAGTTTCTGTGTTTACTGTTAATATAGCTCTGGTTGTTAGGGAGTGCTTTGGTTGCTACTTGCTTGATGTACCAATAAAAAAACTATTCTGGTAAAAAAAAAAAATGGACTCCAATGTTTCGCAGATGAATATCTCTCTTGGAGCAGTAGTTTAACAGAAATAAGATACTTATACAGAAGCAGGGAAAACTTTTAAATGATATAGAAACATCGGTTCAGAATGTTACTTTGGAAGTTGAGAGTGTAAAAAAATTGGAAGTTTGCATACAACTGACAATATTATTTTGCATTCCAATGTGGAAAATTTAGAAAATTTAATGTGTATTACAAACTTGTGTATTGTAAATTTTCCAATTACAAGACTATTATCGCCATTGGAGATGTTTTCTAAATATGTAAAAGAAGTTCTAGCATGGAATGAGGTACCTGCTATTTCTAAGATTTATTACTTTCCACCTTAAACTGGTGATATTCCTGGGAAGGAAGGAGGAAGTTCACCAGGAATATCAACCTTTTTGGAGGAGTCAGTAGATATGATAAAGAAGAGAGCAACTATGCTTGTATCGTTTGTATTAGAAAGAGATAAAGAAATTATTATGGAAATATTTTTCAAAAATAAGGATATATTGTTTTGTGGGCATAAAGTTTTTATATTTCCTGATGTCTCCAAGCCAACTCAGGCTAGGAGAAGGCAGTTTTTGGCCCTAAAAAATAGAGCATTAGAACTTGGAGCGACTTTTTTTTTAAAGTACCCCAGTAAATGCTTTATTAATTATCAAGGGAAAAAATTTATTTTTTCACAGCCATCCCATTTGGAAAATTTTCTGAGATAAAAGTCAGGTACGTTTGGAGAACGAGGTATCATCATTGTCAGCCCAATAAGATAGTAGAAATACCTTCTCACTTTCTTTCTTGATTAGTATATTATTACTATGGGATGAAGGGCCCCCACATTATATGATAATTATAGCAGCTGTGGGTTTATGTTTTTGAAATTATTTGTTTTTTCTTTGGAAATTAGAGCTGCTATAATAATTTTTCTGGATTATGTATAACAAACATGATTTTATTTTGTGATGACAATTAAAATTCAATAAAGAATAAATTATATTAAAAAAAACAAAACCAGTCAATTGTTTGGTGAAGTAGGTCATGACCAGGTGTACCTGTAAGGTATTGTTCACGGGTAAAATTCATATTCATAGTGTTTACAATTACGTTTATTGTGATATAGAGTTCATAGACTATTATAATGCACATTCTTAGAATAGTGCTGTGCGCTGGTGCTCTTCTGCCTATTCCTGTATATTTTCTATTCTCAGTCTCTTTATAAAATGCTTGTTTAAAAAGCCATGTTTTTAAACTTTTCTTAAAGGTTTTGAGATCTCTTTGTAATCTGATCTCTAGAGGCATTGTGTTCCAAAGTGTGGGGCCTGCTAAAGAAAGGCTCTTTTCCTGTCGTGTAGCCAGATGGACTCAGAACAAATGGGTATAGTATGCTCGTGCTAGCAGTTGGAGACGGATCTGACGTCAGCACGGGTGTATATATACCCCCACAGGAAGCGTAGCAACTTAGTAATTTCCGTCTCCAAAGCAGTTTGGAGAGCCTGCACGCTCGCTGAGCGTGTTTTCCAAATCTACTTTCTACTTTCTACTTTTTACTAAAACTTCAACAGCACCATCGAGCCCCGCACTCCTGCGGTGATACCCTAAGGTCCCTCCCCCAGTTGAGTTTCCCGGGGTGATTTCCGTGATCCCCCGGAGGTTTAAGTCCTTGATCCGGTGGCCGATCGCGGCAGGGACGTAGCCCCCGGGCGAGGCTCGGGTGGGGCGAACGAGGCGCCTCTGTCCCGGCGTGGACGAGGCAGCGGGTGCATTTCCTCAAAGCGCGGCGGTGACGGTACTTACCCTCTCCCCCCGCAGCCGGAGACCACCCGGGTTCCAGCCGGGAAGCGCCGAGGATCAGGTAAGGTGTATATCTCTTACTCTTGGTCTCCGAGGAACGAGGATCGGCGGCGTAGGCCTGTGGGCGGCACGCCGTGGACGGGCGCCATTTTGTGGCCTTACTCAGGTATTGAGCGCCCATGATAGGCGCAGGTCTATGGCTAAGCCGCATATTGCTGAGAGCACATTGCATATTGTTCAGCGTACATTGCTAAGCCGCATATTGCTGAGAGCACATTGCATATTGTTCAGCGTACATTGCTAAGCCGCATATTGCTGAGAGCACATTGCATATTGTTCAGCATACATTGCTAGGCCGCATATTGCTGAGAGCACATTGCATATTGTTCAGCGTACATTGCTAAGCCGCATATTGCTGAGAGCATATTGCATACCATTGAGCGTATATTGCTAAGCCGCATATTGCTGAGAGCACATTGCATATCATTGAGCGTATATTGCTAGCCGCCTATTGCTGAGAGCATATTGGATATCACTGAGTATATATTACTGCCGCATATTATTAAGCGCCTGTTGTATTGAGTGTATGTTGTACTAAGCGTATGTTGTACTAAGCGTATGTTGCTGCCGCTTATTATTATTATTAAGCGCCTATTGTATTACAGCGTATATTCCTGCCGCATATTATTGAGCGCCTGTTGTATTAAAGCGTATATTGCTGCCGCATATTATTGAGCGCCTATTGTATTAAAGCATATATTGCTGCCGCTTATTATTGAGCGCCTGTTGTATTGAGCGCCGGTTCTATTAAGCGTATATTGCTGCCACTTATTATTAAGCGCATATTTTTCAATGGAACAGAACGCCTCAGCAGCTTCAGCAGGGGCACCTCTTGCCTCCGGCATTATAGCCTTTGGCCTCTGCTCTGCATGCCAGCTTAGAGCCACGCACAGTGAAGAGCCAGATTCTCTATGTGCCCAATATGAGGAGGCCGTGGGAGCCTCGGGTCAGGACCAGTCTCAGCCACGATTCGCTGACAGTTCCCCAGGGGTTACCCCGGATTTAGCGGGCTGTCTCGACCAACCTGGAATCCAGGGGGATCTCGTACCCTGGCGATTAGAGACCGCCTCCATTTCCTGGGTGGATCTCTTTAAGGGGATTCATGCCTTTGTACAGATGCAAACAGCTTCCCGTCCAGGCCCTGCTGTTCCTGCTGTTTCTGCTGGTCCGGCTGCGGCTGCGGCTGCGGTTACGGCTCCAGCGGATCCTGTTCCGGGATCTTCACGCCCTTATCGTGTGCTGGACCTCCCGCCTCCAGACAGTCCGGATCGGTCGGACCCGGATGTTTCACCGGACGAATCCGAACTCCCGGACGAGGGGGAACTTCCCTCAGGGATTGAGCCATATAGAACCATGAGGCGGTTCTTCCCTAAAGAGGATCTCTCCGACCTGGTGTCTCAGTGCCTGGCGGAGTTGGATATTACGGGTCCCAGTGCTTCGGTACCCTCCACGCAGAACCCCCTGCTGGAAGGTCTTCGTCCTACAGCCCGCCATTTTCCATTCTTGCAAGCGGCACAACAACCGAAAGATTTAGAATGGGCTGCACCAGCGGCCTCATTCAAAGGGGGTCGGGCCCTGACAGGCATGTACCCCCTGGCACCGGCTATTCAGGAGCTGCTGGCATGCCCCCAGGTGGACGCCTTGATTAGCGCTGTGGTCAAGCACACTACCATTCCAGTTGAAGGGGGGGCGGCCCTCAAGGAGCCTCATGACCGGCGATTGGATGCCATTCTGAAACAGACTTTTGAGGTAGCAGCTCTATCTTTGCGGATTGCAACCTGCTGCACAGTGGTGACGTGTTCCTGTTTGTCACAGGTCAGGAACAATGCTCCAGCAGCAGACATGGAGTCAGCTCTCTCGTTCCTCACGGATGCCGCATCAGACCTAGTCCGGACAACAGCCAAGGGGATCTCATCCTCCGTAGCCGCCAGGAGGCAGCTCTGGATCCGGAAATGGTCAGCTGATGCTCCTTCGAAGACAAGCCTCACCAGATTTCCCTTTAAGGGCTCTTTCCTGTTCGGTAGCGACCTTGATAGACTGGCCAGCACATGGGGTGCCTCTCCAGTACCTCGACTGCCAGAAGATCGGTTCAGAGGCAGGTTAACCCTCTTCTACCCCAGATGGGTCGAGATTACATCGGACAGGTGGGTCCTCGCCATTATCCGAGAGGGATATTATCTGGACTTTCATCATCTCCCTCCGGACAAGTTTATGGAATCTTCATGTCCCATACACAAGAAGGCAGCCTTGGAAGCTACCCTGGCGAGGCTCCTGTCCTTGAAAGCCATCATCCCAGTACCTGCCTGGGAAGTGAATTCTGGACACTATTCCATTTATTTTATGATACCCAAGAAAGGGGGCACCTTTCGGCCCGTACTGGACCTCAAGTCAGTCAATCGATACTTAAGGGTCCCGAGGTTTCGCATGGAAATTCTGCGCTCCGTCAAGACCGCAGTACAGCCAGGAGAATTCCTCACGGCCTTAGACTTGTCGGAAGCCTACCTGCATATCCCGATCCATCCGGATCATCAGCGCGACCTACGCTTCAAAGTTCTAGGCCGCCACTTCCAATTCCGGGCTCTGCCCTTCGGGTTGGCCATGTCACCGCGGACCTTCACCAAGGTGGTCGTAGTGGTAGCGGCGGCACTCAGACGGGAAGGAATCCTGGTCCATCCCTACCTAGACGACTGGCTGATCAGGGCAAAATCGCGAGAGGAGAGCCATCGGACAACCGACAGAGTGATCGCCCTTCTGGAAAGCTTGGGCTGGGTAATCAACCTCAGCAAGAGTTGCTTACAGCCTTCCCAGTCGCTGGAATACCTGGTAGTACAGTTCGACACCCAGGCAGACACAGTCAGTCTCACTACCAAGAGAAGGTTAAAACTCCAGACGCGTATCCAGTACTTGATGGGAGCCAGTCGGCCCATAGCTTGGGATTATCTGCAGGTTCTCGGTCTCATGGCATCCACCCTGGAAGTGGTACCTTGGGCAAGGGCCCATATAAGACCTCTACAACACTCCCTGCTCTCTCGCTGGAGCCCCCGTCTACGGAACTATTCCACACACTTACCTCTGCCTGCCAGAGTACGGACCCAGTTACGGTGGTGGTTGCAGTCCAACCACATGAGCAGGGGGTCGAAGATGTCCTCCCCCACGTGGACGCTGCTCACCACAGATGCCAGCCTGAGCGGCTGGGGTGCACACTGCGAAGGACTTACCGCACAAGGGCGGGGGAACAGAGAAGAGTCAGCGTGGAACATCAACCGTCTAGAGGCTCGGGCAGTCCGATTGGCATGCCTTCGATTTGCTCACAGACTGAAGAACAGAGCAGTCAGAGTGATGTCCAACAACGCCACCACGGTGGCATACATCAACCGTCAGGGCGGAACCAGAAGCCGACAAGTATCTATGGAGATCGCCCCACTGATGGCTTGGGCAGAGGCGAATCTTCAGGACATCTCCGCCGTCCACATTGCCGGGAAGGACAACACCACGGCAGACTTCCTCAGCAGAGAAAGCCTAAATCCGGGAGAGTGGCAGCTATCACCCATAGCCTTCCAGATGATTGTGGATCACTGGGGGATTCCGGACATGGATTTACTGGCGGACAAGTCCAATGCTCAAATACCCAGATACTTCAGCCGCAAGCGCGACCCGTTCTCACACGGAATCGATGCCCTGGTTCAGCCATGGCCTCCAGGGACTCTGCTATACGCCTTTCCTCTGTGGCCTCTGCTGGGCGCCATCATCCACAACATTCAGACACACTGGGGCCTAGTTCTTCTAGTGGCACCAGACTGGCCAAGAAGACCCTGGTACGCGGACATGAGAAGACTACTGGCAGGGGAGCCCCCTTCCCCTGCCTCCTCTCCGGGACCTTTTACGTCAAGGTCCCATCCTCCACGAGGATCCGGCTCAATTCTCTCTTACGGTCTGGCCATTGAGAGGGCTAGACTGAAGAAAAGAGGTTACTCGGAGCCCGTGATAGATACACTCCTCCGAGCTCGCAAGTTTTCCACATCCCTCACCTACGTAAGGATCTGGAGAGTATTTGAAGCATGGTGCAACACTCAGGGCACCAATTCACATGCGACCACAATCCCTATTGTGTTGGATTTCCTGCAAGATGGACTTCAGAAGGGTCTCTCCTTCAGCTCCATCAAAGTTCAGGTGGCTGCACTGTCTTGCTATGGTCCCAGGAGGGATGGCAAGACCATTGCCATGCATCCAGATGTGTCTCGCTTCCTGAAAGGAGTCAAGCACATTCGTCCGCCACTGAAGTGGCCAGTGCCTTTGTGGAACCTCAACTTTGTTTTGGATTTCCTCACGGGATCCACCTTCAGACCCCTTCGGGGCCTGTCTCTCCGTTCTTTAACCTTGAAGATGGTGTTCTTATTGGCGGTCTGTTCAGCACGCCGCGTCTCAGAGCTACAAGCACTGTCCTGCCGTGATCCCTTTCTCAGAATCACTCCAGAGGCTATCCATCTTCGCACGGTTCCCTCCTTTCTACCTAAAATGGTTTCACAGTTTCATCTTAACCAAACCATATCCTTGCCTATTACGGCGGGTTTGAAGAAATCTACAGAAGGGCGTTTGCTATGCCATCTCGACATCGGCAGAATGCTGCCCAGATATCTGGAAATGACAGAAGACGTACGAAAGACAGACCATCTGCTCGTCCTGCATAGCGGGAAACGACAAGGGGAAGCGGCCTCTCGGCCCACCATCGCCCGCTGGATTAAAGAAGTTATCAGAGCAGCTTACGTGGAGGCCGGGAAGTCTCCGCCTCTACAAGTCAAGGCTCATTCTACTAGAGCACAAGCGGCATCTTGGGCAGAATCCAGGATGCTGTTGCCTGCAGAAATCTGTAAAGCGGCTACGTGGTCCTCCCTCCATACCTTCTCCAGGTTCTTCCGTCTGGATGTCCAGGCCAGGGAGGACACAGCATTTGCGAGGGTGGTCCTACATGGTCCTCAGGCAGCCTCCTGCCCAGGCTGGGAGTAAAGCTTTTGTACATCCCATTTGTTCTGAATCCATCTGGCTACACGACAGGAAATGTTGAGATTACTTACCTGATAATCTCGTTTTCCTTAGTGTAGACAGATGGACTCAGCATCCCGCCCAGCTGCCTGTGTACATGGGTTTCACCGATTCAAGGTAAGCCATGTCATCTGTTTCCATAAGAGCGTACACTCTACCAGGTGTCAACGCCTTCCGGTTGGGAATGCTGGCGGTCTCCAGCTACTATCAGTCGGTCAGGGGAATCCTGTTTCACTTGTCACTGAGCGTCAGTACACACATCCATAACAGCTTTTGCAAGGAAGATTACTAAGTTGCTACGCTTCCTGTGGGGGTATATATACACCCGTGCTGACGTCAGATCCGTCTCTAACTGCTAGCACGAGCATACTATACCCATTTGTTCTGAGCCAGGAACAAGGTATCTAAAGTCCAGGAAACTTGAACCCGTCACAGGCACATGCTCATCGTGCTCATGGCCTTCACATCCTGTTGCGATTGTGTTACGACTGTCGCTGCCCGACATCTCCACTCCGCCCTCCTTATCTCTCTGGCGACTCCTCCTGCGGTTGACAGACGTTTGACTGCTGTGGCGTCTACCTGCTGTCCTCTCCGGCGTCCCCGGATCGGCTTGGGCGCTGCCTCCCGCCATGCTGTTCAGCTGCCCTAGGGTGCGCGCACCGCCCGGCCCTGCTTCAAGTATCTTCAGTGGCGCGAACCTCAGGGGCAACCCCCTGTGATGATGTCATGCATCCAGGATATATAAGGCCTACACGATTGCTAGCTAATCGAGTTAGCAAAGGTTTCCTATCGGATGGGATTCGCTCTCCGTACCTTGCAACTCTGTCTCCTTCGAACCCACTCTGTTTGGGGTACCCACTCCTCGGGGGCCTCTCTCTCTTTCTTATCTTTCAGGTCACAGTCTGGAACCGGTACTTGCTCCTCGAGGGCCCATGTTCCTGGACTCGCTACTTGTACTCTACTTCTGCCAGGAAGACACCGCTGCCTATAACATCTGTGAGTTACCATCTCTATCTCTCAGAGCTATTCCCTGGCACCAGGTACTCAGTCCTCGAGGGCCTGCCTTTACTCCAGCTCCTGTGCTCCACACTGAGAGACCACTGCGTGAGTACATTACCAACGAAGCTCTATTCCTGAACTCTGCATATCCTGCTATTATTCACAATATCAGTTCTCTCTATTACAGCACAGCCATTGTGTGATCGCTGTTCCAGAGCCTAAGGGACTACCAGCCCAAGCGGGCTACTTTCCAGCTCACTACTGCCACCTCTGGTGGTTCACCAATCCTGTATAATAAAAGAACTAGTGTGTGTCTCCTACACTGAGCCTGACCTGTAGCCCCTCACGGGACTTCCCCTGTGGGCATGGTCATCTGCCACAGGTCCAGGGATCCACCCAAAACCCTTACAAATAATAACAGATTGCTAACTCCATGGATCGGCACAGCTCAATGCCCTGCAGGCCATACCGGGCCTGGCCCTGCGCATTTCGGAGCAGCAAGACACTTTGGAGAAACTCACTTCAGTGTTTCATCAGCTGCACACACAGAAGACCCAAGGCACTGCTTCCAGCAATGAAGGTCAGGTGCAGAAGGTAACTTTAAAGACTGCTGTATCGCTGGCGGCTCCAGTTCGTTTCTCAGGAGAGATTCAGAAGGCCAGGGGCTTTTTAAACCAGTGCTGCATACATTTTGCACTACAGCCTTCTCAGTTCCCTACAGATTTTTCCAAGACTACCTACATCCTTTCTTATCTGGATGGAAGGGCCTTGTCTTGGGCGTCTACACTGTGGGAACACAAGGATCCTATATTGCAGGACATAGATGGATTTCTGGACTTATTAAATCTGTTTTTGATGATCCTGCTCGAGTTACCGTTGCCGGCTCTGCTTTGGTGGACCTGAAGCAAGGCATCAGACCAGTGGCTGATTTTGCAATAGAGTTTAAAACTCTTGCTACAGAACTCTGCTGGGACCCCAAATGCCTGAAGACCCTTTTCTTCAGAGGCCTGGATACCTGTTTAAAAGACGAGCTGGCCGCTCGCGAAACACCTGAACTCGCTGGACGATCTAGTGGCTTTGGCCACTCGGATCGATCACCGGCTTCGTGACAAGGTGAAGGAACTCAGGCCTAATAGAATACCTGGGTTGAAACAGGCTAGTGCTAAACCTGCACCTCGGATGGCTCCAGTAATTCCTGTTGCCAGTGAAGATGAACCGATGCAACTTGGTCACGGGCATTTGACTTCCAAAGAGAGAAGACTTCGGAAGAGGCGCGGTCTTTGCATGTACTGTGGTCAGTCCAGCCATGATGTCCCTACATGCCCTATTCGTCCGGGAAACGGACGGGCCTAAGTCTTGCAGGAGGACTGTTCTTAGGCCTCACTATGCCCTCTCCTCCACTCTCTCTCCCAGTCTCCTTGACCTGCAGACCGTCCACGGTTCAAACTCTTGCCCTGGTGGATTCAGGGGCAGGAGGCAACTTTATTTTCCGACATTTAGTGGAACACCTGAGGATTCCCCTCGTCAGTTTGAAAGTTCCGCTACTTCTATCCTCCATCAATGGAGAGCCCTTACTGGGCGACGTGACTTGCCAAACCGTACCAGTGACTCTCCGCACCGGAGCTCTCCATACGGAATCGCTTCCCTTCATGTTGGAAAAGGCCATGCACCCTATCGTCCTGGGGTTACTCTGGTTGCAAGCGCACCAACCCCAATTTGACTAGGCATCCTTGGAACTCTCCCGCTGGGGCCCAGAGTGTCATGGGAGGTGCCTTAAGGAGATTGCTCCTGTCATCTGCATGCCTACGACTCCGGCGATGCCAGGACTGCCGCCCTAATACGCATCCTATGGGGATGTGTTCTCCAAAGAAGCGGCTGACATTCTTCCTCCACATAGGTCCTATGACTGTGCCATAAGACTGAAACCCAATACTGAACCTCCTAAAGGACATGTATATCCTCTCTCAGCAATTGAGAACAAGGCAATGTCCGAATACATTGAAGAGAATCTTCAGAAGGTGTTTATCAGACCATCGAAGTCTCCAGCCGGTGCAGGCTTTTCTTTGTGGGGAAGAAAGTCGGTACCCTACGTCCATGTATCGATTACCAAGGTCTGAACGAGATCACGATTAAAGACCGTTACCCCTTGCCTTTAATCTCGGAGCTGTTTGACCGGCTTCAAGGGGCCAAAATATTTTCAAAACTCGACCTGAAGGGGGCCTACAACTTAGTTCGCATTCGTAGTGGCGAAGAATGGAAAACAGCTTTCAACACTCGAGACGGCCACTTCAAGTACTTAGTGATGCCCTTCGGCTTGTACAACGCACCCGCCATATTTCAGAACATGATGAACGACTGTTGTGTCTGTCGCTGCTCGACGCCCTCACTCCACACTTTTTACCTCTGTGGCGACTCCCTCCAGGCCTGATGGACGGTTAGCTGCTGCGGTGTCTTCATGCCGTCTCTTTCCGACGTTCCCGGACCGGCACGATGCTGCGGATCTGCCGTGTTCCTGATTACGTAGGGCACGCGCGCACTCTGATTGATGTACCAAAAAGGGCGTGAACCTCGGGGGCGTCCCCTGAGATGACGTCATCCACTTCCAATATAAAAGGTCTCAGTATTTGCTAACGAATCGAGTTAGCAAGGACGCACTTTGGATTCATCCAAGCTACTCTGCCTCCTCGGACTTAGCAGGGGTACCCGCTCCACGGGGGCCATTTTGAATCAGGCCTTGCTCTTTTTCTTTATTTCAGATTGCAGATAGGAACCGGTACTCGCTCCTCGAGGGCCCATGTTCCTGAACACTCTGAAGATTCTCTACTGCCTGGAAGCTATCGCAGATACAGACAAGTTCTCTCAGAGCTTTCCCTGGAACCGGGTTCTTACTCCTCGAGGACCTAACCCTTTCCAGCTACTGAGCTTCTTTAAGACCTTATGTGAGTTTTGTCATCTAGTTCTGGCTACGAACATAGCATACACTGTCTACTCACTATCTATAGTTTCTCTACAGCTCAGCAACCCTGGGATCACTGTTCCAGTTCCTGAGGGACTTCAGCCCTGCCGGGCATATCAGTTCACTACTGCCACCTCTGGTGGTTCTACTAACCTGTCTAATAAAAGAACTATCTGTGTCTGTCTCCATACCCAAGCCTAGCCGGTGGTCCTTCTCAGGATATCCTACTGGGGGCGCTGCCATCTGCCCAAGGACCCACCTATCTACTTTCCTCTGCAGCCGAGTGCCCTCTCCAAGCACTCCGCTGGTAGCAGATTGCTAACTCCTCACGGAGTCTCTAACAGATTGCCAACTCCTCCCTTCTACAGGAGTCGAGGCATAACAAGATTGCTAACTCTTCCCTCTACTGGAGCAGTTCATAACAAGATTGCTAACTCCTCCTATCCATCGGGAGTCTTCAGCAACAGATCCATAACAGATTGCTAACTCCTCCCCCATCAAGAGTCGTCAGCATCAGATGCATAACAGATTGCTAACTCCCATCTGCTTGCTCCTCCCATCAGCATAGCAGATCCTAACAACGACATCTTGCAGGATCTGCTGTACAAGAGTGTTGAGGTCTACCTGGATGATATCCTAATCTTCTCCCAGGACCTGCCCACTCACATTGAAGATGTCAAACAAGTACTCCGCCGACTCCGTGAACACCGGCTCTACGCCAGACTTTCTAAGTGCGAAGTCCACAAAGACTCAGTGCCCTTCCTCGGCTATATTGTGTCTAAAGAAGGCTTCCAGATGGATTCAGGCACTAGTACAAGGTGAATAATGCACCGCAGCACACCCTACACAGCCTCCCATGGCAGGTCACGGACCACGCTGGAAGCAAACTGGACTCCAGACGAGAAGATGAAGACTTGGAACTGGAAACATGACAAAGATTCAGGAGAGGCCTGCCCCGAGGCGCACCTTACACAGCCGCCTGTGGCTGGTCGCAGACCTCGCTGAAGCGGAGCAGGTTCTGGCTTGATTCTAGGGCATGGATGGAAGTAGGAACAAGGAACTCCAAAGACCAGGAACAGGATTCAAGACTCAGGATTCAAGGATTCAAAACTCGGATTCAGGAACAGACCTCGACATTAAAAGCAAGGGCCTATAATGAGACTCAAGCCTCATAGATATTATTACAAGGTACCTGACATCGAGGCAATGGGGGGCAATGGGGGTATTTGTTTTTTTGTCTTCTTTCTACTCACCCCTATTTGGATATCGAAGGCGGAAGAATAAAGAGGGACTGGGGTGAAGCCTGGACTGCTGGGGTTCCCGGACTAAGAGGATGGGAGGGGGGGAGGGAGCAGTTTTATAATATTATTGTCGTTAAAATTATTATCGATTTCTGAGATACTGAATATATGAATTGTATAAGAGACTGCCTGGCAAAAACAAGCCTCATGATATATTTTGTAAATGTTGGGTGCAAACTCTAACTGTTGGTATGTTCAAGGAAAATGTTAAATAAAGGAAAAAAAAAAAAAGCAAGGGCCTTCCAGAGACTTGCACTGCAGACGTGGAGACAGGCCTTGTGCCACGAAACGCCCTACACAGCCCCCCATGGGCTGGTCATGGATCACAACGGTGGCACACCAGGAAAGGTGGACGAGCAGAAAACCTGGAAGCAGGACGAAGAGCCAAAGACAGGAACATCAGGACCAGGACTGGAACATCAGGAACATGGAACATCAGGACACCAAAGAGATGACTAAGGAGCTCCAACAAAGAACAGGAACATCCACGGAGACCAGGAACATTCAACATGGAACACAGAGCCATCTAGACAGAGGCAGACCACGGAGGACCTTGAAGCATGGACGACCAAGAGGATCCGATGTGAAGGCCCCGAGGAGAACAAGCTGAGTCCTTTTATAGGGCTGGACAAGGCAAGGACTGATGAGGTCATCGGTTATGGCCGCTGGTTTTTCCCGCTGCTGGCCCTTTAAATGTTGAAAGGAGGCGCGTGCGCGCCTAGAGGAACTGGGAGATGGAGGAAGTCGGCATTGGTGGCGTCCCTTCCACGTGAAGACGATGAAGTTGGCGGTGGCACTCCTACCGCATGAAATGGCGTCCCAGCAGCGGCTTCCATGCCGCAAAGATGTGAAGCACCGCCGCGGCAGCACCAGGGCCGCAAAGAAGAGTGTGCCGGAAGTGGTCTGCTGCGAAGAAACAGCAGTGGCCCCTCCTGCCGCATACAGCACCGTCGGGCCGCAAGGAGCAGCAGCGGCGGTCCGGGGCGGCCTAGGCCGCAAGAAAGAAGAGAGTCCTGCGGCATCGGGCCAGGAAAGTGGAAGAGGCGGTCGGGCACCGGCTCGACCAGCGCGAAGGTGATGGGCTCGCGAGCAGCATCGTAACAGCTATATATGGCAGTTATATTATTTATAGTTTATTTTACTAGCTTAAAGCTTATAATAATTAAGTACTGGCTTACAGATTTTAAAAATCTGTTGTGTTTCTATTATGGCAAAACATAACAATTTAATGACTCACAAATAACTTAGTGCTGGACTGAAGACTGGGATGCCTTCCAAGTCTTCTAGCTGAAGATATGTAATCTTGAGGGAAGGTCACAGTTGTACCCATTGGCAGTGTTTTGTTTTGTTTTTTCAAGAAACTATTATCTCTCTGTTACTCATCTTTTTATGTCTAAGAGTTAAGCAAAATTCCATGTTAGAGGCTTCTGTCTGCATTCATCTGCCCTGTACTGAAGATGAATTAACAGGCAGTATGGTTCTTTTCTCAAAAGGTAATGGGTTTCTTGACATTAATACCTGAGGTCTCCATGACAATGGAGCAGCTGATACAAATTCTGGTGGAAGATCAGCAGCAGTTCCAGAAAATCATTCAAAATTTACAGGAACAGTTCATCCAACAGTTCGCTCAGCAACAGGGGGTACTGGTATGGGGTGCTTAAGTCATGCAAGCTGCTACAACCCAGGAGAATCCACCGCCGCCTCCCGTCCTGTTTAAGATAAAGGCAGGGGAGGACCTGGAGATCTTCTTGAGTAACTTTGAAAGGACTGCCTGCATGGTGAATTGGCCAGAAGCTAACTGGAATATGTACCTAGCCAATTTGCTCACAGGCAAAAGCCAAGCAGATTTTCAAGCAGCCAATCCAGATGGAAGGGCCACTTTTGTGGAAGTCAAGACCACCATCCTAGAAAGAGCTGAGTATAATTCAGAAACATACTGGCAACAATTCCAGCAAGGCATCCTACAGCCCAGGGAAAGCCCCCAAAACCTGTTTCATTGCCTGAAAGATGCCGGCTGGAAGTAGCTGGAGCTGGAAGCAAAGACCAGCCTTGAGGTAGCTAAACAGGTGTTCCCAGAACAGTTCCTAGATGGGTTTAATCGGCTTATGCAGAATTGGATCTGCTGCCACACAGCGCTCCCTTGGAAAAAGCACTAGAAGTGGCAGACTCCTTCCACCAGGTGCAATTAATGTCCGACATGGTATGGAAGCTAAAAAGGCAGCCCACACAGCCTCCCTGGCAGAGCAATGAGAGTGAAGGACCCCAGCAATGACCCTCTGAAGCCATCAGCTCGTCTTCTATACCCAGGCTACTAGTCACAGTCTCTACCACTTGTTTTAACTGTGGAAGGAGAGGTTCTTTGGCAAGAGATTGCTGCTATGAGGGAAGTGAAGTTATGGACATCAACCTAGTGACACAGCCAACACTAGAAACTAAAATACAAATGGATAAAGGAAAATCCCCAAAGTACAAGTCATCTTCAAATCGAAAGAAAAAAGAACCTCGAAGTTACTAGCACAATTCAGGAATGAGGGTACGGATACTTTTTCCTTCGGTGCCCTTTGTGTGGGGAATGGACATGAGGAAGAGCGCTACCCATATAGAAAGGCAGAAAACAAAGAGCCCTTGGGAGGAACGGGTAATGACAAAGGAGGATCTGCTCTGCAGCCATGCTATTTTTGTAAGACAGAGGACCATGCAGATGAAGACTGCCTATGGCATGAAGACATGGAGTGTGAACACAAGCTGGTGGAACAATGCAAAAAGGAGCAGCGGACAGAGGCAGAGCCCCAGAATGAGAATGAAAAGTAGCAACAAAAATGGGGGCACACTTTTTCAAAGCTCCAAAGCTGAAACTTTGTGAACATTCCTCATTCAGGACTCAAGGAGTTTGTGATCCAGGTGGAACTGGATGAAGTTCCCATGCAAACTTTAGTGGATTCAGGGTTTGGCAAGATTCTCTTTCGTGAGGATTTGCTCCAAAATGAGCACATCAACCATAAGAGGAAAGAGACACTTGCCTGTATACATGGGGACAAACTGAAATATCCAACCAGTCAGATCATGCTGATGACCCTGGCAGGACAAGCCATTATGGAAGCGGGAGTCCTTCCCATATCTTGTTATTCTGGGACGTGATTGTCCCCCATTTGCAAACCTGTTGGGCATGTTTATGGGTAACTGGGGCAGTCCATATTTGAGAAGGAGCTGGGAATTAGCCTGGGCATGGCTAAATGCTTGACCTGACAAGGCCGAGTTGAGGCGTTCGACAAAGTCCCGCATGAGATGCTTCTAAGAAAACTAAAAAGTCATGGGATAGGAGGCAATGTCCTTTTGTGGATTGCAAGCTGGTTAAAAGACTGGAAACAGAATAGGATTAAATGGTCTGTTTTCACAGTGAAAAAATGTAAACAGTGGATCTGTACTTGGACCTGTGCTTTTTAATATATTTATAAATGATCTGGAAAGGGGTACAACGAGTGAGGTGATCAGATTTGCGGATGACACAAAATTATGCAGAGTAGTTAAATCACAAGTGGATTGTGATAAGTTGCAGGAGGATCTTGCAAGACTGGAAGATTGGGCTTCCAAATGGCAGATTAAATTTAACATAGACAAGTGGCTGCTGACTTTGCCTCTTGGAGCAGGCGGACGCCGCTCCACTTTGAAATTGCCTCTC